>NC_134693.1:48969576-49339576 GCF_050947455.1 Rhinoderma darwinii
GGAGTGCAAGAACAACAAGTGGAGGCAGTCACTAACCCCACATATATGGAAACCATCAACACAACAAAAATTTGAACAGCACATTCCAACTAAATGATACAAAATGTATGCAGGTGCAAGAACACCTGTGACTGCAGATATACAGCAGACAAAAAATGGCGACAGCACCCTGCGACACTAATGCCACCTAAACCACTAAATATAAATAAATATGCACTAAAGCTAAATCTACTTACAAATAGGGAGGTTCTTAGTGCACATTTTGATCAAAAAGTGTTAGCCCACCTGCCACGACAAGGCGACCTCTGTAAGGTGGGAACCTACGCTGCACATACACCCAGAACTGGGACTAAGCCTACATATATATATATACCTGGGGATGGTAGGATCCAGCATTGAACTGATTAAAATCACCCAGGGCAGAATGGGAGGAGTGCAAGAACAACAAGTGGAGGCAGTCACTAACCCCACATATATGGAAACCATCAACACAACAAAAATTTGAACAGCACATTCCAACTAAATGATACAAAATGTATGCAGGTGCAAGAACACCTGTGACTGCAGATATACAGCAGACAAAAAATGGCGACAGCACCCTGCGACACTAATGCCACCTAAACCACTAAATATAAATAAATATGCACTAAAGCTAAATCTACTTACAAATAGGGAGGTTCTTAGTGCACATTTTGATCAAAAAGTGTTAGCCCACCTGCCACGACAAGGCGACCTCTGTAAGGTGGGAACCTACGCTGCACATACACCCAGAACTGGGACTAAGCCTACATATATATATATACCTGGGGATGGTAGGATCCAGCATTGAACTGATTAAAATCACCCAGGGCAGAATGGGAGGAGTGCAAGAACA
This sequence comes from Rhinoderma darwinii, assembly GCF_050947455.1. NCBI lineage: Eukaryota > Metazoa > Chordata > Amphibia > Anura > Rhinodermatidae > Rhinoderma > Rhinoderma darwinii. The sequence continues at coordinate 48,970,451 of NC_134693.1, forward strand.
ACAAGTGGAGGCAGTCACTAACCCCACATATATGGAAACCATCAACACAACAAAAATTTGAACAGCACATTCCAACTAAATGATACAAAATGTATGCAGGTGCAAGAACACCTGTGACTGCAGATATACAGCAGACAAAAAATGGCGACAGCACCCTGCGACACTAATGCCACCTAAACCACTAAATATAAATAAATATGCACTAAAGCTAAATCTACTTACAAATAGGGAGGTTCTTAGTGCACATTTTGATCAAAAAGTGTTAGCCCACCTGCCACGACAAGGCGACCTCTGTAAGGTGGGAACCTACGCTGCACATACACCCAGAACTGGGACTAAGCCTACATATATATATATACCTGGGGATGGTAGGATCCAGCATTGAACTGATTAAAATCACCCAGGGCAGAATGGGAGGAGTGCAAGAACAACAAGTGGAGGCAGTCACTAACCCCACATATATGGAAACCATCAACACAACAAAAATTTGAACAGCACATTCCAACTAAATGATACAAAATGTATGCAGGTGCAAGAACACCTGTGACTGCAGATATACAGCAGACAAAAAATGGCGACAGCACCCTGCGACACTAATGCCACCTAAACCACTAAATATAAATAAATATGCACTAAAGCTAAATCTACTTACAAATAGGGAGGTTCTTAGTGCACATTTTGATCAAAAAGTGTTAGCCCACCTGCCACGACAAGGCGACCTCTGTAAGGTGGGAACCTACGCTGCACATACACCCAGAACTGGGACTAAGCCTACATATATATATATACCTGGGGATGGTAGGATCCAGCATTGAACTGATTAAAATCACCCAGGGCAGAATGGGAGGAGTGCAAGAACAACAAGTGGAGGCAGTCACTAACCCCACATATATGGAAACCATCAACACAACAAAAATTTGAACAGCACATTCCAACTAAATGATACAAAATGTATGCAGGTGCAAGAACACCTGTGACTGCAGATATACAGCAGACAAAAAATGGCGACAGCACCCTGCGACACTAATGCCACCTAAACCACTAAATATAAATAAATATGCACTAAAGCTAAATCTACTTACAAATAGGGAGGTTCTTAGTGCACATTTTGATCAAAAAGTGTTAGCCCACCTGCCACGACAAGGCGACCTCTGTAAGGTGGGAACCTACGCTGCACATACACCCAGAACTGGGACTAAGCCTACATATATATATATACCTGGGGATGGTAGGATCCAGCATTGAACTGATTAAAATCACCCAGGGCAGAATGGGAGGAGTGCAAGAACAACAAGTGGAGGCAGTCACTAACCCCACATATATGGAAACCATCAACACAACAAAAATTTGAACAGCACATTCCAACTAAATGATACAAAATGTATGCAGGTGCAAGAACACCTGTGACTGCAGATATACAGCAGACAAAAAATGGCGACAGCACCCTGCGACACTAATGCCACCTAAACCACTAAATATAAATAAATATGCACTAAAGCTAAATCTACTTACAAATAGGGAGGTTCTTAGTGCACATTTTGATCAAAAAGTGTTAGCCCACCTGCCACGACAAGGCGACCTCTGTAAGGTGGGAACCTACGCTGCACATACACCCAGAACTGGGACTAAGCCTACATATATATATATACCTGGGGATGGTAGGATCCAGCATTGAACTGATTAAAATCACCCAGGGCAGAATGGGAGGAGTGCAAGAACAACAAGTGGAGGCAGTCACTAACCCCACATATATGGAAACCATCAACACAACAAAAATTTGAACAGCACATTCCAACTAAATGATACAAAATGTATGCAGGTGCAAGAACACCTGTGACTGCAGATATACAGCAGACAAAAAATGGCGACAGCACCCTGCGACACTAATGCCACCTAAACCACTAAATATAAATAAATATGCACTAAAGCTAAATCTACTTACAAATAGGGAGGTTCTTAGTGCACATTTTGATCAAAAAGTGTTAGCCCACCTGCCACGACAAGGCGACCTCTGTAAGGTGGGAACCTACGCTGCACATACACCCAGAACTGGGACTAAGCCTACATATATATATATACCTGGGGATGGTAGGATCCAGCATTGAACTGATTAAAATCACCCAGGGCAGAATGGGAGGAGTGCAAGAACAACAAGTGGAGGCAGTCACTAACCCCACATATATGGAAACCATCAACACAACAAAAATTTGAACAGCACATTCCAACTAAATGATACAAAATGTATGCAGGTGCAAGAACACCTGTGACTGCAGATATACAGCAGACAAAAAATGGCGACAGCACCCTGCGACACTAATGCCACCTAAACCACTAAATATAAATAAATATGCACTAAAGCTAAATCTACTTACAAATAGGGAGGTTCTTAGTGCACATTTTGATCAAAAAGTGTTAGCCCACCTGCCACGACAAGGCGACCTCTGTAAGGTGGGAACCTACGCTGCACATACACCCAGAACTGGGACTAAGCCTACATATATATATATACCTGGGGATGGTAGGATCCAGCATTGAACTGATTAAAATCACCCAGGGCAGAATGGGAGGAGTGCAAGAACAACAAGTGGAGGCAGTCACTAACCCCACATATATGGAAACCATCAACACAACAAAAATTTGAACAGCACATTCCAACTAAATGATACAAAATGTATGCAGGTGCAAGAACACCTGTGACTGCAGATATACAGCAGACAAAAAATGGCGACAGCACCCTGCGACACTAATGCCACCTAAACCACTAAATATAAATAAATATGCACTAAAGCTAAATCTACTTACAAATAGGGAGGTTCTTAGTGCACATTTTGATCAAAAAGTGTTAGCCCACCTGCCACGACAAGGCGACCTCTGTAAGGTGGGAACCTACGCTGCACATACACCCAGAACTGGGACTAAGCCTACATATATATATATACCTGGGGATGGTAGGATCCAGCATTGAACTGATTAAAATCACCCAGGGCAGAATGGGAGGAGTGCAAGAACAACAAGTGGAGGCAGTCACTAACCCCACATATATGGAAACCATCAACACAACAAAAATTTGAACAGCACATTCCAACTAAATGATACAAAATGTATGCAGGTGCAAGAACACCTGTGACTGCAGATATACAGCAGACAAAAAATGGCGACAGCACCCTGCGACACTAATGCCACCTAAACCACTAAATATAAATAAATATGCACTAAAGCTAAATCTACTTACAAATAGGGAGGTTCTTAGTGCACATTTTGATCAAAAAGTGTTAGCCCACCTGCCACGACAAGGCGACCTCTGTAAGGTGGGAACCTACGCTGCACATACACCCAGAACTGGGACTAAGCCTACATATATATATATACCTGGGGATGGTAGGATCCAGCATTGAACTGATTAAAATCACCCAGGGCAGAATGGGAGGAGTGCAAGAACAACAAGTGGAGGCAGTCACTAACCCCACATATATGGAAACCATCAACACAACAAAAATTTGAACAGCACATTCCAACTAAATGATACAAAATGTATGCAGGTGCAAGAACACCTGTGACTGCAGATATACAGCAGACAAAAAATGGCGACAGCACCCTGCGACACTAATGCCACCTAAACCACTAAATATAAATAAATATGCACTAAAGCTAAATCTACTTACAAATAGGGAGGTTCTTAGTGCACATTTTGATCAAAAAGTGTTAGCCCACCTGCCACGACAAGGCGACCTCTGTAAGGTGGGAACCTACGCTGCACATACACCCAGAACTGGGACTAAGCCTACATATATATATATACCTGGGGATGGTAGGATCCAGCATTGAACTGATTAAAATCACCCAGGGCAGAATGGGAGGAGTGCAAGAACAACAAGTGGAGGCAGTCACTAACCCCACATATATGGAAACCATCAACACAACAAAAATTTGAACAGCACATTCCAACTAAATGATACAAAATGTATGCAGGTGCAAGAACACCTGTGACTGCAGATATACAGCAGACAAAAAATGGCGACAGCACCCTGCGACACTAATGCCACCTAAACCACTAAATATAAATAAATATGCACTAAAGCTAAATCTACTTACAAATAGGGAGGTTCTTAGTGCACATTTTGATCAAAAAGTGTTAGCCCACCTGCCACGACAAGGCGACCTCTGTAAGGTGGGAACCTACGCTGCACATACACCCAGAACTGGGACTAAGCCTACATATATATATATACCTGGGGATGGTAGGATCCAGCATTGAACTGATGAACTTTTTGATCAAAATGTGCACTAAGAACCTCCCTATTTGTAAGTAGATTTAGCTTTAGTGCATATTTATTTATATTTAGTGGTTTAGGTGGCATTAGTGTCGCAGGGTGCTGTCGCCATTTTTTGTCTGCTGTATATCTGCAGTCACAGGTGTTCTTGCACCTGCATACATTTTGTATCATTTAGTTGGAATGTGCTGTTCAAATTTTTGTTGTGTTGATGGTTTCCATATATGTGGGGTTAGTGACTGCCTCCACTTGTTGTTCTTGCACTCCTCCCATTCTGCCCTGGGTGATTTTAATCAGTTCAATGCTGGATCCTACCATCCCCAGGTATATATATATATGTAGGCTTAGTCCCAGTTCTGGGTGTATGTGCAGCGTAGGTTCCCACCTTACAGAGGTCGCCTTGTCGTGGCAGGTGGGCTAACACTTTTTGATCAAAATGTGCACTAAGAACCTCCCTATTTGTAAGTAGATTTAGCTTTAGTGCATATTTATTTATATTTAGTGGTTTAGGTGGCATTAGTGTCGCAGGGTGCTGTCGCCATTTTTTGTCTGCTGTATATCTGCAGTCACAGGTGTTCTTGCACCTGCATACATTTTGTATCATTTAGTTGGAATGTGCTGTTCAAATTTTTGTTGTGTTGATGGTTTCCATATATGTGGGGTTAGTGACTGCCTCCACTTGTTGTTCTTGCACTCCTCCCATTCTGCCCTGGGTGATTTTAATCAGTTCAATGCTGGATCCTACCATCCCCAGGTATATATATATATGTAGGCTTAGTCCCAGTTCTGGGTGTATGTGCAGCGTAGGTTCCCACCTTACAGAGGTCGCCTTGTCGTGGCAGGTGGGCTAACACTTTTTGATCAAAATGTGCACTAAGAACCTCCCTATTTGTAAGTAGATTTAGCTTTAGTGCATATTTATTTATATTTAGTGGTTTAGGTGGCATTAGTGTCGCAGGGTGCTGTCGCCATTTTTTGTCTGCTGTATATCTGCAGTCACAGGTGTTCTTGCACCTGCATACATTTTGTATCATTTAGTTGGAATGTGCTGTTCAAATTTTTGTTGTGTTGATGGTTTCCATATATGTGGGGTTAGTGACTGCCTCCACTTGTTGTTCTTGCACTCCTCCCATTCTGCCCTGGGTGATTTTAATCAGTTCAATGCTGGATCCTACCATCCCCAGGTATATATATATATGTAGGCTTAGTCCCAGTTCTGGGTGTATGTGCAGCGTAGGTTCCCACCTTACAGAGGTCGCCTTGTCGTGGCAGGTGGGCTAACACTTTTTGATCAAAATGTGCACTAAGAACCTCCCTATTTGTAAGTAGATTTAGCTTTAGTGCATATTTATTTATATTTAGTGGTTTAGGTGGCATTAGTGTCGCAGGGTGCTGTCGCCATTTTTTGTCTGCTGTATATCTGCAGTCACAGGTGTTCTTGCACCTGCATACATTTTGTATCATTTAGTTGGAATGTGCTGTTCAAATTTTTGTTGTGTTGATGGTTTCCATATATGTGGGGTTAGTGACTGCCTCCACTTGTTGTTCTTGCACTCCTCCCATTCTGCCCTGGGTGATTTTAATCAGTTCAATGCTGGATCCTACCATCCCCAGGTATATATATATATGTAGGCTTAGTCCCAGTTCTGGGTGTATGTGCAGCGTAGGTTCCCACCTTACAGAGGTCGCCTTGTCGTGGCAGGTGGGCTAACACTTTTTGATCAAAATGTGCACTAAGAACCTCCCTATTTGTAAGTAGATTTAGCTTTAGTGCATATTTATTTATATTTAGTGGTTTAGGTGGCATTAGTGTCGCAGGGTGCTGTCGCCATTTTTTGTCTGCTGTATATCTGCAGTCACAGGTGTTCTTGCACCTGCATACATTTTGTATCATTTAGTTGGAATGTGCTGTTCAAATTTTTGTTGTGTTGATGGTTTCCATATATGTGGGGTTAGTGACTGCCTCCACTTGTTGTTCTTGCACTCCTCCCATTCTGCCCTGGGTGATTTTAATCAGTTCAATGCTGGATCCTACCATCCCCAGGTATATATATATATGTAGGCTTAGTCCCAGTTCTGGGTGTATGTGCAGCGTAGGTTCCCACCTTACAGAGGTCGCCTTGTCGTGGCAGGTGGGCTAACACTTTTTGATCAAAATGTGCACTAAGAACCTCCCTATTTGTAAGTAGATTTAGCTTTAGTGCATATTTATTTATATTTAGTGGTTTAGGTGGCATTAGTGTCGCAGGGTGCTGTCGCCATTTTTTGTCTGCTGTATATCTGCAGTCACAGGTGTTCTTGCACCTGCATACATTTTGTATCATTTAGTTGGAATGTGCTGTTCAAATTTTTGTTGTGTTGATGGTTTCCATATATGTGGGGTTAGTGACTGCCTCCACTTGTTGTTCTTGCACTCCTCCCATTCTGCCCTGGGTGATTTTAATCAGTTCAATGCTGGATCCTACCATCCCCAGGTATATATATATATGTAGGCTTAGTCCCAGTTCTGGGTGTATGTGCAGCGTAGGTTCCCACCTTACAGAGGTCGCCTTGTCGTGGCAGGTGGGCTAACACTTTTTGATCAAAATGTGCACTAAGAACCTCCCTATTTGTAAGTAGATTTAGCTTTAGTGCATATTTATTTATATTTAGTGGTTTAGGTGGCATTAGTGTCGCAGGGTGCTGTCGCCATTTTTTGTCTGCTGTATATCTGCAGTCACAGGTGTTCTTGCACCTGCATACATTTTGTATCATTTAGTTGGAATGTGCTGTTCAAATTTTTGTTGTGTTGATGGTTTCCATATATGTGGGGTTAGTGACTGCCTCCACTTGTTGTTCTTGCACTCCTCCCATTCTGCCCTGGGTGATTTTAATCAGTTCAATGCTGGATCCTACCATCCCCAGGTATATATATATATGTAGGCTTAGTCCCAGTTCTGGGTGTATGTGCAGCGTAGGTTCCCACCTTACAGAGGTCGCCTTGTCGTGGCAGGTGGGCTAACACTTTTTGATCAAAATGTGCACTAAGAACCTCCCTATTTGTAAGTAGATTTAGCTTTAGTGCATATTTATTTATATTTAGTGGTTTAGGTGGCATTAGTGTCGCAGGGTGCTGTCGCCATTTTTTGTCTGCTGTATATCTGCAGTCACAGGTGTTCTTGCACCTGCATACATTTTGTATCATTTAGTTGGAATGTGCTGTTCAAATTTTTGTTGTGTTGATGGTTTCCATATATGTGGGGTTAGTGACTGCCTCCACTTGTTGTTCTTGCACTCCTCCCATTCTGCCCTGGGTGATTTTAATCAGTTCAATGCTGGATCCTACCATCCCCAGGTATATATATATATGTAGGCTTAGTCCCAGTTCTGGGTGTATGTGCAGCGTAGGTTCCCACCTTACAGAGGTCGCCTTGTCGTGGCAGGTGGGCTAACACTTTTTGATCAAAATGTGCACTAAGAACCTCCCTATTTGTAAGTAGATTTAGCTTTAGTGCATATTTATTTATATTTAGTGGTTTAGGTGGCATTAGTGTCGCAGGGTGCTGTCGCCATTTTTTGTCTGCTGTATATCTGCAGTCACAGGTGTTCTTGCACCTGCATACATTTTGTATCATTTAGTTGGAATGTGCTGTTCAAATTTTTGTTGTGTTGATGGTTTCCATATATGTGGGGTTAGTGACTGCCTCCACTTGTTGTTCTTGCACTCCTCCCATTCTGCCCTGGGTGATTTTAATCAGTTCAATGCTGGATCCTACCATCCCCAGGTATATATATATATGTAGGCTTAGTCCCAGTTCTGGGTGTATGTGCAGCGTAGGTTCCCACCTTACAGAGGTCGCCTTGTCGTGGCAGGTGGGCTAACACTTTTTGATCAAAATGTGCACTAAGAACCTCCCTATTTGTAAGTAGATTTAGCTTTAGTGCATATTTATTTATATTTAGTGGTTTAGGTGGCATTAGTGTCGCAGGGTGCTGTCGCCATTTTTTGTCTGCTGTATATCTGCAGTCACAGGTGTTCTTGCACCTGCATACATTTTGTATCATTTAGTTGGAATGTGCTGTTCAAATTTTTGTTGTGTTGATGGTTTCCATATATGTGGGGTTAGTGACTGCCTCCACTTGTTGTTCTTGCACTCCTCCCATTCTGCCCTGGGTGATTTTAATCAGTTCAATGCTGGATCCTACCATCCCCAGGTATATATATATATGTAGGCTTAGTCCCAGTTCTGGGTGTATGTGCAGCGTAGGTTCCCACCTTACAGAGGTCGCCTTGTCGTGGCAGGTGGGCTAACACTTTTTGATCAAAATGTGCACTAAGAACCTCCCTATTTGTAAGTAGATTTAGCTTTAGTGCATATTTATTTATATTTAGTGGTTTAGGTGGCATTAGTGTCGCAGGGTGCTGTCGCCATTTTTTGTCTGCTGTATATCTGCAGTCACAGGTGTTCTTGCACCTGCATACATTTTGTATCATTTAGTTGGAATGTGCTGTTCAAATTTTTGTTGTGTTGATGGTTTCCATATATGTGGGGTTAGTGACTGCCTCCACTTGTTGTTCTTGCACTCCTCCCATTCTGCCCTGGGTGATTTTAATCAGTTCAATGCTGGATCCTACCATCCCCAGGTATATATATATATGTAGGCTTAGTCCCAGTTCTGGGTGTATGTGCAGCGTAGGTTCCCACCTTACAGAGGTCGCCTTGTCGTGGCAGGTGGGCTAACACTTTTTGATCAAAATGTGCACTAAGAACCTCCCTATTTGTAAGTAGATTTAGCTTTAGTGCATATTTATTTATATTTAGTGGTTTAGGTGGCATTAGTGTCGCAGGGTGCTGTCGCCATTTTTTGTCTGCTGTATATCTGCAGTCACAGGTGTTCTTGCACCTGCATACATTTTGTATCATTTAGTTGGAATGTGCTGTTCAAATTTTTGTTGTGTTGATGGTTTCCATATATGTGGGGTTAGTGACTGCCTCCACTTGTTGTTCTTGCACTCCTCCCATTCTGCCCTGGGTGATTTTAATCAGTTCAATGCTGGATCCTACCATCCCCAGGTATATATATATATGTAGGCTTAGTCCCAGTTCTGGGTGTATGTGCAGCGTAGGTTCCCACCTTACAGAGGTCGCCTTGTCGTGGCAGGTGGGCTAACACTTTTTGATCAAAATGTGCACTAAGAACCTCCCTATTTGTAAGTAGATTTAGCTTTAGTGCATATTTATTTATATTTAGTGGTTTAGGTGGCATTAGTGTCGCAGGGTGCTGTCGCCATTTTTTGTCTGCTGTATATCTGCAGTCACAGGTGTTCTTGCACCTGCATACATTTTGTATCATTTAGTTGGAATGTGCTGTTCAAATTTTTGTTGTGTTGATGGTTTCCATATATGTGGGGTTAGTGACTGCCTCCACTTGTTGTTCTTGCACTCCTCCCATTCTGCCCTGGGTGATTTTAATCAGTTCAATGCTGGATCCTACCATCCCCAGGTATATATATATATGTAGGCTTAGTCCCAGTTCTGGGTGTATGTGCAGCGTAGGTTCCCACCTTACAGAGGTCGCCTTGTCGTGGCAGGTGGGCTAACACTTTTTGATCAAAATGTGCACTAAGAACCTCCCTATTTGTAAGTAGATTTAGCTTTAGTGCATATTTATTTATATTTAGTGGTTTAGGTGGCATTAGTGTCGCAGGGTGCTGTCGCCATTTTTTGTCTGCTGTATATCTGCAGTCACAGGTGTTCTTGCACCTGCATACATTTTGTATCATTTAGTTGGAATGTGCTGTTCAAATTTTTGTTGTGTTGATGGTTTCCATATATGTGGGGTTAGTGACTGCCTCCACTTGTTGTTCTTGCACTCCTCCCATTCTGCCCTGGGTGATTTTAATCAGTTCAATGCTGGATCCTACCATCCCCAGGTATATATATATATGTAGGCTTAGTCCCAGTTCTGGGTGTATGTGCAGCGTAGGTTCCCACCTTACAGAGGTCGCCTTGTCGTGGCAGGTGGGCTAACACTTTTTGATCAAAATGTGCACTAAGAACCTCCCTATTTGTAAGTAGATTTAGCTTTAGTGCATATTTATTTATATTTAGTGGTTTAGGTGGCATTAGTGTCGCAGGGTGCTGTCGCCATTTTTTGTCTGCTATATATATATATATACACATACACACACTCATATATATACACTCATATACACACACACACACATATATACACACTTTATTTAACACTTACCTTTCTCAGGATTTCTTCTCTCCTGTGTCTGGAGTTTTGAAGGCGCAGTGATTGGTTCAGGACCTTTGATCACGTAATAGTCATGTGATGTTCCCAAAGGTCCTGAAATAACTGATACCAGCAGATGGAGGAGGCTTCTGTATACACCATTTCTTTATATCACAGTTTAGTCCCCACATACACATGGCCGATTTTAGCTTTTCTGCTTCCTGAGGCGAAAACTTAAATGGCCCCCCCCAGATTTTGATTGACATCTCCCTGGCTGTTCTACATCACTACCAGCCTCCTCAAACTCTTGCTGATGCACCGTTGACTTGTACTCCCCTGGCATGCGTGGTACATCGATAAAGCCGGGCAGAGTACAGCTCGCTGCACGGTGCGTGCCCAAGTAGTACAAGGCAATGGCGCATCTGAGAAAGTTGTATCAGCCAGGGGGATATCAATCAAACATGGAAAGGTGGGTTTGGAGGCAGGATGATGTGACTCTTTAGGATAATGAGTAATTAGCATATAGTGAGCCATTTTGAAAGTTGATTTTATAGATTTTGCTGCATCTGTAAATATTGTCAAGTCATGTATTACCACAATGTGGCAGTTCAATGGGTTAAAACTACCAGACAGGTTCCCCATTAAATATACAATGAATTGAAAACAATTCCATCTGCCCTGCAATTTTGTTATTATAAATATATCCTACAAAATTACAGCACCAAAACCAAGCTCTGACATATATACAGCACAAGAACCAAGCTCAATACATTAATACAGTAGCAGAACAAAGCTCAGTACATAAATACAACACCAGAACCAAGCTCAGTGCATATATACAGCACCAGAACAAAGCTTAGTACATAAATACAACACCAGAACAAAGTTCAGTACATATATACAGCTCCAGAACCAAGCTCAGTACATATATACAGAACCAGAACAAAGCTCAGTACATAAATACAACACCAGAACAAAGCTCAGTACATATATATACACAACACCAGACTCAAGCTCAGTACATATATACAGCATGAGAACTAAGCAAAATACATATATTCAGCCGCGTGCTTGAGACCCCTGCTTTAAGCAATTCCAAAGCTACAATACATTTGTACAGTATAATGTCACAGAGTTTTTGCATTAGTGCAGAACATTCTTTTTCAGTTGTATTGCGCTTAAGGCCCATTGCACACGACCGTAAGATCACCCGTAATTACGGTCCGTAATTACGGAACGATTAATTTCTATGGCCGACAAACACATTCCCATATATTTATGGGAAGGTGTCCGTGCCATAGAAACTTGCCGAAAAAAATAGGACATGTCCTATTTTTTTATTTTACAGACCATGCTCCCATAATTTATAATGGGAGCACGGCCCGTAAATAGGGACGGCTGTCCGCGGCCGGCCGTGCCCATAATTATGAGTCATAATTACGGGCACGGTCCTGTGCATGGAGCCTAAGGCATTCTTCTTCTCATTTCACGTTCTAATGGACACTTGATAGATCCTTTTTTGCTTTTTGAAGTTCGTTCAGCAGTAAGTTTGATATCATAAGACTTCCAGACAGCCTTTAACATTTCAGTGTAGTGAAAGTGGGTAAATTATTTCATTGTACTTTTTAGGTCCAAAATTCAGTTTGGATTAATTTCTTATTCTATCTTTATATAAGTCAGAGTTTCGGTTTTTGGGATGCGGAACTCTTAATTCCCTGTGTAGACATTGAGTTAAATGATGTAGGTCTGAAACCATCTATAGGGGCCGTTTAGGTGCTTACTACGTTTTATCATTCAACCAATATCTATGCAGGGATTGGAGCTCTGTATAAAAAGAAAACGGAGCTCTGACCGCTAAAAAAGACCAATAAAGAAGTAAATCAGAAACCTGATTGTTTTAGGTATCGCTGGTTATACACACTTATTACACAATATCACAATTTGAGAGATCACAATGTGAGAAAACGCTGATGTTAATTCCCCAGATCTTACCTTACTCGTTACATGAAATAATAAAATTTTTAATTTTGCACAGACTATACAATAGACCATTAAGGTTGAATAAAATGAAAATTAGAGGCAGCTCTAAGTGCCCCAAGTGCAGGTCCACTGATGCTGACTTAATGCATATTCTGTGGTTATTCTCAGGCTGCAGAGGTTTTGGGAGACCATAGATGAAAAGATACAAAATATATTTTTGTTCCAGATCTTGGCTGATCTGAGAATGTGTTTTTCGGGATGATAGCTTGCTGAGCTGTACAATCACCGATAGAAGGTGTTTGATGAAGCTTCTTTTCCTAACAATCTCTCAAATATAAATGTCACACCTATTTACTACTTAGCAGGACATGGCACACAGCAAAAGAAAAATAAGCCTCTACAAGAAAAAAAATGGCAATGTTGTCATGGCACTTAAAGGGGTTAAAAGGAAGCCGAAAGTAGATCACCGCGGGTCCTACTGTTAAAACCCCCGGCAATCACCCGCTGTCGCCGGGGGAAGCTGTATTAAGGCATATGTAGCATTACATGGTGGCCATTCAAATGTAATGCATGGACACACTGGATCCGCTAGAGCAACTCTGTGTTCTGGTACATAGAGGGGGGGGGGGGGCTCTAGTAGAGCATATGGACAGGTGTAGATGGCCAGACACAATCCCGCTTGCACTAATAATTAAATAGTTGTATTAACTACCCAGATATTGTTTGGGGTCATGGCTCTGCTTCAACTGCAAAAGGGAAGAACGTTGTTCAATTTGTTCCCGGATAATTTTATGAGCCAGTTTGTGGAAGAAGTGAAGCTCTGTTGGATCTGATAATTTGTAACAATACAGAGCTTGTTGGGAATGTCACTGTTTGCGAAAACTTTGGTAACAGTGACCAAAATATAATGTAATTTTGCCTGATCTGTAAAAAAAAAACAAAAAAAAAAACACGGGCCAGTAGGACAAAAACATTTAATTTGAAAAAGGGGAATTTCCCCAGGTTGAGGGCTTCAGAGCATAGCCTAAGTGCAACTAATGTCAAATAACAATACAAATGCTAAATGGTAGTGCTTTTTAATCTACTATCGCTAATTATAGTGCAAAATGTATTCCTATAGGTAACAAGGATTAATGACTCAAATTAAACCCCACATGGCTTACTCCTACTGTAAAGAGGGGAATACATGACAGGAAAGGGCCAGCTTTAGCTTTTGAAAATTACAAAGAGCTTAATAAAAAAAATTATAAAATTATTTCCCCAGCTTTACTTGTGCCTGCAATGACACCACTTTCACTGATGATTCAAAACAACCCAAACATCCCAGGAGTTAAAATTGGTCGTTCAGAATATAAATTGAGCTTGTTCACAGATGACATGATCCTTACCCTTACAAAACTATTGACATTCCTTCCTAACCTTATATATCATTTAGACTCCTTTTCCACATTTTCTTCAAACAAATCGATTCAAATTGTAATGTCCCACCATCCATGTAGAAACTTCTTGACTGTAACTTTAACTTTCAAACCAGAACACATTTCATGCACTATGTAGTAATTTCTCTAACTATAGAAATAGATACACTATAAAATAAATTATACCCAAGTTCAAATTTATTAGGGAAAACCTACAAAAGTGGAATAAACTCCAACTCTCCTGGCTAGGCAGGATACACATCATAAAAATTGTGTTTTTTCCCATCTATTATATTTATTTGGATGTTTGTCCATCCCAGTTCCCCTTGAGGACCTGAAGGCTATCCAAACTGACATTTTCCAAATTATTTGGTCCAACAAACAAACCTGTATCCCCAGGAAAACTATGCATTATCACAAAAGAGTTGGAGGCCCCTTGGTTCCAAAATTTATAAAAATACAACCAAGCTGCCCGACTGACCCATATGTTACTGGTTCACTTACCAAATAACTTAGCGTTCCTCTAGGTCCGATTGCAATCAGACCTGATCTCCCCTTTTTCCTAGCAGGCTATAATTTGGATTAATTCCAAAGTACCCTCCTCACTTAAACTACACAACCTTCCTAACGTACTATTCGTTACTTCGATGTGAACTATTCATTTTAAGGGAAAACCTTCAGTCACACATTTCAGCTTCCCTCCATATACTTGGTAACCCTATGTTACCATCTGCCATTTAACGCTCTTACCACACATGGTGGTTTTCCCAAAAAGTACTTAAAGTTTAATACTTCCTAATTCCTAGAAAACTGATTCAAATTTCTTGTTTTAAAAGTGAATTATGCCCTCCCAGTTCGAGGATCTATACACTAGACATAATCTCCTCCCTTTTAAGGACTCTCTTTAGTAATTTATCTGGAATCCTGAGCTTCCGGCCGGGACTAAATTGCCCTACAGAACAACGGAAAACCAAAATGCAGATATGAACATAGCCTTAGTGTCAAGGGACTGGCGCCAGGCAAATGTGGTGCCCATTTTTAAAAATGGCTTTTGATTTTCCCTTGACCAGTAAACTTAACATCCATTGTGGGGAAAGCATTTGAGTGGCTCTTAAGCATCTATATACAGGAGTATGCGACACAAAAGAGTATTAGAAGTGACAGCCACCATGGTTTTGCAAAGGACAAAGGAGAAGTTAAACCAAGCTGATTTGGCCTAAGGTCCATATCCATGGATTTGTATTAAGTGATTCCTACCCTGAATGGTACCCGGTTATAAGTAGTGTGCCCCAAGATTCAGGGACCACTATTATTCAATAATTTATTTCTTAGTTATATAGAAGAAGGGAATAATAGCACTGTTTCTATTTTTTGCAGATGACACCAATCTATGGTACAGTCTATAGAAATTCATAAATTACGAGCCAATTTGGTTTGCAATTTTTTTATTAAAGGTTTTTCCAAATTAAAGTATTACAATGATGCAAAAACCAAGAAATCTAACCTACTTCAGTATAAAGTATAAGTTCCTACTCAATGTCGTGACAAATAAGCAGAAACTCAAAAAAGGAAAGACAAAAAAAAGACAAAACAAAAAAATTGGGAGGACACCACATAATCCATCATTAATACCTCCACCTCCAACCACAGCTGCCAAACCATACTATGTAAGCGATCATTAATCATTATCCAATTCAATTTGGCTTTAACTAGATCCAGTGGAAGCACTATCTTCTTCCTTGTGGTTATGGCAATCTTATCCGCTAAGAATATATAATAAACAAATTTATGGGCATGTTTAAATATCCCCTCGATGTACTTATTTAACAGAGCTTAAGTGGGTTACAATTGCAAATTAATGAAAGTAATGCAATACAGCAAATTATAAATTTGCCATCAAATTGACAATTAGGACATTCCCATCAAATTTACAGGGGCGTTACCATCCCGCTGCAATTCCTAAAACATAATGGAGAAGATGATGGGAACATCTGAGACAATCTTGTAGGTTTTCCCAATTCAAGCCGATTTAGACACACTGAGTGTTTGGACATCCACTTAGCAAATGTGATTCAATATGGAGTATAAGTGTAAAGTTATGCTTCTAGGTACTAATAATATGCACGCACCATAAGTCCTAGGAGGAGTTAAACTGGAAAAGTCACTTGTTGAGAAGGATCTGGGTATACTTGTAGATCATAGACTAAAAAACAGCATGCAATGTCAAACAGCTGCTTCTAAGGCCAGCAGGACATTGTTGTGTATCAAAGGAGGCATGGATTTGCGGGAAAGGGACATAATATTACAAAGAATTAATGCAGTCTCACCAAAAAATATGCAATTCAGTTCTGGGAAACAGTTCACAGAAAAAATTCCCTAGAATTGAAAACAATACAACAAAAAGCAGGTAAATGAATAAGGGGCATGAAGGATCTTAGTTCTAAGAAAATATTTAAAGAATTACATTTATTTAGTCTTAAGAAGAGACATCTACGGTGGGACATGATAAATTTGTAACGTATAAATATATAAATGGCCGATGAAAGCTGTTCTATATAAAATTCCCTCAAAAGACAAGGTGACATTCTCTTTGTCTGGAGAAAAAAGGTTCACTCTCCAGTGGTGTTGAACCTTCTTTACTGTAAAAACTTTAAATCAGTCTAATAATCTGATCAATAGCTGATCAAAACAGGCTTAGATAATTTCTTAGAGCAAAATAATATCCGTGCCTATGTAAATGTATAGAATTCTTGTTTTGAATGTTAATCCAGTCTGATCGCCACTTGGGATCAGGAGGGAAATGTTTTAATTTCAGGGCAGATTGTTTTATCCCTATTGATCCGGAGGAAGGTTAGACATCCACAAGGCATGGACCAAAGTTTCAAAGTTTACCCTTTACCTTTATTTACAGCCTGTCCCATCACTTGGTTCAACTTGATGAACATGTCTTTATTCAACTGTACTACCTATGTAACTATTGGGCAGATGTATTAATGCAGTAAAAGATTTAGAAAGTATAAACTTAGACAAGGCAGTCAGAATATGCTGCAAATTTATCACAGTGGTGAATGCTGTATAATAAATTTGACGCATTTTACTTGACCTGGTAGAGCCTTTTCTCCTTCTTAGGGCCTGTTCACATCAGCGTTGCCCTTCCGTTGAGGGGTTCCGTCTGAGGTTTCCATCTGGTTAACCCCTCAACGGAAAGCCAAACGGAAACCTTAGCTTCCGTTTGCCTCAACATTGATCTCAATAGTGACTTTGCTTCGACTGTGCTATTGATTCTGTCAAAACAACAGAACCCGTTCACAACGGTGACAAACGGAAGCCATTAATAAAGTTTCCATCACCATTGAGATCAATGGTGTTGCAAACGGAAGCTAAGGTTTTCCGCTTGCCTTTCCATTGAGGGGTTAACCCGACGGAACCTCAGACGGAACCCCTCAACGGAAGGGCAACGCTGATGCGAAAAGTGCCTTATACCACTTTTGATTTTGATTAATTTGCGACAAAGTTCTGTGCCAGTTTTTTTGGCGCATGGTGGTGCATTTTAAGCCATGCATCGTAACTGCTCCAGGATGAACCAGATTTTGGCACAATTTTCAACACATTCGAGCTGCACATCAGTACATCTGCCCCAATGTGTTTTGTCTCTCCTATATTGTCAATTTTCTCTTTCTTTTTCCAACTTTGGATGGGAAGGGTTGGGAGAGTGATGAAAGTGGAAATAGAATATAATTTGTGGAAATTGATTTGTAGCTATTGTTTCTGTCATGATCTTATAAATGTGTAAAGAAAAAGATAATAACAAACTATCTATCTATCTATCTATCTATCTATCTATCTATCTATCTATCTATCTATCTATCTATCTATCTATCTATCTATCTATCTATCTATCTATCTATCTATCTATCTATCTATCTATCTATCTATCTATCTATCTATCTATCTATCTATCTATCTATCTATCTATCTATCTATCTATCTATCTATCTATCTATCTATCTATCTATCTATCTATCTATCTATCTATCTATCTATCTATCTATCTATCTATCTATCTATCTATCTATCTATCTATCTATCTATCTATCTATCTATCTATCTATCTATCTATCTATCTATCTATCTATCTATCTATCTATCTATCTATCTATCTATCTATCTATCTATCTATCTATCTATCTATCTATCTATCTATCTATCTATCTATCTATCTATCTATCTATCTATCTATCTATCTATCTATCTATCTATCTATCTATCTATCTATCTATCTATCTATCTATCTATCTATCTATCTATCTATCTATCTATCTATCTATCTATCTATCTATCTATCTATCTATCTATCTATCTATCTATCTATCTATCTATCTATCTATCTATCTATCTATCTATCTATCTATCTATCTATCTATCTATCTATCTATCTATCTATCTATCTATCTATCTATCTATCTATCTATCTATCTATCTATCTATCTATCTATCTATCTATCTATCTATCTATCTATCTATCTATCTATCTATCTATCTATCTATCTATCTATCTATCTATCTATCTATCTATCTATCTATCTATCTATCTATCTATCTATCTATCTATCTATCTATCTATCTATCTATCTATCTATCTATCTATCTATCTATCTATCTATCTATCTATCTATCTATCTATCTATCTATCTATCTATCTATCTATCTATCTATCTATCTATCTATCTATCTATCTATCTATCTATCTATCTATCTATCTATCTATCTATCTATCTATCTATCTATCTATCTATCTATCTATCTATCTATCTATCTATCTATCTATCTATCTATCTATCTATCTATCTATCTATCTATCTATCTATCTATCTATCTATCTATCTATCTATCTATCTATCTATCTATCTATCTATCTATCTATCTATCTATCTATCTATCTATCTATCTATCTATCTATCTATCTATCTATCTATCTATCTATCTATCTATCTATCTATCTATCTATCTATCTATCTATCTATCTATCTATCTATCTATCTATCTATCTATCTATCTATCTATCTATCTATCTATCTATCTATCTATCTATCTATCTATCTATCTATCTATCTATCTATCTATCTATCTATCTATCTATCTATCTATCTATCTATCTATCTATCTATCTATCTATCTATCTATCTATCTATCTATCTATCTATCTATCTATCTATCTATCTATCTATCTATCTATCTATCTATCTATCTATCTATCTATCTATCTATCTATCTATCTATCTATCTATCTATCTATCTATCTATCTATCTATCTATCTATCTATCTATCTATCTATCTATCTATCTATCTATCTATCTATCTATCTATCTATCTATCTATCTATCTATCTATCTATCTATCTATCTATCTATCTATCTATCTATCTATCTATCTATCTATCTATCTATCTATCTATCTATCTATCTATCTATCTATCTATCTATCTATCTATCTATCTATCTATCTATCTATCTATCTATCTATCTATCTATCTATCTATCTATCTATCTATCTATCTATCTATCTATCTATCTATCTATCTATCTATCTATCTATCTATCTATCTATCTATCTATCTATCTATCTATCTATCTATCTATCTATCTATCTATCTATCTATCTATCTATCTATCTATCTATCTATCTATCTATCTATCTATCTATCTATCTATCTATCTATCTATCTATCTATCTATCTATCTATCTATCTATCTATCTATCTATCTATCTATCTATCTATCTATCTATCTATCTATCTATCTATCTATCTATCTATCTATCTATCTATCTATCTATCTATCTATCTATCTATCTATCTATCTATCTATCTATCTATCTATCTATCTATCTATCTATCTATCTATCTATCTATCTATCTATCTATCTATCTATCTATCTATCTATCTATCTATCTATCTATCTATCTATCTATCTATCTATCTATCTATCTATCTATCTATCTATCTATCTATCTATCTATCTATCTATCTATCTATCTATCTATCTATCTATCTATCTATCTATCTATCTATCTATCTATCTATCTATCTATCTATCTATCTATCTATCTATCTATCTATCTATCTATCTATCTATCTATCTATCTATCTATCTATCTATCTATCTATCTATCTATCTATCTATCTATCTATCTATCTATCTATCTATCTATCTATCTATCTATCTATCTATCTATCTATCTATCTATCTATCTATCTATCTATCTATCTATCTATCTATCTATCTATCTATCTATCTATCTATCTATCTATCTATCTATCTATCTATCTATCTATCTATCTATCTATCTATCTATCTATCTATCTATCTATCTATCTATCTATCTATCTATCTATCTATCTATCTATCTATCTATCTATCTATCTATCTATCTATCTATCTATCTATCTATCTATCTATCTATCTATCTATCTATCTATCTATCTATCTATCTATCGTTATCCAGCATAGAGTTTTGGACCCTATTAACTAAGTGGACGTTCCTTTCAAACATAGAAGGGTGGACAGTTCCTCTAATTGGTGTTAGAAGATCTCACTGCTCCACATTTAGCATTGCCCATGGGCACATGTGTAGCTGCCCTCACATTCCTATCTCCGTTACTACAGAGTAGATATTTGTTTCCTACTAATATGCTCATTAATATTAGGAATAAAGCACCATTTAAACTTGTGCTCATGTGAGGATGATGGAGGCTGAGAGTCCTGTCTGGTAAAGCAGTTAAGCGTTGTTTCTAGCCTAGATTAACAAAAAGTAGGACCAGGCCATTTTTCATTCTGCAGCTTGACAACAGAATTAATAAAATTCATTGAAGTTCATCACCGGTGTCCCCTCCTTACAAATCCTGCTTAGAAGAGCTGTGTAGTTGGGACTCGATCTTTTGAGCTATTGTTCTTTTTTGGATTGCATAGAAATCTAGGAGGTTAGGAGCTCAATAATTAATGTATATTGATTATTTTGTGTTTTCATGTTTTTTTTGGTTTTAGCACAGAAATAACAAACATCTTACCGATGCTAATTAGCGTTTCAGATTATTGTCTGTTTAGGTAAACTGGGAGAATTGTGTACTGTGTGCCTGGCATGCAGACGCAGTTGCAATGGCTGAGAGGTAGTGTGTGAGAGGCAGAAGCAGTCACCTGTCATCTGACTATGTGTACAATGTGTTCTGTTCCTTCTTGGAGAAATGCTTAGGAAATAGGAATATAGTGCGGGGGCAGGCCAGTGAAATCAAGGCAATCAATGTTTTTTTCAGCATGTTTCTAACTGCCTGCTAACCCTGCGCCTGGTAATACTCTGTATAGTCAGAAAGGTAGACTGCATTGTTAATAGCTAATTCTGTCCTAAGGACTAGTCCAGTTGGAGAAATAGTTGCCCTCTGTCATTATTTTGGTTAGATATACTTGACAAATAAGTGAGAGAAAGAAATATGCTGTTTCATTGACTAGGCAAAAACAGGGACAGCAATAGTTCTAGAGGGACCGTATACATGAATCCTAATAATCTGGCATGCTCTGGACCAGCAAGGTACTATTTAGGCCTAAGTGGGACTTGAGGAGACCCATATACAGGTGCTAACAGCCACAAAATGCAATACGCATGCTCCTGCAGTGTAGGCTCTAGCATGTGGACTTTAGAGCTAATTCACCACCACCAAAGATCCAACACTAGCCAGAGACTCACCCAGAATAGCAGTGCCTTACTTTCAGGTAATTTTCCAGCTAATCTGATCTTTATCACATACCAGGTTAGTTGGATTTCTGGTCCAAAATGGACATAGTGTCATATCGTTCCAAGGTAAATAGTACCCTAGTACTAGCACTAGCAACTAGTATTAGTGGCCGTCGGAGGCAGCTACATTCACTCATAAGGTGAGTAACATAAGTAGTGTTGTACATGGCCCAAATTATGCCCAGATAAATATCACTATACAGTTACCAGATAAATAAGTCTACGGACTGAGGTTTTGTGGGGTTAACGGATAAATTGACTATGCTTACGTTCTTTGAAGTTATGCTAAAATATTTTCGTGTTTTGGAGCTGAGTCGTTTTTATGCCAAATTCCAGGTGACTTTTGAACTTTAAAAAAGTATCTTTTTGGCTAATTCAAGTGTGACCATTTGCTTTACAAGTAAAATTGTCATGAATATGAATAGACTACTTGTAGCCTCCTTTTCCCACTATTTGATGAGTTTTAAGTTATGGGCCTATTTATTTAAATTATTTGAATGTGTTCCCTATTTATTTGTGTGTTTTTACTTTTGTGGGGGCAGTCATCTTTTTTCGCATCTGTGTATGTGTGTCTGCACGACTCATACACGGGTGCTATACGGCCCACCCAAGGCATAGGAGACTAGGGAAAGGAGCCGACCCTATCTCCTAAGCTGGAGCCATTATAACTGTTAACTGCGCATGCTCTGTGGCGTGTGCAGTTAACAGCGCCCCTCTCTTCAAGAGGGAAGACAGGCGCCATTTTGTTGAAGAGCAGCAGCCCCCAGCAATCATCGCCGGGGCTATCGCCAATTCAAATGAATTGCCGGGCCCCACCTGTTGTTGAATGCAGGACCGCCCGGCAATTCATTTGAATTGTCGCCCCCACTGCTGATCAGCTGTTTTGAAGGGGCCATGGCGCTCGTACGAGCACTGCTTTCCCTTTATTTCAACCTGTTGGTACTGTGAATCGTCAAATATCAAGCCAGCCATATCCAAGCAACAATTTGAATGAATTCACTGACTTGGTATTCAAAATACGTGGAACTACCGGACCCCTAAACCTTTAAACAAATAACAATTTCACCAATAGGGTCCTTCTTTGATGGAAACATAACTTTTAATTATATTTATATAAAACTTATTTAGCAATATTGAGCCGCATTAAACATGTTAAAGCATCAACTATTTGAGCTTTCTAGAGGATAGACAGTAATAATCAGCACATGTTGTTTTTCTCTCTTCCCCCATGACATATGTTCATGTGGTGAGTAACTCCAGACCATACTTGCAGGGTATTCTTGGTCCTTGATTGATAATTCATGTGTTTGGTTCCAAACAGATCACCTCAGCCTTTTTTGTCCAGCTAGAGGTTAATAAGCGGTTAGTGGCCTAACTAGAATCCTACATTCCCAAGGGCCAATTATGTACCTGGGCCCCCACATCCCCGCTTGTTGCTCTGATGTGTGGGCCCTAGTGGCACTGCGAGTCTCAAAGACAGCATTGGTATGAGATAAATTTTCTATGTATGATAATATACCTCTACATTACCACTATCTAATATACAGGGAACAAATATTACTATACTACTACTACTACTGAATAAAAAGCCAGTATGCCATGGCCAATATTACCAATGATACCACTATACAAGAGACAAACAATACCGCCACACCATGACCACATATTACTACCACAAAGACACTGAATAATACCACCATACTGTTACTGAATAATACCACAACACTATGACCACATATTACCACCACATAGTGACTGAATAATGCCAACATTCTATTGCTGAATAATACCTCCACAATACGACAACACATTACCACCACGTAGTGACTGAGCAATACCACCATACTGTTACTGAATAATACCGCTACACCACAATCACATGTTAATACCACATAGTGACTGAATAATACCACCGCACCATGATCACATATAGCAACCACATAGTGACTGAATAACACCACAGTACTTTTACTAAATAATACATCCAACTATGATTTCATATTACCACCACATACTGACTGAAAAATATCACTATACTGGTATTGAAAAATACCACCACATATGATAAAATATTACCACCACATAGTATTTAGGTGTCACGAAGCGGGTAAGTGGACCCACTAGGCAGTACCGCCGTAGCGGGGAGGCAGCTGGTCAAACAAAAGGAAACTTCAGAAATACAATGTCCCGCACAAGGGTACCTGAATAGTCCAGACGGTGGCCGCAGCTCTGGCACTGATGGAGATGGTTGCAGCAGATAATGCCAAACGTGGTGGATGACACAGGTGCCGCAGGTTGCGCCAGACGTGGTGGATTCCTTCGGACGTGGCAGATGACACAGGACGTGGCAGATTCCTCTGGACGTGGCAGATGACACAGGACGTGGCGGATTCCTCAGGACGTGGCGGATTCCTCCGGACGTGGCAGATGACACAGGACGTGGCACAACTCGATACTAAAGGCACAGCACGGGAAACAGGAACAGTGAACAAGGCACGGGTAACAACTGGAGCGGGAAACACTAAGGGACCATTTGCAAGACAGACTGGGAAAACTAATAACGCTCAGGCAAGGATCAGAAGGCCTGGGCCCTCTTATAGGCCAGGAAATCATGGCAGTTAATGATGATGACGATTTCCTTTGTGCGTGCGCTGGCCCTTTAAGGCCGGGCTCGAGAGTGCGCGCGCACCCGACGGGACACAGCAGAAGGGAGCGCTGGCGTCTCCTAGGAAGGAGATGGGGACCAGCGCTCACGGATCCATGGCTGCGAGCGTCGGGAGGTGAGTAAACCCGACGGCCCGCGGCCATGGACGCTACATTAGGTATCATATGGTATATAGGTGCCCGATATAGTTGATAGACACCTCCTCCGTGAATAGTGCTCCTTTGCACAATGAAAAAAAAAATTCAACTTACCTAACCCC
This sequence comes from Rhinoderma darwinii, assembly GCF_050947455.1. NCBI lineage: Eukaryota > Metazoa > Chordata > Amphibia > Anura > Rhinodermatidae > Rhinoderma > Rhinoderma darwinii. The sequence goes on from NC_134693.1 coordinate 48,995,053, forward strand.
GTTACCATGCCGAGATCCTACATCTTCGGCCTGCTTCAGCACATAAGGCTGATGTCTCCAGCGTTTTCAGAAGTCACAGGCCTAAAAAACGCCTGTGGCTTACCAGAGGTAGTGGCGGGGCAAGAAACCAATGGCTCTCTGCTACGCAATAGAAAACTAAGTGGCACTCACACGTGGAACTGGTGTTGACAGGTCCCCTTTCCTTCTAAGCCCAGTCTCGGTTGCACCCCTTGCGACCGAGATCATTTCGCCACGGGTGTGAATGGTAGTGGTGGGTATTTCCCGAACACATCCTACCACTTTTTTTCTCCGCGCAGTGCACCCACCCAGAAATAGTGCGATCCCACAAGAAACTATCCCTTCACAGACCCTATTAAACTCTAGCAACTAAAAATCCATCACTATTTTCACAATTCAGTGCAATCCAGTGATCATATAACAGCAGGCAAATCTTGATGCGTTCCCATCATCTTTAGGCTGAGCTCACACGGGGCGGATACACTTATAATAGCACACAGGGTATCTGCCCTGTCTGCCGCAGGGAATTTGGGCGAAAAAGCACACCAAACTGTGGTGCAGTTTTTCGCCCCGAATGTCCGCTGCGAAAAACTGCAGCGCTTAGCCGGCATGCTAGCAGGCCAGCCTCCTGGGATGACGTCTCATCCCAGGAGACTGTTGCAGCCTGTGATTGGCTGCAGCGGCGGTCACATGGGATGAAGCGTCATCCCAGGAGGCCGGCCCTCTGACGTCATCCAGGTCGGGCTCCTGGGATGACGTTTCATTCATGTGACCACCGCTACAGCCTGTGATTGGCTGCAGTGGTGGCCACATGGGATGAAGCGTCATCCCAGGAGGATGAAACACAGACTCCTAGGTAAGTTTAATATTTTTTTTGTTTTCTGAGTTTCATTTTTTGCATCGGGATCACTGTGAATCCGCCGCAAAATACGGAACAACTGCTTTTTGATGCAGGATTTAAATCCCCATTGAATTCAATGGGGAAATCCTGCAACATATAAGCAGCGTTTACGTAAAAACAATTGACATGCTGCAAATGAAACTCCACACCGCAGGTCAATTTCTGAGCGGTATTTCCGCTCAGTATTTATGCAGCGTATGGATGAGATTTGTTTTACCTAATCCACTTTGCTGCTACTGTATTTGGTGCAGATTTTCCGCAACTAATTCTGTTGCGGAAAATCCACCGTATTTACACAACGTGCAAACTGGCCCTTATAGTGACTTCCTCTGGAAACCCATGAGATAAGACAATACAGATGGCGTGTATCATATAGGTAGTATGGTACGTATGGTGTCCAGCACGCGAGTAGTGTCCTCCCTGTATGTTTAAACCGGCGCGATTTAAATCAAATGTGGCCCTATTCAGATCATCCCCGACGAGAGGCATCTGGTCATGTGATCGGTGACTGGTACAGTCCAGCTCTCTACAGTAGATCACTCGCTCATATGTGCCAAAATTACAGTTAAAGTCAGTTTTGTCTTACATTACGGCAGTTTAGAAGTTTTTAGTATTTCTAAGTTTGTGTTCACTTACACCAGGGGTCTCAAACACGGCCGGTTAAATGGGCCGCACATTTACACATTTCAAATTTGATACAATACAAAATTATTGTTCATCAATTATTTATTTGAACTACTATAACAATACTACATTACCATAATAATACCGAGTATACTCCACGTGCTTATTTTAAAAATCCAGTTTTCCAGTTTAAATGCCGCTAAATGCAGTCTGGCTGATCAGTTGACAGCGTTTGTCAGACACAAGAATGTCAAGATTGGGCAGCCCAATTTTTAGGTAGTGCCACAGTGCCCCCTGTAGATAATGCTACAGTGCCCTTTGTAGATATCACTATAGTGCCCTCTATATATAGTGCTATACCCCCCATAGATAATGCCACAGTGCCCTCTGTAGATAGTGCCACACCCCCATAAACAATGCCACAGTGCCCTCTGTAGATAATGCCACATATATGGGCAGTGACGTCAGGGGATCCTCCTGGACTGGATTCCCCCGGCCAGAGCTTTGCCGACCCTCGGGCAGCAGATTCCTCTGCTGGAGGAGACCCTGAAGTCACTGTCCATATATGGACAGTGACGTCAGGGGATCCTCCTGGACCAGATTCCCTAGAGAGAGCGTTGCTGACGCTCAGGCAGCGGATTCCTCTGCTGGAGGAGCCCCTGAAGTCACTGTCCATATATGGCGCGCTCCTCCTTCGGCCTGCTCTCTCCTCTCCCAATGGAGATTCAGAGCACCACGGGCCTCATATGACAGCATCATGTGCCACGTGTTTGAGACCCCTGTGCTACACTATGGGTCAGAAGACGCGGTAATAGAAAGAAAAATTGGTGTAAAGTGCAACACATTTGTTAAGAGGCAAAAGCCTTTAAATAAATTTGCCGCATCATTCAGCAATTGTGGTGCAATGACCTTGGCAATGTGCCATACATTAGTCCCAAGTCACCCATAAAATAAAAAAAACACATAGCTACCTCACCGCTCCACTTCTCTCCAGCAGGTCCCATCATTCTTCTGGCATGGCTCATACAAGGTCCTGACGCCGAGCAGCGTCTGGGCCTTATATGCAATGCAGCAATTCAACGTCATCAGTGCTGTGTCACAAACAACGTCCTGATGCTGCCCAGCATCAGTGCTTGTATGAGCCGTGCTGGAGTGGGAGTCGTGGTGGTGAAGAGGAGTGAAGAGTTGAGTATGGTTTTTATTTTTTCCAATTTTTTAGACATTTATCTAACTGTGCATGGGAGGGTCAGAGGTTAGTCTGATCGGGAAGGCAATGTACAGGCCTCTACATTAGTACACTCCATAGAGTGAAATCTTGTGTAGATTTCCACTGTATGTTACGCAAGTTTTCTGACGTAAATTCTACTACATTTGTGGAACCGCGATTAAGTACATGGTGTACATTCCCTTGTCCATCTGATGTTCTCGGCTGGCATAACAAGAAATATTTACATTATGTAACCGGTCAGTTACCTCGAACCAATTCAAGGTATACAGGGGGAAGGTGGGGGTGGAGACTTAATAAGGTACTTGGGGAAAAATGGGAAAAGGAGGGGTGGTGAAGGATATTTTATATAAAACATGCGTATGTTAATTGTTTATGTAAACCCTTTGGGCACATTGTTTGTAGTCAGAGTGCACAAGGGGGAGGTTTTAACCATGTAACTCCCCATGTGTATGCCTCTGAGTAAGACCATGTCTGTCTTTTGAGATCATGGGTGGCTTGTGTGGCCATTGGCCTTCCCAGGTGCCTATGGACTCAATCGTTCACCCATATGGCCCTTATTATAATCTTACACTGGGGCAACTGAACAGAGCCTGATAACTACATTCTCCCATACAAGTCAATGAGTCGTCTTCTGTCTAAGGTAATGTTCACACTGCATCTGTATGACGCAGAGAAATACGCAGCTGTTTTCAAGAGAAAACAGCCTCTGAAAACCAGGCATTTTTGAGCCAGATTTGCCAAACATTTTTTAAGTGTTTCTTCAAAGCATTTTTGGCATTGTTCACAGGAAATGGTAAAAATCAGCTTAAAAAACACCTCAAGAAGTGACATGCACTTTTATTTTACAAGGCATAATTTTCGTTTTGTTTAAACAAATTATCCGTAGTATGCACTACCCAGCTTTTAACCACTGAAAACAATGGTAAGCTGTTTGCAGGCATTTTCAAGGCATATTTCGGAGAGTAATACGACCGGTTTACGCTCCGAAATAGGCCTGAAAGATGCCTGAAAAAACCCTGTGTGAACATACCCTTAGCTTTCTTATATTTACATGCCTCTCCAAAACGGCTGTTAAGGATGGATGCCCCCATAATCATGTAGAGACAGTAAAAACAGAATATATGCTTTATTTTTAATAAGTTAAACCAAGTTATATGTTCCCTTTAAACAATTAACAGTCTTCCTAGGACTTATCCTCTTTTTGTTTCAGCAATATACGGTAGGGTGAGATGTGAAATAGCAGAGCAGATGATGTTCTTTAGGCATGCTTACATCTGGGAATGACAGCCAAGCGTTATGCTGTTCATGGGCTGTGTTCCAAAAGTGACAGCAGTTCTATCTCTACTGGCAAAAAAAGATCTTCTCTTATTTGGAGGAGGTATCGGCTAAGCCCCACCCCCTCAGATTTCTGCCAGCCGAAAGTGGATGGGATAAGAAGCAAATTAACCCCACATTTTTTGCAAGATTTATACAAAACTGTTTGCTTGGCAAAGAGTATTCCTTTGAGGCCAATTGCATGTTGACAATACTTTGCAATCAGTGGTATACAAAGGACAGTAGCCAAACAACTAAGTGCTAAAGGGGTGGAGTGGGATTCCCCTGTTCTCCTGATTTAGAACTAAATTCTCAAATGCTACTGAAGTTGAGAGGTGCATGGATGGCAGTGTCAAGAAATAACTACTTGAGCAATTTCCCAGGATGTATGCTTATGGAATTACTATAAAAAGTGTTTACCTGAGTAGCGGGTAACTGTGTGGATCAGGCGCACAAGTAAATAAGCAATTACAAAACTGTCACCACTCTGGTTAGCAGAGTCTAAGGCACCCCCAATGTTTTCACCAGAGCCCGCTGCAAGGCAGGTTGTATTTGGCTGCTTCGGACCCAGGTTGCGGCTGAGAGTTCGATGTTAGACAAGAGATTCACTTACAGACTAGACTAGAACAGAAAACCCGACAGACCAAGGGAGAATTCAAACAAGCAGAGTCGAGTAACCAGGAAAGACAAACAAGTCCAAATCAGTAAGCAGAGGGTTAATCCAGAGGAAAGCCGAAGTCCAAATCTAAGAAATTGGGACGTTATAAAAGATGTGGTTCAGGGAGTAATCAGATCTCAGATAGATACATGTATACACATGAACATCGCAAAACAGAGACCAAGCCAGAGTTATACTGCCCAGGACCAGAATTGGCTCTGCATCACAAACCAGGAAGGACTGAGAAAACCCAGCAGTTATTAGTCTGGTAGTAATAGCAATCTTAAAATGACGGGCGTTTCCTAACAGTCAGCTTTTTAAAAAAAATGTAATCTTTTTTTCAATATGACTAGAAAAAACAAAAAACAAATATGTGTTTCTTTTTCTATATTAACACCCTCCCCTCCCAATACCCTAAGGGTAAGTTCACACTGAGTTTTTTGACACATTTTTTTTACACATTTTTTGACGCGGAAACCGTGGAAAAACCGTCTCGTGGGAAAAAGAAGCGACATGCCCTATCTTTGGGAGTTTACGTCTCTGACCTCCCATTTACATCAATGGGAGGCAGAGAAAGCGTATTTCGCTGCGTTTTTTGCCCGCGGCGCTCAATGGCCACGGGCGAAAAACGCAGTGAAAAACGCAGCGAAAATCGGCATGCAGGCAGAGCAAAATCTGCCTCAAAATTCCAAACGGAATTTTGAGGCAGATCTTCCGCCTGCAAAAAACTCAGTGTGAACCCAGCCTATGCAGAGCAGAAAAGTATGGGAGCACGGCCAGTAAAACAGGAAAAGTAGGACATGCTCCATAATTCATGGCACAGTTCTACAGCACGGGTAACCTTCCGTAGCGATACGGAAAGGTGTCCGTGGCCAATAGAACCGCGCGGGTCCATAATTGCGGACCGTATTGCGGTACGCAATAACGGAGATTTTTTACAGTCGTGTGCATGGGGCCTTAGAGTTCTCTCCTGGATATTCAACCACACTTGCCAGTTACTAATAAATATTGTTTCCTTATTACTACTTTGGAATCATGACTCCTCAAAGAACATTCCTAGGGCTATCCTCCTCCCAACAGACAAATCACCTTATCTGCCTTGACGGATGAACCAAATATCTAGCTTAAATAGTTCAACATTTTTTCTCCAGTAGTCTTTAACCCCTTAATGACCAGCCTATTTTAGACCTTAATGACCAGGCTATTTTTTACGTTTTTGAATCGTCGCATTCCAAGAGCTATAACGTTTTTATTTTTGCATCGACATAGCTGTATAAGGTCTTGTTTTTTGCGGGACAAGTTGTATTTTTTAATAGCACCATTTTGGGGGACATATTATTTATTGATTAACTTTTATTAACTTTTTTTGGTGGGGGGAATAGAAAAAAATCTGACATTTCGCCACTCTTTTTTGCATCCTAAATCTACGCCGTATACCGTGTAGTATAAATAACACAATAACTTTATTCAGCGGGTTGTTACGATTGCAACGATACCAAATTTGTATAGATTTTGTATGTTTTACTACTTTTACACAGTAAAAACGCTTTTTTTTTCAAAATTATTTGTTTTTGTGTCTCCATATTTGAAGAGCCGTAACGTTTTTATTTTTTCGCCGATGCAGTTGTATGAGGGCTTTTTTTTTTTTGCGTCAAGACTTGTAGTTTTTATTGGTACCATTTTGGAGTAGATGCGACTTTTTGATCACTTTTTAATCACATTTTTTTTAAGTCAGGATTCACAGAAAACAGCAATTTTTTCGTAGTTTTTTATTTCATTTTTTACGACGTTCACCGTGCGGGTTAAGTAATGTAATAGATTTGTAGTCGGGGTCGTTACGGACGCGGCGGTACCAAATATGTGTAACTTTTTTACTTTATTTTGTTTTTTTAATAGTAAAGCAGTTTGTAAGGGGAAAAAGTGGGTTTTTAATTTTTTTTTCACATTTTTTTTTAATTAACTTTATATAATTTTTTTTTCCACTTTTTTACTAGTCCCAGTAGGGGACTTCACTATGCGATGGTCCGATCGCATCTATAATACACTGCAAAACTTTTGTATTGCAGTGTATTACTGCCTGTCCGTTTAAAACGGACAGGCATCTGCTAGGTCATGCCTCCGGCATGATCTAGCAGGCATTCATTACTGGCAGACCTGGGGGCCTTTATTAGGCCCCCGGCTGCCATTGGAAACACAGACACTCGGCGATCGTATCGCCGGGTGTCGGTGGGAGAGAGAGGGAGCTCCCTCTCTCCAAAACCACTCAGATGCGGTGCTTGCTATTGAGCACCGCATCTGAGGGGTTAAACGGGTGAGATCGATACTGATATCGATCTCACCCGGCAGAATAGGGACGCTCCCAGACCTCAGCTACCTCTGGCAGCTGAGAGCAGGGAGATTTGACAGCTCCCTGCTCTGTTTACTTATTCCGATGCCGCAACGTAAAAAGTCTATGGCATCGGAATAAGGCCCGTTAGTGACCGACGTAAAAAGACTATGGGCCGGTCACTAACGGGTTAATTAGAGGAAATAACCAGAGCATATGTAGTAAACTAGCGTCCACAGCATCACATTTAGTACAATTAGGGGCATCTCTTATTTCCATCCTGATCTGTCAGCTCTCCTGACATGTCTGATTTAGTAAATACTTTAGTAAATACTTATTTCTCCATGAAATAACAATTCTGGAACATATTTTCTTAGAACTCTGCATTGTGCCGTTGTTCTGTTATTCCTACTAAAAATTTATGAATTTATGAATAAATTGACAACTAGGTGTTACATGTCCCCTTGTTAAAAGGGTGTGTCACTAAACAGACTCACCCTGTCAGCACTGATTGGATATTGCCAGTTTTGTAGGGACACGCCCTCAATGGGTAACACCCAGTTGTCAATTTATTCATACATTTCAAGTAGGAATAACACAATGCAGATTTCTAAGAAAAGATGCTCCAGAATTGTTATTTCATGGGGAATATAATTATTTGCTAAAACAGACATGACAAATGACAGGTCCTCCATAAAGTTTTGTAGTGCAATCCGTGCACTATAAAAAATTGTGTTATTCTATGTGAAGCAATTTAATCATATATTCGGTATCAGATTTAGTGCTCTATTCCACTGTGTTTCAGTTATATTAATATTATCCTCTTGCCATTCCATCATACTTCGTACTTTTTGTTTAAACAATTTTTTGTTTTAAAAATATTTTACATAGCTGTGAGAATAACCCCTTTGAATTCTCATTTGTAGTGCCTAAAATGTTGTTGTATTGTATAATATACCATTATTTGTATTAAAATAAGCATGCTTCACTTAAATATGCCAAGAGTCATCTATTACCCTCCTCCTGTATTCTTTTAGAATGACCTCCCATGGTTTAAGAACCCCCTTAGAGAATAAATGATTAACCCGTGTTATGCCCTTTTTAAACCAATATTTGTAATCTGTGAATTTATAGAATACTTCCAGCCTAGAGTTTCTCCATAAAGTAGTGCACTCGAGTGAGGTGTTATTTTGCAAGTTTTTAATCTCCTTCCACATGTTGCGTAGCACTTTCCCTGTACTTTTTACCACCTGGAAATATGCCTGTTTCCAGCAGCCGTTATATGTCCTCCGGCCCTTCTCCCATGCCTTCTCCCAGCAAATACAGATTGTATGGATGTTTTTCCCAGTTCAATAGGAACACGGCTTAAATCGACAAAAAATATCATTTAAATTCTAGAAGGGCAGTTCTCCCCTTTCCATTTGTGAATGCAAGTATGCTGACTTCATTTTGACTTTTTTCTCTTCCAAATGAAATCCGCAACTATTCTCTTAAGTGTTTTCAATATCTCTCTGATCTTCTGCTTCCTTCTCCACCTCCCCTCTCCCTAGACTTCTATGGGGTCTACATATTCTATTAGTGAATTCTGAGTGAGAAAACAGGTAAGAGAACTGGGGGAGGAGCCTGATAGGTGGAGAAGGAGGCAGTTTTCTCTAATAAGACATATTACAAAGTTTCTTACATTCACTCATACTGCTGATTTATGCAAAGTTATTTATACCCGAAGTAACACTTTAAGTTAATCATACATTTTCCTGGACCCCTTGATACCCAGATATTCGAAAATTTTCCCTGGACCAATTATTTTAAGCCTACTGTCCACTTCAGAGTATGATTTCTCTAGACAAACCAAAGCTAATTTGTTCCTGTTTGTTGTTACCACTGAGATTTCCCCCAAATCTTTCTACCATTTTTATTACGACACGTTGGAATTCTCAAGGGTCGGCCAGGGTTAAAACCATGTCATCCGTGTAGCCTCACTATTGTTTATATAAAGTCCTAACACAGGGCATTTTCTGATATGGGCTGCCAGGGGTTTGATAGCCAAGGCGTAGTGGGGAGAGGGGACATTTATATATTATTATAGTAGCTTCCATCATAGAAGCTGGAAGACAACCTTCCTCAAAACAGTTGTTAATTATAATGGCAAAATTATTTAGCAGAACAGTCCCATACTGTCCCAGAATTTGAAAAGGAGCCGATCTGGACCCAGAACTTTATTTTTGGGGAGTGCCTTCATAGCTTCACTTATCTCCTCTACTCCAATTGGCTTCTTTAAGAATTCTCTGTTTCCAGGCTAAGGTTAGGGAGGGTGATGTATTTTTTTTTATTTTTTTTTTAAAGTAACCATAGACTATTTTTCACACTTAAGCTTGGATTTGTATCATGAATTCTAAAAGTTATAGATCTCTTTTTAAATTTGAGCCTCTTTATTATTTCTCACTCTTAATTCTCAGAGTGTCAATTTAGTGTTTAGGACCCTGGTTTGTGATCATTTTAGAAAGAAATTGCATCTACCTGCCTCCATGATATATTTTTTATATGTAAAAAACATTTGGTCCCTCTCGAACAAATAATTCTTATATTGGATTTGTGCTACCTGGAGATGTTTCCCTGATGACTCAATTGGGTCCCGATGGTGGGACTGCTCCGCTTGACGTACTGCATCTTGAAGGCCCGTTTTTTGTTTTGTTTTTTACTTAAATTTATTCATTTTATTTACAAAATAATTTCTCTCAAGAAAGCCTTAAAACTATCCCAAACTATCTGACAAGGCGCAGTACCAATTTTCTACCTTTAATGTGACCCATAATCTGGACAATTCCATTTTCAGTGGGGAAAAATAAAAATAATAAAACTACAATAATGTGGTTGCATAACTGTGAACACCCTCTTATAATTGGGGATGTGGTTGTGTTCAGAATTATCCAATCACATTTAAACTCATGTTAAATAGTAGTCAGTACACAACTGCCATTATTTAAAGTGATTCTGAGTAACCCCATATTAAGTTCAGCTGTTCTATTAGGATTTTCCTGACATTTTCTTTGTCCCATGTGACAGCAAAAGCCAAAGACCGTAAAGAGCTTACAACACATAAAAGGGATCTGATTGTTTAAAGACATCAGTCAGGAGAAGGGTACCAAAGAATTGCCAAGACACTAGATACACCATGGAACACAGTGAAGACGGTCATCAAGAAGCGGATTACATTTGGCACAACAGTGACATTACCAATAACTGGACGTCCCTCAAAACTTGATGAAAAGACAAGGTGAAAATTGGTCCTGGAGCCTACAGCAACATTAAAGGAGCTGCAGGACTTTCTGGCAGGTACTGGTTGTGTAGTGCATGTGACAACAATCTTCCGTATTCTTCATATGTCTGGGCTGTGGGGTAGAGTGGCAAGACAAAGAAAAGCATCCAAGCCCAGCTATGTTTTGCAAAGACCTACATTAAGTCTGCCAAAAGCAGGTGGGAAAACGTGTTATGGTTTGATGAGACCAAGGTTGAACTTTTTGGCACATCACCAAAAGAACACCATACCCACAGTGAAGCATGGTGCAGGCAGCATAATGCTTTGGGGATGTTTTTTGCAGCTGGAACTGGGGTTTTAGTGGAGGGAATTATGAACAGTTCCAAATATCAGGCAATATTGGCACGAAACCTGCAGGCCCCTGCTAGAAAGCTGAAAATGAAGAGGAATTTTACCTTTCAGCACGACAACGACCCAAAGCATACCTCCAAATCAACAAAAGAATGGCTTCACCAGAAGAAGATCAACGTTTTGGAATGGCCCAGCCAGAGCCCAGACCTGAATCCCATTGAAAATCTGTGGGGTGACCTGAAGGGAGCTATACACAGGAGATGCTCTCGCAATCTGACAGATTGGGAGTTCTTTTGCAAGGAAGAGTGGGAAACAATTGCCAAGTCAAGATGTGCCATGCTGACTTCTACCCAAAAAGACTGAATGCTGTCATAAAGGGTAATTAAACAAAGTATTAGTTTAAGTGTGTGCATATTTATGCAACCACATTATTTTTGTTCTTTCGTTTTATTTTTCCACCCTAAAAAAATTCAGTTTGTTTTCCAATACAATTGTAGAGATTATAGGTGACATTAAAGGTGGAAAAAGTTCTGAAATGGTTCATCTTGGACTGATTTTGTAACATGATAAAAACCTGGATTTTAACAGGGGTGTGTAGATTTTTTTATATCCACTGTATATAGGACATGCACATGTCCACTTTTAATAATTTATTTTTTTTAAATGGTTTTTATTAGTATTTGTAAAGAAAGACAGAGGGGACAAGCTACAATCACTGTAAATACAAAAGTAGTAACATAGAGCGGCAATGCCAGGTTAGGCGGATGTGTTAACTTTTAATTTTTATCATAGTCCTTTTTATTAGCACTCAGGACATATCATCAATAAGGTCTAATAGATCATTTATGTATCATCCCAGAAGAAATAGACCCAGAGACAAGTATTTGGCTCCAAGTCACATCCAATTGGGGCTGTCTCCTGCTGAACCTTTAAGGCCCATTATTGTGTCAGAGTCTGGGCCCACCGGAGGATCCTCTGGTTCTCTGGTGGGCCAGTCCAACCCTGGACATGGCCCTTCAGCCCTCCAAAAAGCTAGAGAACACCTCCCCAAAGGATTATTTTCCCTTCAGTTATCATGCCAGTCTAGTTTGTCTAATAATTTTGCCAAGGATGTTTTGTCTGCGGCTTTTCCCTGTCTAATTCTTTCCCTACTTCTGTCCATGCCCTATGTAGGACCTGATTAAAATCTCCTATAACAAGGAATGGGAAGCCCTGTTCTTTACAAATGTATTTAAAATAACCGGGACAGCAGAGGAGAAAGACAGGGGGACATACACGGCTGCTAATATAATTCTGAGATTATTTGCTAAACAGTCCTAAAAAATATAATGGCACTGCAGATCTATTTTCTTCCCCATTACCTTACATTTAATATGCTGATGCACAAAAATTCTGACACCTCAGGAATGTGAAGTGTGAGTGGAATGGGAAGATTGACCTATCCCAGGGCGTTTAGTTGTATCTGTCATGTAGGCAAACCTTTGCCAGTTGGTAGCTTTCTAAAAGATTAAATATCGCTACCCTATTTCTCTGGTCCCCCATTCCAAGATAGTTTTTAGTCTCCATCCTAAGATGTCAGAATTTTTTTTGAATACCCCTTCTGCTCTAACTCCCCCCCCCCCAACCCCTCTCGATACAACCAAAGACTATGCTCAATGGTTTCTCTACTAAGCATCACACTGTCCCAGCTCAACTCCCCCCTTATCATAATAAAAGGATATTTGGATATCAAGCAGAGCTAAGATAGAATTAATCTATCTTCCTACATAGCAACATGGACTTATTCCTTTATTGTCAATCCAATCTAAAATGTCTTTCCTTCTTAGATAACCCTCAACTTAGAGGAATACAGTAGTGAATATTTAATATTTGCCTCCCTCATTCTTAATTTTTTCAGTTTTTTTTGCACTTCAATAGAATAGTCTGGGAAGATCAATATTCTGGCATTGTCATGCGTTATAGGAGACATTTTCCTGATTTTTGGAGAATGGAGACTCTACCTTGTGATAGGAGCAACTTTAAGACAATTGAGCGAGATCTATCCCCAGGGCTGTTTATTTTTGCTGGAACTCTGTGGGCTTTCTCCACTAAAAACCATCTCTGAGGGGTTGTTTCTTCCCACTTTATTTAATAACATTTCCTGTATGAATTTAAAACCGTCAATCCCCTCCATTCCATCTGGGAATCTAATGCATTACAGGTTGTTTCTTCTTAAGAGATCCTCCAGATCGATAATCTTCCTGTACATATGATTCGTGAATTTCAGTGACGACAGTTCTTTCGTTATATTTCCAAGACTTTTCTCAACAGTTTTGATTCTTTGCTCAGCTAGATCTACTCGTTCCCTCATCTTGCCCAAGATGGTCCTAAGTAGCATAACTTCAGATGTAATACCTTCCACTTTCTGCAAGTAGAAAAAAAGGTGGCAAAAGACACATTAATGCAAATAAATGACGTCAGAATTGCAGAACAAGGTTTAGTTGTAAAATTACAAATATGCTTCTCAGTTCGCTGTAATCAGACCCAGAAAATGAAACATATCACAAATTCAGTAGTCTTTACATAGCACCTAGTCCTTACAGTAGTGCAAATAGTTCTCTCACAATAATATTACATAGTTAATTTTTTAATCACAGTGCTTGTGAAACCCCCAACAGAAAGGAAATTAAAACAGAGAACATGAGTCAGTGAAGCACTGAAAAATCCCAGTTACAACATAGCTATTAATGGTAACCGGATAAAATGAAACACAAATCTAATCAAAAGCAAATTGACCTACTACCATATAAACAAACATTTGAAACAGTAGACTATATGAACCTACAGGGAGCCTACAACACAAATGAGTGCCAATACAGCCTTAAATAATAAAACATATGCATTGTTAATATAGACCATGATGAGTCCTACAATAAAAATTACCGCTATCATAAGGCAGTCAGATACATAAAGTTATATAAACTTCATATACACGTAATTATATCGAATTCATAAAGAGTTGAGGATAATCATTACCATACAATTTACAAGTAAAGTTTAATAAACTCAAGAGGTAGAGAACCAAGTTGAAACCTCAGCAAATGAACTTATCAATAATAAACTTATTAACAAGTAAAGGCCCTATTACACTGGCCAATTATAGGGAAAATGATCATTCATAAAACGCTCGTTGCTGATAATTGCCCTGTTTAAACAGGGCAGCGTTCAGCAGATGAACAAGCAAATGCTAGTTCATCTGCTGATTGTATAGTTTTAAAAATCTAAAATATTATCGTTGTCGGCAGCACATTTCCCTTTGTAAACAAGGAGACGCGCTGCTGACATGATAATAATGGATGGAGACGAGCGCTCATCCCCATACATAGCTCCTTGTGACCGGAGAAAACGAGCGCTAATATTGTAGATATTCAGCAGCACTCCCAGAATACAAGAGAATTCCCAACAGTGGGTTGGGCACGCAATTAGCCGATGAACAAGTAAACGCTCGTTCATCGGTTGATCATATCGTTTATGCAACACAAAATATTATCGTTGTCGGCAGCACCTGTGTAAAAAGGGAGATGTGCTGCCGACATGATGGAAATTCATGGGGACGAGCGATCATAGCTCCTTTTGAAAGGAGAAAATGAGCGCCGACCAACGAACTGTCTCCTTAATCGGTGCTCGTCCTTGTGACCAATATTAGCCAGTGTAAAAGGACTCTTAGGGAAGATTCAGATGTGGCGGAATTGCTGTGGAATTCCACTGCGGACAGTCCGCAGTGGAATTCTGCAGCAGCCGTTTTTTACATTTGTATCTATACATTTTGAGGAAAGTTAGTGCAGACGTTGTGAAAAACTCCGCTGCGTACCATAGGCTGCGGTGCAGAATTTTCAGTCCGCAGCATGCACTCTCTGTGGCGGAGAAGAAGCGGAATTTCACTGCGTATTTCAGCCTGTGCAATGCAAAAACTGAAATATGTGGCAAGTCCGCTGTGATATCCGCAATGTCTGAATTACCTGTCAAATATGCAAATGTTGGTGCAGATTCGTTGCGTACTTGCCCCAAATCTCCACCAACATTTGCAGCGGAAAAACTCAGCCACATCTAAACGTGCCCTTAGGGCATGACCACACGTGGCGGATTTCCTCCGCAACTGTCCGCATCAATGCCGCACAGAATCTGCGTTGCAGATTCTGCTGCGGATCTGCACAAAATGTGCAGTACATTGATGCGAACTAGCTGCTGCGGACTGCGGGAAAAGTGCTTCCCTTCTCCCTATCAGTGCAGGATAGAGAGAAGGGACAGCACTTTCCCTAGTGAAAGTAAACGATTTTCATACTTACCGGCCGTTGTCTTGGTGACGCGTCCCTCTTTCGGCATCCAGCCCGACCTCCCTGGATGACGCGCCAGTCCATGTGACCGCTGCAGCCTGTGCTTGGCCTGTGATTGGCTGCAGCCGTCACTTACACTGAAACGTCATCCTGGGAGGCCGGACTGGAGACAGACGCAGGGAGTTCTCGGTAAGTATGAACTTATATGTTTTTTTACAGATACATGTATATTGGGATCGGTAGTCACTGTCCCGGGTGCAGAAACAGTTACTGCCGATCGCTTAACTCTTTCAGCACCCTGGACAGTGACTATTTACAGACGTCTCCTAGCAACGCTCCCGTCATTACGGGAGCCCCATTGTCTTCCTCAGTCTGGCTGTAGACCTAGAAATACATAGGTCCAGCCAGAATGAAGAAATGTCATGGTAGTAAAACCAATACGCTCCGCAGCACACATAATATCTGCGGACTTCATTGCGGAATTTTGACTCTCCATTGAAGTCAATGGAGAAATTCCGCCATGAGTCCGCCACTGCTCCGCAACAGACAGAGCATGCTGCGGACACCAAATTCCGCTCCGCAGCCTATGCTCCGCAGCGGAATTTTACGCCTCGTCTAAACGAACACTGCTAAATTAAAGTGTAAGTCAATGGACAAACGGCACCGCTGCGGATTAACGCTGCGGAGTGTCCGCAGCGGAATTTAAGTGAAATTCCGCCACGTGTGAACCCAGCCTTACAGTCCCCTACTAGCAGCTTATTCCAGGATTGAATGAGGCTCAATTATTATCAGGCACCACAGCCCTTATAAAGATCAGGTGGACGCATACCTAATGGCAGTTGTTTTAAATGTTTAGGTACATGGGAGTAGCCTACTTTTGATGATATTATAAAAACGTTTATTTTCATCTAAATGCCATTAAAGTTATGTTCAACAAGAATTATTCCGTGATTTGATACTTGGGAGATACAAGCTATTTTAATTACATTCATTCAAACATAATTATCGATTATTGTGATTAGCGCTCCAACCCTGTGACTGCCCCAATAAAAGATCATAATGTATATGAATGTGGTGTGTATAGAGTAAATACATGATTGGATACATTGAGGAGGGGTACGTGTAAGAAACCCTACATAGCGCTATTTGTTGAACATATAACTCCTCATTCTTCAAACGTTGGGAACTGGAACACTTTCAAGCAAAATACCAGAAAAAAATTGGCATTATTTCACAATTGTACCTCTTATTTTGTCTTCTGTTGCTGCAATTTTCGATTGCATTATTTCAAAACATCAAGTTCTTTTAAACATTCATTGTATTGTATAAATTGTATTTCGCTACTATGTGAGAAATTCTTTAGTCAAGGCCACACAGAGAAGCTTTCTTTCTGAAATAATGGCATACAAAAGCAAATATGTTTCAAATACATCATTAAACACATAAAATTACACATAAAATGACATAAAATAACAGCCTCTAGAGACTGACTGCATTCTGAGATCCACACTTACCCAAGCCAAATGTTAGTTATGTAACTAAGCAGATACATTTACTTGATATTAATGGCAAACTTGTAAGGGTATTATGGGTATGCACATCATGCTCCTCTCCTTCCTCCTCTACATCCAGTAGTTGTTTGATACAGGAGAACAGGGCTAATTTTATTACATTTAAGGGGTTTTCAGAGATAGGAAGAAGGGGGGAAAAGGCATAAAACAATAAAAGACCCATTACTCACTTGACAGATCCCCTGGCAATCCTGCGCAGCCGTTCCTGTGCTCCCCGGCGCTCTTTGTAGACAGTGCTGCAGTGATGATGAATCTTTCATAGACTTTGTTAAAGGGGTTGTCCGAGATACCAAAATTTTTTCAAAAACTCTGTCATACATTACCCCTTATACAGACAACCTAAATAAAGCATTATTTAAAAAAAAAATTCTACTTGCCACATTTCTTCTTTGAATTTAGCACAGTTTGTTTACATGCACTTCAGCTCTGGTTTGTTGATCTTTCCTTGTGATTAAACTTTTTTCCCGTGCACGCTCATTGCAGGCTGCAATGAGCGTGCACGTACCTTCCAAGAGTTCATGTGAGCTGTCCTTGCTCCCCCCGCTGACATTCTTGAAGGATGGTGAGCAAATGTTCTCCTCCCCATTATGTTTTCAGGTCTATAAACCTCTTCGTGTCTACCCCAACCCTCGTCCACCCTCTTCTATCTCATGTCTCTCACCACTAAGGCCATGTTCACACAGAGTTTTTTTGCAGGAGGAATATCTGCCTCAAAATTCCGTATTGAAGTTTGCGGCAGATTTACCCCTCCCTGCACGTTGATTTTTGGGTCGTTTTTCCCTGCGTTTTTTGTGCGCTGTTTGCGGCTTTGTTTGCCGCTTTGTTCGGGGCGTTTTTCGTTTCGTTTATCTTTGCGTTTTTTACTTGTTTGTTTGCGTCTTTTTTTGCGATGTTTTTTGCTGTGTTTTCCGTTGCGTTTATCGTAGCCTTTTTCGCGTCATTTATTGTTTCTTTTTTTGCGTCGTTGTTTGCAGCTATTTTTGCTGCGTTTTTCCTTGCGTCTTTCGTGGCGTTTTCCCAGATGTTTTTCGCGGCGTTCTTTGCCTCTTTGTTTGCGGCTTTTTTCGCGATGTTTTCCGCAGCGTTTTCCCTGGCGTTTATCGTAGCCTTTTTTGCGTAGTTTTTTGCGTCTTTTTTTTGCGTCGTTGTTTGCGTTTTTTTTTTCTGCGTTTTTCGTTGCGTCTTTCGTGGCATTTTCCCTGTCGTTTTTCGTGGCGTTCTTTGCCTCTTTGCGTTTTTTTTCGCGGCTATATTTGCGATGTTTTTCACGGCGTTTATCGTAGCCTTTTTGGCGTTGTTTTTGCGTCTGTTTTTTGCGTGTTTTTTGTGGCGTTGTTTGCGGCTTTTTTTGCGTTTTTGTTTGCCGCTTTGTTCGGGGCGTTTTTCGCTTCGTTTATCTTTGCGTTTTTTGCTTGTTTGTTTGCATCTTTTTTTGCGATGTTTTTTGCTGTGTTCTCCGTTGCGTGTATCGTAGCTTTTTTCACGTCATTTATTGTTTCTTTTTTTGCGTCGTTGTTTGCGGCTATTTTTGCTGCGTTTTTCGTTGCGTCTTTCGTGGCGTTTTCCCTGTCGTTTTTCGTGGCGTTCTTTGCCTCTTTGCGTTTTTTTTCGCGGCTATATTTGCAATGTTTTTCACGGCGTTTATCGTAGCCTTTTTGGCGTTGTTTTTGCGTCTGTTTTTTGCGGCGTTGTTTGCGGCTTTTTTTGCGTTTTTGTTTGCCGCTTTGTCCGGGGCGTTTTTCGCTTCGTTTATCTTTGCGCTTTTTGCTTGTTTGTTTGCGTCTTTTTTTGCGATGTTTTTTGCTGTGTTTTCCGTTGCGTTTATCGTAGCCTTTTTCGCGTCATTTATTGTTTCTTTTTTTGCGTCGTTGTTTGCGGCTATTTTTGCTGCGTTTTTCGTTGCGTCTTTCGTGGCGTTTTCCCTGTCGTTTTTCGTGGCGTTCTTTGCCTCTTTGCGTTTTTTTTCGCGGCTATATTTGCAATGTTTTTCACGGCGTTTATCGTAGCCTTTTTGGCGTTGTTTTTGCGTCTGTTTTTTGCGGCGTTGTTTGCGGCTTTTTTTGCGTTTTTGTTTGCCGCTTTGTCCGGGGCGTTTTTCGCTTCGTTTATCTTTGCGCTTTTTGCTTGTTTGTTTGCGTCTTTTTTTGCGATGTTTTTTGCTGTGTTTTCCGTTGCGTTTATCGTAGCCTTTTTCGCGTCATTTATTGTTTCTTTTTTTGCGTCGTTGTTTGCGGCTATTTTTGCTGCGTTTTTCGTTGCGTTTTTCGTTGCGTTTTCCCAGTTGTTTTTCGCGGCGTTCTTTGCCTCTTTGTTTGCGACTTTTTTCGCGATGTTTTCCGCAGCGTTTTCCCTGGCGTTTACCGTAGCCTTTTTGGCGTTGTTTTTGCGTCTGTTTTTTGCGGCGTTGTTTGCGGCTTTTTTTGCTGCGTTTTTCGCGTCGTTTTCCGTGGCGTTTTTCGCCCGCGGCAATTGAGCGCCGCGGGCATAAAACAACGCGAAATACGCTTTCCCTGCCTCCCATTGAAGTCAATGGGAGGTCAGAGGCGTAAACGCCCGAAGATAGAGCATGTCACTTCTTTTTCCCACAAGGCAGTTTTACTGCTCGCGGGAAAAAGACGCCGACGCCTCCCATTGAAATCAATGGTACGCATTTTCGGGCCGTTTTTGACAAGTTTTGCGACGCTGTTTCCGCTTAAAAAAAACTCGTCAAAATACTCTGTGTGAACTTAGCCTAATGCTGCCTCCGTTATTGTACTTCATGTACCATTCCTCCTCCTCACATGCACTTTGTGCTGTGAGGAGGAGTAATTTTATTACATAGATGACACACTACCCCTCCCCCCACCTGTACCTAGCGCTATTGTAACTTATCGGAGTAGTGGAATCCCAGTATGGTCGGGGATTCCGCTCCTGCGCGCTTTGCTTGGACATAGACCTAGGCAGAGACATGAAGCAATCCGTTGTGGACCGGAATCATAGTGGCGCTGTCTACCTAAGGGCGGATTTACACGAACGCCATATACGTCCGTGCAACCCGCGTGTTTTTCACACGTGTGGCACGGACCTATGCAAGTCTATGGAGCAGTGCAGACTGTCATTGATTTTTGCGCAGTGTGATTCCGCTGCGTGAAACTCACGACATGTTCTATATTCCGGCGTTTTTCGCGCATCACGCACCCATTGAAGTCAATGGGTGCGTGAAAACCACGCATTGCCGCACGGAAGCACCTCCGTGCGAACTGGCTGTTGTGCACAACAGCTGTCAAAAGGATGAATGTAAACAGAAAAGCACCACGTGCTTTTCTGTTTACAAACATCCAAATGGCGTGTCATAATGATGGCGGCTACGCAAAAACCACGCATATGATGCTGCCTCATGGAGCAGGTAAGTGGCTTTTGCGCAGGCAAAATGCAGCGTGTTTTGCCTGCGCAAAAACGCCACGTTCGTCTGAATCAGCCCTTCTACACATTTTTAGGCAAGTTAGTTCAGACATTGATGAAAACTCCGCTGCGGACGACAGGCAGCGGTGCAGAAATTTCAGGCCGCAGCATGCACTGTCTGTTGCGGAGAAGTGGAATGGCACAAAGTATTTCAGCCTTTGCAATGCAAAAACTGAAATCTGTGGCAAGTCCGCTGTGTTTTCTGCAACGTCTGAATTACCTGTCAAAACTGCAAATGGTGCAGATTCGTTGCGTACTTTCCCCTAAATCTGCAACAACATTTGAAGCATAAAAACTCTGCCACGTCTGAACGTGCCCTAATAATAACAGCCAGCGCTGTAGCCACCACAGTATTAGCGATGGTCAGCTACTGGATGTTACCCAGGTATGCTATTCCCAGTACCCCTGGTGGCGGAGGGTACCAGGGTCATAGTGATGGTTAGTGTTCGTTCAGCCCCGTCTTATGCCTCATGCACACTTGCGTGTAAGATTGACGCCCGTGAGAAACGCGTATGAATCGGGTCAGTTTGTGTGCGTTCTGCATCAGTGTGCTTAGCAAGTGGCATGCGTTATTCACGTACTCAGAAAGGCCATTTTTTGTTACAACAAATTGCAGCATAAATCACGCACCAAACACGCTTGTTTGGTGCGTGGTTTTCACGCATGCATCTACTTTAATGTGAGTGTAGGTGCATGATAACGCACCAATAGAGGACATGCAGTATGTTTCACGCAGCGGACTCTCGCTGCGTGAAAAGTCACGAATGTGTCAACGGCCCCATTGAAATAAATGGGTCGCGTGTGCTGTGCGTGGTTTAGACGCTCAGCACACGGACGAGATTCACCCTGGTGTGAATGGGGCCTTAGGCGCGATTTACACTAGCGTGAATCAAGTCTGTGTGCTGTGCTTTGAAAAAACGCACAACACACGCGACCCATTTATTTCAATGGGGCCGTTGACACATTCGTGACTTTTCACGCAGCGAGAGTCCGCTGCGTGAAACATACTGCATGTCCCCTATTGGTGCGTTATCATGCACCTACACTCACATTGAAGTCAATGCATGCGTGAAAACCACACACCGCACACGTGTTTGGTGCGTGATTTACACAGCAATTTGTTGTAAAAAAGAAGAAAAAAATGGGCTGGCTTTGTGAGTGTGTGAATAACACATGACAATCGAAAAGCACACTGATGCATAAGGGCGGATTTACACGAGCGTGTGCGTTTTGCGCACACAAATACGGTGGCGTTTTGCGTGCGCAAAATGCACTTGACAGCTCAGTGTGTTATGTTCATACGGATGCGCGGCTCCCGTTTTCGCGCAGCCGCCATCATTATGACACTCCATTTGGATGTTTGTAAACAGAAAAGCACATGGTGTTTTTCTGTTTACATTCATTATTTTACTGCTGTTGCGCGAATCACGCGCGTCCCATGGAAGTGCTACCATGTGGTGCGCCTGATTTTCACGCACCTATTGACTTCAATGGGTGCGTGATGCTCGAAAAACGCAGAAATATAGAACATGTCGCGAGTTTTACGCAGCAGACTCACGCTGCGTAAAATTCACGGACTGTATGCACGGCCCCATAGACTAACATAGGTCCGTGCGAGGCGCGTGAATACCACGCGGGTTGCATAGACGTATAGCACGTTCGTGTTAATCCGCCCTAACGCAAACACACGGATGGGATTGACGCAAGTTTTTCACGCGCGGAAAATACACACGCTAGTGTGCATGAAGCCTTACTAATGGACGCTGTTAGACAGTGGCCATAAATAATGAACTAATAATAAATTTTTAAATAAATGAGAAGGACATAGAAAAAATATTGTAATAAAATAACACACACAACACTGGTTAACGATTTTATTAAAAATAAAAAAGGTGTCATTGAAGTAGTCCTTGAACGTGATGTAGTACCAAGGACCCAACCTGTAAAAAACACGTAATAACTAAGAAAAAAAAAAGAGGGATGCTTAGATACACTGCTCATGTGTGATACTGTTAGACCATGTATCTAAGCCTACCACAAGGTAGCCTTAGATACATTACCCAAGCAGACAGTGTCACACATGGGCCATGTATCTAAGAATACCACATGTTAGGCTTAGATACAGGGCCCCAAAACACTAATCTTAGGGTATGTTCACACGGCAGCGTCCGTAACAGCCGAAATTACGGGGCTGTTTTCAGGAGAAAACAGCCCCGTTATTTCAGCCGTAACGGCATGTGCAGGCGCTTGAACGCCGCGTCCATTACGGACGTAACTGGAGCTGTTTTTCCATGTAGTCCATGGAAAACGGCTCCATTTACGTCTGAAGAAGTGACAGGCACTTCTTTGGCGCGGGCGTCTAGTTACGCGCCGTCTTTTGACAGCGACGCGTAAATATACGCCTCGTGTGAACAGACAAACGTCAGCCCATTGCTTTCAATGGGCAGGTTTGTCAACGCTTTCAAGCCGTAATTTCGGACGGAATTCGGGGGTTAATACGCCCGAATTACGTATGTAAATAGGCCGTGTGAACATACCCTTATACAGGAATAAAAAGAATGTCATCTGGGGTCCTGTATCTAAGCCTACATTGTGTTAGGCTTAGATACAGGCTCCATGTGTGACACTGTTTGTTAGACCCTGTATCTAAGCCTAACAATGTAGGCTTAGATACAGGACCCCAGAAGATCTTATCCAGTTCAGGACCGGGCTATTTTGCGCCTTCAGGACCAGACACCGTTTAGCCCTTTTTAGCACATGTTAGTTAAATGGCTATAACTTTTTTATTTGTTGGGGTAACGACGTGATTTTTGTGACGTTTTTTCCGTAGACAATGCAGGTTTCTTTTTTTATCGTTTTTATACACACCTTTTTTGCCATTTTTGAATTTTCATTCATAAAGTTTGAAAATAGTAAAAAAATAAGCTTTTTTACGTTTCAGCTATTTTTTTTTGGTAATAACATAGTTTTACCCTAAAATAGACCTTTTATTTGTGATCGTCATTGTCTACCGTAAATTTTAATATATTACATGTCTATATTAGGGTAATTGGGTCAGCGCTAGCGTTCCAACAATGATTGGCGGGGGGGGGGGACGTTTTTTTTTGGGGTGGGTATTTTATGTGTATTTATTATTACATTTTTTTTGCACTTTACTTTACAATTTTTTTATTACTATGGTCTGTCCCCCAAAGGTCAAAAAAGACCTTTGGGGAACTTTATATTTTTTTTTTCTTTATTTTACACCAGGCTTTTCCATTGTATCTGGAGCTGCACAGCAGCCCCAGTTACAGGGGAAATCAGCCCTCTCATAGTGACGATTGTCACTAATAGGGCTGTGCTGGGTCTAGTAAGACCCAGCAGCAGCCTGCCACTAACGGCACCCGGCGATCATGTGACCTGTCACATGATCACCGGGAGGAATAGAGACAGCGCCGCTGCTGCTGTCTCTATTCCTATACACAGCGTTCATTGAACGCTGTGTAAAAAGACATCGGAGAAGACAGAAGCAGCTAAAGCTGCTTCTATCCTCTCCTCAGAGTCCCCGGCAGTCACTGACAGCCGGAGACCCGACATTCAGCTGCCCGATCGCGCGGGCAGCAAGTTAAAACCCGAGCCCTGACCGCTGGCCGTTGCTGCATCGTATTGTATGATCCCCTATCAAAGCCTACTATGTGTAGGCTTTGATAGGGGAAGAACTAAAAGTACAGATGCCACTGTACCTCTCTAGTCCGCAGGTGCCGTCCCTCTTCACTTTTTTCACTGTGAACACGCATAGGCGCGCTCACAGTGAAAAGCTGCATAGGCTGGGCGGGCACCCGCAGAAACGACACGTCTCCAGTGACGTGTCGTGTCCCATCCGAGGTCTCGCTGGGGCGAGACCATGTGATCGGGATACGACACGACAGTGGAGGAGGAAGAAAACGTGACGTCAGAAGACATGTGATCGGAAGAAAAGAGCTGCCAGAACGGAGAACAGAAGCAAGATTGCACAGGTAAGTATATTATGGAATATTTAATGTGTGCATTGTGTGTTTAACTTTTAAATAAAAATATATCTCGGACAACCCCTTTAATCTGTAATCCTTAGGAAAGAGTAAAAAAAAAATGCTCTGTGACAGATGCTTCTGAGGTGAAGAAACTGATATGTTCATATCTTTCAGAGGTACATTTGTTGGAATACTTTCATATAGTTATGCTTATATTCTTTGCAGTATCCAATTCAAAGATTTGTGCCCTTACAATATAAATCAGAAGTCAGCGAATGATTAAAAAATTGTCGGCTATATTGTGTTATATTACCGTACATTTGATCAATCAGTCCATTCACTGTGCCAACTACATTCAGAGAGAAATCAGAGGAGCTGAAGGCATGAAGTATCGTCTTGGTGTGTATAATGAAAGACAGTGGAGGCATCTCTATAGGTAGCATGCAAGGCCACATAATAATTTACTATGAGAGACTACCAAGAAAGAATGATCGACTAAGGCACATAGAAATACAAAGAATATACAAATTTTATTAAATACAGACATTAAACAAGTTAAAAATGGATAGGAGGATAAGTCACACAATAAAAAAGACGTCAAATCAATCATGAGCCAGGTATGATTGTTTTCTCAGCGTGTTATAAGTGAGCATAATATTGCAGCAGTCAAGTCAGACTGTAGAGAAGGGGTCAAACCAAGCTATAATGGGTGTATGGCTGTATCTGGAAAAATGGTGGCGGTTCCTAGGTAAGTATCAAAATGATATACACCGCAACCAATTTCCAGAAAGTGTAAGAAAATATAAAGAGCCAGTTTCAAATGCAGTCAAGGAATGACAAACCGGGTTCAATGCAAGCTGCTACAGAGAGACAGAGATTTGGACATAGTGATGTGGATGAGACGTCTGCACCCGACGCGCGTTTCGGCACCTGCCTTCATCCGGGTCGAAGGCAGGTGCCGAAACGCACGTCGGGTCCACACGCTGCGTAAAATTTCTGACCAGCAATTCACCTGCGGTGTGTATTTTTCGTGTGGACAGAATTGCTGCATTTTTCAGAGGAGATATCATCATCTCCCTCCATTGAAAAATCTGCAGCAAAATCCGCACCATTTTCTGCAGTAAAACACGCAGGAAATGCATACTTGCCAACTGTCCTGAATTTGCCAGGACTGTTCCGAATTTACAGAGACAGTCCCGGCAAATGACTGTCCCGGGACTACAATTGAAGTAATACAATTGAATACTATGGCAGAGCAGGAAACTATTCTCTTCCTGCTCTGCCATTCACTCCTCCTGGAGCTAAATCCCCGGCCAAAGTGTTGCCGATGCCCTGGCCGGGGATTCCGCTGCAGGAGGTGCCACTGACGTCACTGCCCTTATATGGACAGTGAAGTGAGGGCTCTCTCTATGAGCAGAATTCCCGGCCAAGGTGTCAGAAACGCATTGACTGGGATTTCCGGCGCTCCAGGAGTAGCCCATGACTTCACTGCCCATATAAGGGCAGTGATGTCAGGGGCACCTCCTGCAGCGGAATCACCGGCCAGTGCATTGCCGACTCCTGGCCACGGATTCCGCTCATAGAGGGAAACACTGACGACGTCACTGTCCATATATGAACAATGAAGTCGCGGGCTCCTCCTGGCGCATGATAGCATGATAGTATATTCAATTACTTGCCCCTGTGGAAAATTATACATCCGGAAAACGAAACGAGAACTGCAAACACGTATAAGTAAATACATCTCAGACATCAAAAAGGGTGAGATTAAAAACCCATTAGCCTTACATTTTAAATCTCACCATCAACAATCACCCACAGGATTAAAATGTATGGGTATTTAATAAACTACCTGGTGATAGAAGAGGAAGGGATAAAAACCGACTGCTCCTACAAAAATAAACCATGTGGATCTATACCCTGGGTACTCTGTGCCCGGAGGGCCTTAATAATTAAATAAGATTTAATATGTTTCTTTGAACCCTGGTGTCCAGGGATGTGTGGATTTTCGCTGGGCTGGCTGTATACCAGTGCCTCAGTTGTTCTCCACACACCCCTGGCCACCATGGCAATCATTTGATTATATTTGTATGTGCTGAGATTTGTCTCTGCCTGTAAATGTGATGACCGGACCCATTGCGATATTCTTGTAGTGGACCCGCTCCCGGCTACCGCAGGCAGACTTTCCCTCTCTCCCCCTATCTATTTTTTGGTCCCTTTCCTCCTCTGGCTTAATTGTAGGAATGTAGATATTTTCAGAGGTTTTTTCAGACTTCGCTCTGGCTGGTGGGAACCCGATCCGGGCTCTTTTTAGTGCCTAGGATCGGCTTTCCTATCATACATCGTGATCCCGCGCATGTTGTGATCCATCTAGTATAAAATATGAATCTCCGTTTTTGTCTTTTGAACTCCTTGTTTCAGCTCTGGCTGGAGGGGACCCTGTGTGAAAGCCATTAAAGTTCCCCACCGACTCCCCTTCACTGAGAGCCGACCTGAGCATGCTATGTGTTCTTTAAAATGTTTATATATTTGATACACGCGTTTTAATTATGGAGATCATTTTTCTCCCTTTAACTTAGTTGATTTCTGAAATTATTCTACTGTACAATAAACTCTATTTAACTACTATTCTCCCTAGTATTTCTTATATCCTGCAGAGCATGGGTACCTGTTATTTTATAGTTTTATTAACTATAATAAAAAATGCATGAAACATAAAAACAAATTATGCCGTTTTTACTTGCTATTCTTTCATGCAGTTTAAAACAGTAGAAAAGAACATTGCGTGAAGGAAGCCTTAGACCTTGTTCACACAGTGCAGATTTGCTGCAGATTTTTTCATGAAGCCAAAACCATATATACACACACAGTATATATTGTGTTTAGGTTCCACTCCCAGTTTTGGCTTGAAAAATACATGCAAAATCTGCTGCAAATTTGCAGTGTGAACAAGGCCTTAGGGTATGTTCCCACAGAGAGGATGCACTGCAGACTTTCTGCAACAGAAAATCTGCAGCAGAATCTAAATAGATAATTCATTCACAGAAATCCGCAGCAAATGGTGTGTTTTTGCTCCGCATATTACTGTGTTATTCCACAGCGGTTTTACCTGCAGATTAAGGCCACGTTCACACGTAGTATTTTGCAAGCAGTAAACAAATTGGCCTCAAAATTCCTTAAGGAATTTTTGAGGCAGATTTTAACCTGCCTGCACTATCTTGCTACGGTTTTTGCTGCGTTTTTCTGCCGCAGCCATTGAGAGACAGGGCCAAAAAACGCAGTGAAAAATCTCTTTCTCTGCCTTCCATTGATTTCAATGGGAGGTCAGAGACGGAACCAGCGGAAGAAAGAGCATGTCACTTTTTTTAAATCAATGTGAGGGGTTTTGGGTTTTTTTTTGGCACTGATTCTGATGTAGTTTTTGTGTCAAAATCAGAGCCGAAAAACTCCGGTGCCTAAGGCTGGGTTCCCACATAGTATAAATGCAGCATTTACAGTAGCAGCAAAGTGTACAAGATTTAGAAAATCTCATGCCCACACTGCGGAGAAAAAAATGCAGCGAAAATTTTCATAAATTTACCTGCAGTGTGGAAATTAAATCCGCAGCATGTCAATTTATGCTACATTTTCGTTGCTTTTCCCCACTGAATTCAATGGGAATGTAAAACCGGAAAAAATGAACCAAGTGTTGCTACTTTTACACCGCAATCAATTCCTTTGCAAAAATCATAACTGAGAAAAAAAAAAAGAGCCTACAACTCGAGCGTTGTCATAACGACGCTTTCTTCTGTTCTTCCAGGGCGGCCTCCTGGGATGACATATCATCCTATGTGACTGCTGCAGCCAATCATAAGCTGCAGCAGTTACATGGGCTGCAGCTTCATCCCAGGGCTGACTATACCGGACTATACGTTAACGGAGTGACGTGTCACCATGACTATGGCCGGGGTAAGTAAGAACTTATTTTTTTCACATTATGGTGCAGTTTTTCAGACGGAATGTGCTACGGGTTCTAGGTCGTATATGTTGCGTAGTTTTATGTAGCGTATCCGACCTGTGGGAACCCAGCATTAGTGCCTAGCATTGATTATAGCTATAAACTTTATGTGCACCTACAGATTTCCAGTGTTTTTACTGCGTTTCCGCTATGGAATCGCTGTACAAAACTGAACTTGCGTATTTTAGTTCAACATTTATGCTCCTGATTCCTGTCTATGGCCCAAACACGCAGAATCTCCGCACAAAACCCACAGCATAAATTTACACTTTCTGCATGACTTTTCTGCATTTTTTTCCCCACAATATGTGGCTGAGATTTATTAAATCTCATTCACTTTGCTGCTACTATAAATGCTTTGGAATTTCCGCACAGAATTCCGTTGCAGAAATTGTGCAGAGTTTATGCTGTATCAGAATCCAGCCTTTGAATCTTCTCTTCAGACTAAGGGCGGGTTCACACATAGCGGAATTTCACTTAAATTCCGCTGCGGACACTCCGCAGCGTTAATCCGCAGCGGAGCCGTTTCTCCATTGACTTTCACTTTAATTTAGCAGTGTTCGTTTACACGATGCGTACAATTCCGCTGCGGAGCATAGGCTGCGGAGCGGAATTTGGTGTCCGCAGCATGCTCTGTCTGTTGCGGAGCAGTGGCGGACTGGTTGCGGACTCATGGCGGAATTTCTCCATTGACTTCAATGGAGAGTCAAAATTCCGCAATGAAGTCCGCAGATCTTATGTGTGCTGCGGAGCGTATTGTTTTTACTACCATGACATTTCTTCATTCTGGCTGGACCTATGTATTTCTAGGTCTACAGCCAGACTGAGGAAGTCAATGGGGCTCCCGTAATGACGGGAGCGTTGCTAGGAGACGTCTGTAAATAGTCACTGTCCAGGGTGCTGAAAGAGTTACGCGATCGGCAGTAACTGTTTCTGCACCCGGGACAGTGACTACCGATCTCAATATACATGTATCTGTAAAAAACATATAAGTTCATACTTACCGAGAACTCCCTGCGTCTGTCTCCAGTCCGGCCTCCCAGGATGACGTTTCAGTGTAAGTGACGGCTACAGCCAATCACAGGCCAAGCACAGGCTGCAGCGGTCACATGGACTGGAGCGTCATCCAGGGAGGTCGGGCCGGATGCCGAAAGAGGGACGCGTCACCAAGACAACGGGCGGTAAGTATGAATTTCTTTGACTTTCACTAGGGAAAGTGCTGTCCCTTCTCTCTATCCTGCACTGAATAGGGAGAAGAGAAGCACTTTTCCTGCAGTCCGCAGCGGCCAGTCCGCATCAATTTTCTGCACATTTTGTGCAGATCCGCTGCAGAATCTGCAACGCAGATTCTGTGCGGCATTGATGCGGACAGTTGCGGAGGAATTCCGCCATGTGTGGTCATGCCCTAAGGATACACAGTTTGAAAGGGGCACAGACTGGGATGGCAAGATGCATTAAAATTCCCTGTAGCTGCACAGCACTAGAACAATGGCAATTTTTTTTATAATCGTGTAAAAGCTGGATATGGATATAACATATGCTCACCGTCTAAATCCTCTGGATGTGTGACTGCAACAGACAATCATTGGCCGCAACATCAATATGGATTAGAAGTCAGCACTGAGATGCACAAAATTACTCTTCTTCCAATATTTAAAATAAATAAGGACTAGCCTTTTATTGTAAGGAACACCTCCAAAAAATAGAATAAAAAGTCATCAAGACGTTGCAAGTACCCCAAAATGGTATCAATAAAAACTACAGCTCGCCCCACAAAATTCAAGCCGTCACATTGCTCAATTTACGGAAAAATAAACAAGTTATGGCTCTCAGAATATGGTGACACATAACAAATGTTTTTTTTTTACAAGTTGTCTTTAACCCTTTCCCGCCGCAGCCCTTTTTCAGATTTTAATTTTCGTTTTTCCCTCCCCACCTTCCAAAGGCCATAACGCCTTTATTTTTCCGTCGATATAGTACTATGAGGGCTTGATTTTTGCGGGACAAGTTGTAGTTTTTCGTAGCACCATTTATTTTGCCGTATAATGTACTAGGAAACGGGAAAACAATTATTTGTGGGGTAGAAAATGAAAAAAACAGCGATTCCGCCATGGTTTTTTGCGCGCCATTTTTACGGAATTCACTGTACAATTAAAACAACATATTCATTTTATTCTATGGGTCAATACGATTACGCCGATACCAAATATGTGTAGGTTTTTCTATATTTTACTACTTTTACAAGTAAAAACCTAAGTGTAAAAAAGAAAATTTATTTTGTTTCGCCAAATTATGAGAGCCGTAACGTCTTTATTTTTCCGTCGATTAAGTGGTATAAGGGCTTATTTTTTGCGGGGTAAGCTGTAGTTTTTAATAATACCATTTTGGTGTAAATGTGACAGTTTGATCACTTTTTATTTCATTTTTTGTGGGAGATTAGGTGACCAAAAAATAGAGATTCTGGCGTTTACAATTTGTTTGTTTTTTACGGAGTTTACCGTGCGGGTTAAATAATGATATATTGTGATAGTTCAGACTTTTACTGACGCGGCGATACCAATTATGTTTATTTATTTAATTTTTTACTATGCTCTAGGGGGAAAATGGGAAAAGGGGGGTTTTTTGAACTTTTAATATTTATTTATTTTTTACACAAAAACACTAATGTATTGCAGTATATCGTGATTCTGACAGTCTCCTATGAAGCCCTGCCGGAGGCAGAGCTTCATAGGAGTACCAAGATGGCGGACCTGGGGGACTTCGTCAGACCCCCAGGCAGCCGTGTGAACCAACGGCTCCCCCCGATCTCGCCGCGGGGGGGCCGTTGAGACGTTACAGGGGGTCGCCCCCCTGTTTTTAGTAATTTAAATGCCGCGATCTCTATTGAACGCGGCATTTAACGGGTTAAGCAAGCGGGATCGCGCTAAAGCGCGATCCCGCTCGTAACCCGGAAGTGTCGGCTGTAACACACAACCGACAGACTCGCTCTATGGAGCGGACTCAGCCCGTGAGCCCGCTCCATATTCCCCCACCCGGCGTGCGCCGTATATATACGGCGGATGTCGGGAAGGGGTTAAAAAAAAAAAAAGGTAAAACGTCTCTTTGTTTTCTGTCCCTTAACCAATTCTGTACCCACTTGCATACATGGTCCCTGCGTCTGTATCTTCAGAATAAGACTTTTGTGTGGAACAGTATCAAACGTTTTTGCAAAATCCAAATATATCACATCATAACCAACATCCAGATTTGCACTTACCTCCTCATAGAAACTGAGCATGTTAATTGGGCACGGCCTGTTTTTTCATGAATCCATGCTGGTTATCAGTTATTAGATCATTCACCGCTATATACTATGAAACCCAATGGGAGAAAAGAACACCATTTGTGTGGGAGTGGTGGGTATTTAAATCGTGAGTACTGTATATAATCTTTTGGTATTTTTCGGAAAAACTCTGAAAACCCCTTTTTAACGTAATATGAAAGTTAAATATTCACCTACCGTATATATCGGCGTACAAGACGACTTTTTACACCCTTAAAAAAATGTCAAAAGTGTGGGGTCGTCTTATATGCCGGATATTGTCTACATTAGGGATGCACATTGCAGCCGCACAGCTCAGTATAATACACATGAATGTATGGGAGCGCGGCTGCGGCTGTGTAATTCAGCCACAGCCCCGCTCCTGAGTCATGATAAGTTCGCGGGGTCAGGATGATGCGATGCGGCCAGCGCTGCACTAATGAGCGGCGGCACTGGAGACAGAACATGGCGGGCGCGCTACAAAACACCCCCATGTTCTGTCTTCAGTGCCTGAACTGCCGCTCATTAGTGCAGCGCCGGCCGCATCACCTCATGCTGACCGCGCGTGCACTTACTGTCAGGAGCGGGGCAATGGCTGTATTACACAGCCGCAGCCCCGCTCTATAACGGCGGAGATCAGAGAAACCGCTCATCTCCGCCGTTATTCCCCTGAATGCTGCGATCACAGCTGACTGCAGCATTCAGGGGAAAGTGAGAAGGGGGGATGCCCCTGGATCGCGTCACAGGGAATTCCTGTGACGCGATCGAGGGCCATACCATATATGGGCAGACAGCCCAGGGTCTATTGACGGACCCCAGGGCTGTCTTACCATATTTCATGTTGTTAGGACATACCCAAGTATGTCCTAACAACTGCCTGTGTATTATCCGTCCACAGGTTAATGTACAGAAGAGGCTGGACGCAGCCTGCAGGGCTTAAGGGGAAGCCTCCATGACCTCCCTGGTAGGGAAAGGGTTAATAGGTAAGGGAGAGTTGGAGGGAGAGTGAGGAGGAGGTGGAGGAGGGATAAGGAGGAGTCAGGGGGCCGTTGCTGGGCTTCCCGCTGTTTTTCGGCATTGAGCCGGAAGCAGCGGGAGAAGTAACACAGGGAGAGACAAGCTCCCCGTTGCCCGCGCTACTCCCTATGTCGGAGGCATTATTATTAGAGCGGCTGCTCGCCGCTGCTGTGCACCACGGTCCCGGATGGCTGGAGGAGACCGTGGCTGCATTAACTAGGATCCCGGACGCCGTTTCGCCACGTCAGGCCCGGCGTTCGGGGTCTGTTGCAGAGGACAGGCTCCCCTCCCCCGGCCCCCTTCCTAGCATTACTATGGCGGCGGGGGGGGAGTCGGCAACAACCGCTCCTGATCGGAGCAGGCAGAGAGCGTTGCCGGGGGTGACGGCGACTCAGGCCGGGTCGACCCGTCCCTCCCGGCGGTCCCGACCTCCAGAGCGCCTAAGTCCTGAGGCAGTCCCGCGGACACGGCATCGCAGAGGGAGCCCGATCATGGACGCTGCAGGCCAGGCAGCTGGGAGGACCGCCTCTTCCCAGGCCCTGCGTCCTGGCAGGAATCCCAAGCCGCGACGGGGTCCGGCGGTATGCAGGGAGTCGCAGGCCGGGCTCCCTGTCACCCCTCCCCCATCGGATGGAAGATTCGGAGGACAAGGTACTGCCGCCCCGCCTGGTGATGTTCCGGCCAGGGGGCAGGCTTCTTCAGGATCATCGAGACGGACGCCTAGATCTACAGCGACGTCGAGGCAGCAGGTCCGGTCGGAAGTCTGGGTTCCAGCGGTCGGGCGGCAGGTTGCCGGCCCATCGGTCAGCGCTTCATCATCTCCGTTCCGAAGATGTCGGTGGGATGGCCAGTCGTCTGCGAGAGAGGAGCTGGAGGAAGGTGAACTGGACGCGTATCGTCGAGGTCAGGATGGTCCGGCTGACGGGAACACAGCGCCTGTGCAGCCCGGTGAGTGTATAACTCCATCATTGTCATATCCAGCGATTTTTATGTCGGGTGTCGGCGGGGGGGTTGCTAGCGTCGCATCGGTGGCCGGTAGTGGCGCGGGCGGGCGTGATGGCGCGGGTCTGGCAGATTTAGTGGGTTGCTTGAGAGAGCTGGTCGGGCGCCTAGATAGGGCGGTGGCGCCGGTAGTCACGGAAGTGTCCCCGGTGGTAGTTTGGGAGGGTCCCAGGGACGTGGGATTGTTACAAGCGCGGCCCGTGACGGCGGTTAGAGAGGCGGTCGCGGTGTCGGTACAGACCCAGGCGCAAAAAGATGGCATTCGGGTGCGTATTGATGATCGTGTTCGTGGGGAGGTGTATGTTTGTTTCGAAGGTCCGTTGGGGGCGCATTTAAAGCAGGAGGTGCGTGAGCGGATCTGGAAGGACGAATATGTTGAGATTTTTTCTCTCTTGCCGCTCGCTAAATTTAATTTAGATAAGAGCAAGCGGGACGAGAGTAAAAAGGACGAGGAGGAACGGCGGTGGTATAGGCTTATCCCGCAGACGTTCGTTAATTGGTCGCAGGCGTTCGCCATATTAGCCAGTGTGATAGGGGAAAAGGCGCCGGAAAATTGTTCGGCGTTGTTTTGTTATTTTGATGCCATTGGGGAGGCTCATAGGGCGTATGGGGGTCAGGCGTGGCTGCGATACGATGAGCAATTCCGTCAGCGGAAAGCGGTTCGGCCGGCGATTTGGTGGGACCAGAAGGATATTGCTCTCTGGTTACGGGTTACGGCTCCGGTTAGGCAGTCCTTTCCCGGGAGCGCCGGCCAAGGAGGCCAGTCTAGTCAGGTTGGACAAGGCGGCGGGGGAAAGGCGGGGTTTTGCTGGCAATTTAATGAAGGCCAGTGTAAGTTCGGGGCCACGTGCAAGTTCAAGCACGTGTGTTCCGAGTGTAATGGTGCATCACACGGGGCGGCAAAATGTATGCGTAAAAAGAGGTCAGGGAACCAGTCCTCCGCGGCTGGTCAAGGGGGTGTCACCGGTGAGGGTGGAAAAGATGGCCCCTTATCTAAATGAGTATCCGGATAGGGTGGCGGCTAAATTGCTTTACGAGGGGTTTTGTGTTGGTTTCGTTATTCCTCCGCCTCCTTATGAGGTGCCGGTTACGCGGAGGAATTTAAAATCGGCTTACTTGCATGCCAAGGTCGTGTCGGACAAATTGTTAAAAGAAGTTTCATTGGGTCGCATGTCGGGGCCTTTTGTTGATTCACCAGTAAAAGATTTAGTTGTGTCCCCGTTGGGTATTGTTCCTAAGCGCGAGCCCGGAAAATTTCGTTTAATTCAACACTTATCGTATCCCAAGGGTTCGTCGGTAAATGACGGGATAGATCACGAGTTGTGCTCCGTAGTTTATACCTCATTCGATAAGGCGGTGGGTTTAGTGCGGGCTGCGGGTCCGGGCGCGCTGCTAGCAAAAACCGACATCGAGGCGGCGTTCAGGTTGTTGCCAGTTCATCCAGAAAGCCAACGGCTGTTGGGCTGTTTTTGGAATGGGGCTTTTTACGTGGATCGGTGCCTTCCGATGGGGTGTTCCCTTTCTTGTGCATACTTCGAGGCGTTTAGTAGCTTCGTGGAGTGGGTAACGAGGGGAGTATCCGGGGTCGACTCGTTGATCCATTACTTAGATGATTTCTTGTGCGTGGGGCCGGGGGGTTCGCCGGTTTGCGGTAATTTGCTTTATGCACTACAGAAGGTGGCAAGGGATTTTGGGATCCCTTTGGCGCCAGAAAAAACGGAGGGCCCGGTAGCGACGATTTGTTTTTTGGGAATTGAAATAGATTCGGTGGCAATGGAGTGTCGTCTCCCTGCGGATAAGCTGGGTGCTTTGAGGCTGGAGGTACGGCGGGCTTGTAGACTGAAGAAATTGACGCTGCGGGAGCTTCAGTCGCTGCTGGGGAAGTTGAATTTCGCCTGCCGGATTATGCCAATGGGGAGGGTGTTTGGTAGACGGTTGGCGGCGGCAACGGCGGGAGTGCGTGCGCCGCATCATTTTGTGCGGCTCAAGGAGGAGCACCGAGCTGATCTTCAGGTTTGGGATGACTTCTTGGGCCAGTACAATGGTCGCTCGCTGTGGATGGCCCCAGCGCAGGATACGAGTGATTTGAATATTTTTACGGATGCGGCTGGGGCGGGCGGTTTTGGGGCTTACGGGGGAGGTCCGTGGTGCGCAGGTCAATGGCCGGCTAGTTGGGTGTCCAGTGGACTCACGCGGAATCTGGCCCTGCTCGAGCTGTTCCCCATCGTGGTGGCGGCGACCATTTGGGGGGACAGGCTCAGGGATAAGAAGGTTCGTTTTTACTGCGACAACATGGGGGTGGTGCTGGCCATTAATAACATCACGGCGTCCTCTCCTCCGGTAGTTCAATTGTTGCGACATTTAGTGTTGGTGTGTTTGTCGTTGAACGCGTGGGTGGTGGCGGTGCATGTGCCGGGAGTACGGAATTGTATCGCTGATGCTCTTTCTCGCTCGCGGTGGGACAGGTTTCGGCAATTGGCACCGGGAGCGGAACGTCTCGGTTTGGCTTGTCCGGAACATCTTTGGGATCTGGTCTCGGTCCCGTAGAACAACTGGTAAAAAGGTCTTTGGCGCGCACTACGTGGAGTGCTTATTCTGCTTGTTGGAGGCAGTGGGAGGAGTGGGTAAGAGAGTTGGGTGACGTCAATACGGATAGAGACAGGTTGGTGGCACTTTTGTACTGGTTAGGGGACGCCTGGGAGGCGGGGTTTTTCTCAAAAACTGACCAATTAGGGAAGGGTAAGCTGATAGTTTTGTTCGCCCTCCCGGGGTCGGTTATGTGCCCAGTAGAGTGCATGCAGGGTTTTAAGCCGCGAGCGGGGCCTCCAGATTTGCCTTTGTTACGTCATGTGGACGGGTCGTTTTTGTCCAGGTTTCAGTTTGGAGCTGTATAAAAAAAAAAAAAAAAAAAAAAAAAATGTCTGACGGCGGTTGGTGTCGCGGCGGGCTCATATTCATCTCATTCCTTCAGGATTGGCGCAGCAACTGAAGCGGGGCGCTGGGGGTTGGATGATGAAGGGGTTCGGCGCATTGGTCGTTGGGAGTCCAACAGATTTAAGTCCTATGTCCGCCCCCATTTGTTATGAGGTTTGTTGTTAACGCTTAAAGAAATGTTTTATATGGTGGTGTCTAATTGTTTTTCTGTTTAAGATTCGCCTCCGTGTTTGGTGTGGTTGCTGGGTCATTCTTACGTGCACTGGGGGGCTTTGAGGGCGGACGTCCGCCCGGACGGTCGCCAGTTGCGCATTCCGCGACAGGATGCGGTTGTGCATTGGCTGGGATTTAGAGGTATGTCATGGAGCAGGGTGTTGGCGGAATTCCAGACATATGCCTGGCTTGATAGGGTTCCGGAGGTCTTAGTGTTGCACGTGGGTGGGAATGACTTAGGAATCCGCCCCTTTCGTGAGTTGGTGCGGGACATCAAACACGATATGTTGTGTTTGTGGGTTTCTTATCCCAAGTTGGTGATAGTGTGGTCGGACATAGTCCCGAGGAAACATTGGCGGTTGGCTAGGTCAGTGGAGAGAGTCAATAAGGCTCGCATTAAAGTTAATCGGGCGGTGTCCCGTTTTGTAGCAAAAAACGGGGGCATTTGCGTGCGGCACAGGGATTTGGAGTCAGGAGTGGGGAACTTCTGGAGGAGTGATGGGGTTCATCTGACCGAGGTTGGCATTGATCTTTGGAGCTTGGCGATAGCAGAAGGAATAGAAAGGGCGGTGGTGGTGTGGCGGAACTCACAGGCTTAAGGTGGTCAAGGCCTGTTTCGCTGTGGCGGGGGGAGTCCTTGAGGCCAGTCAGTACAAAATGGTGGGGGGGTCGCATCGGGGGTATGCGTCCCCCAAAAAAGGTACATGGTTGAAGACTTCATCGGGTGTTATCCCTTTGAAGTGGTCTTCTGGTGGAAGGTATATCACTTGAAGGCTTCATCGGGTGTTATCCCTTTGAAGTGGACTTCTAGTGGTCGGTATATCACTTGAGGGCTTCATCGGGTGTTATCCCTTTGAAGTGGACTTCTAGTGGTTGGAGCCATCTGCAGAGGTGAACGGTGCTTCCGAGCTGGTTTACGGCTGGAGGTAATTACTGGTTTGCAGATGGCTAACTCGGTGTGTTCTTAAAAAAGGAATATCTGAAAGGGCTTCAAGGACTTCCTCTGCTCGGGTTAATGTTAACGTTAAAATTGTTATTTACGATTCTGACCCATGTTGGGTCATGTGAATTATTAGGAGGAATTCTCTGGTGGATTCCTAACTAGTTATCCGAATGTTTCGGATTTAAATTGTTTTTATAAAACTGTGAAATTAATAAACGGCTGCTGTGGCCATTTCACATCCAACCTCGGTGTCACGTGTCTTTCCTAAAGGTGGGGGTGGAGGGATAGGATGGGTAAGGGAAGGTTCATTAACACACGACTCTATTTAGGCAGGTCAAGAAGAGGCTGGACGCAGCCTGCAGGGCTTAAGGGGAAGCCTCCATGACCTCCCTGGTAGGGAAAGGGTTAATAGGTAAGGGAGAGTTGGAGGGAGAGTGAGGAGGAGGTGGAGGAGGGATAAGGAGGAGTCAGGGGGCCGTTGCTGGGCTTCCCGCTGTTTTTCGGCATTGAGCCGGAAGCAGCGGGAGAAGTAACACAGGGAGAGACAAGCTCCCACCCTCCCGCCCTTGGTTTGTTACCCCTGTGGGTCTTTATGTACGTCTGTCTATGAGTGTTGTGTTTGATTTGTGTGCTTATTTAACATGTTTTTTCCTTTTTCCGGAGTAGGTTCTGTTGTCATGGCAGCTGGCGGGGGGAGTCCTTGATGCCAGTCAGTACAAAATGGTGGGGGGGTCGCATCGGGGGTATGCGTCCCCCAAAAAAGGTACATGGTTGAAGACTTCATCGGGTGTTATCCCTTTGAAGTGGTCTTCTGGTGGAAGGTATATCACTTGAAGGCTTCATCGGGTGTTATCCCTTTGAAGTGGACTTCTAGTGGTCGGTATATCACTTGAGGGCTTCATCGGGTGTTATCCCTTTGAAGTGGACTTCTAGTGGTTGGAGCCATCTGCAGAGGTGAACGGTGCTTCCGAGCTGGTTTACGGCTGGAGGTAATTACTGGTTTGCAGATGGCTAACTCGGTGTGTTCTTAAAAAAGGAATATCTGAAAGGGCTTCAAGGACTTCCTCTGCTCGGGTTAATGTTAACGTTAAAATTGTTATTTACGATTCTGACCCATGTTGGGTCATGTGAATTATTAGGAGGAATTCTCTGGTGGATTCCTAACTAGTTATCCGAATGTTTCGGATTTAAATTGTTTTTATAAAACTGTGAAATTAATAAACGGCTGCTGTGGCCATTTCACATCCAACCTCGGTGTCACGTGTCTTTCCTAAAGGTGGGGGTGGAGGGATAGGATGGGTAAGGGAAGGTTCATTAACACACGACTCTACTTAGGCAGGTCATGGGATATATCTGATATATGTCAGTACATTAAAGTTTAAAAATAAAGTAAAAACAAAGTATTGTTAAATTGTAAAAAAAATACACCTTCACCTTTTTTACAATAAACATTAAAATAAGTCTCAATACATAAAATACACACATTCAGTAATGGCGCGGACAACAATGTTTTTGCATCATTTATGATGTGTACGCTGTAAAAAAATGAAATAAACACGGCTTTCATTCACTTATTAATGTGAGGCGCGAGGTGCGATGAATTTACCCACCATGTTCCTCACATTAATAGTAATTAACCCCATCATGTACCTCGCACATTAACCCAATATGACTGAGAAACATGATGGGATTAATTACTATTAATGTGAGGCGCGTTCAAAATTCATCACACGTCACGCCTCACATCAGAAAACGGAAGAATTTTTTTTTTATTACTGTTGGCAAAAGTATCGAAATTGGTATCGAAATCGCAATACTAAACGAAGTATCGGTATCGAAGTCCAAATTCTGGTATCGTGACATCCCTAGTCTACATATTGTCTACACACAGGTTGTGTGTTACCTTGTGAGCCTGCAGTCCGGTACACAGGCTCCCGGGATGCACGGAATCCGCCACAGATCTGAGGGAAGCCGGTATTAGCCGCCAGGGAACATCTCTGTAAGATCCTCTGGCCCGCCCTTTCCTCTCATTCCCTGCCTCTCAGATCTCGCGCGATGAAGCAGCCTATCTGCGCATGCGCGAGTTCAAAGAGACAGAGAGTCCTGGGTCCTGCCGCCAATGGCCATAGTGAAGCGCTCCTGCACGAAATGGTGAGTATATCTTAAATTCTATATTTTAAGGGTAAAAGTTGGGGGTCGTCTTATACGCCCAGTCGTCTTATACGCCGACATATACGGTAATTGACAAAATCCCTCTAAATATCTCTAAAACATCCCGAATATTAGGATTAAAACGTTACATTCAT
The DNA here is from genome assembly GCF_050947455.1 of Rhinoderma darwinii. Classification (NCBI taxonomy): domain Eukaryota; kingdom Metazoa; phylum Chordata; class Amphibia; order Anura; family Rhinodermatidae; genus Rhinoderma; species Rhinoderma darwinii. The sequence continues at coordinate 49,034,756 of NC_134693.1, forward strand.
ACAGTACTACAGTAACTTGGGTGGTTTTGCAATTTAGCTTAGGAATGTTAAGCAATACTTATGAGTATTACTCTTGTACTGAATGCAGGAGTTTAGGAAACTGAGTGGAGGGCCCTGTGATGATTTTAGCAGTTTATGCCCAGCGTGCAGAACACCTTTGTACACAGCAAAATTTATGGAATCCCTTATCTAATAAGGTTTGCTGAAAATTTAGGAGACTTCAACATCCTGAGGCTAGTCAGAAAAAAAGTCATTGCTATTTATATCATTGTTTCATACGTGATTGTATTTTCGCGATGGTAGAACAATAAAATAAGTCTGGCAATCAGCGTCATCCATTCAACTAAGGGGAATTTCCAAAGAAAAGATTATGTTCCAATATAATAAAAACAGATGTTTCTGCTAATCTACAATAGGTATGAAACAAGACATTGTATCTAGAATCAGAATCTTAGGTGACCCATTTGTTATTGCTTGGGACAGTTACTGACAACTAGGGGCCCCTGTGCAAGAACAATGTACCCTACTTTGTTCATGTCAGCCTATAACAAGGAGAATTTGGAGAGGGGTTTTATACGAAAATCTTCCTCCCCGGCTGGGGATGGCTTCTTCTTCGTTAAGAAGAGAGACGGATCTCTTCGACCCTGCATTGACTACCGTGGTCTCAACCCGATCACGGTCAAGAACAGATACCCGTTGCCACTTATATCCGAGCTGTTTGATCGCATACGTGGAGCCAACATTTTTTGTAAGCTAGACCTGCGGGGGGCTTATAACCTAATCTGGATTCGCCGGGGTGACGAATGGAAGACGGCATTTAACACCCGTGACGGGCACTACGAATACCTAGTGATGCCCTTCGGACTGTGTAACGCTCCCGCAGTGTTTCAAGAATTCGTCAATGATATCTTCCGAGATCTCCTCCATATGTGTGTTGTAGTTTATCTTGATGATATTTTGATTTTCTCCCCAGATCAGATGACCCACCGGAGGCATGTCCATCAGGTTCTTCTGCGACTAAGGGAGAATCACTTATATGCCAAGTTGGAGAAGTGCGTCTTTGTAAAGAGGTCTTTGCCCTTCCTGGGCTACATCATCTTGGATCAAGGTCTTAAGATGGATCCTGAGAAACTAAAGTCTGTCCTGGAATGGCCACGTCCTCAGGGCCTGAGGGCCATACAGCGGTTCCTGGCATTCTCCAATTTCTACCGGCAGTTTATTCAGAACCTCTCATCCCTGACGGCTCCCATCTCTACCCTTACCAAGAAGGGTGTGAACGCCAAGGTGTGGACTCCAGAGGCAGAGTCCGCATTTATTAGCCTCTTGAAAGCCTTCACTTCAGCCTCGATCCTCCATAATCCTGACGTATCTTGGCAGTTCTCATTGGAGGTGGATGCTTCCTCTGTTGTGCAGGTGCACTTCTGTTCCAGAGAAGCTCCAAAGGAAAGGCAGTGGTATGTGGCTATTACTCAAGACTTTTTTCTTCTGCAGAGCGCAATTACTCGTTTGGGGATCGGGAGCTACTGGCCATCAAATTGGCTCTGGAGAAGTGGAGACATCTTCTAGAGGGCGCAGCTCACCCCATCTTGGTCTACAACGACCACAAGAACCTTACCTATCTTCAGTCCGCTCAACGACTAAATCCCCGTCAAGTCAGGTGGTCGCTGTTCTTCATCCGTTTCCAATTTGTGCTCCACTACCGTCCCACTGACAAGAATGTGAGGGCCGATGCCCTGTCCAGGTCATTTGAGACGGATGACATGGTGGAGTCCCTTCAGACTATCATAGACCCATCCTGCATTGTGTGCTAATCCTTTGCAGGTTAGAGACATCCCTCCGGGGAGGACTATTGTTCGGTGGGAAGACAGGAGAAGAATTCTCCGCTGGGGACACAGTTCTAAACTGGCTGGGCACGCTGGTGTCCGTAAAACCCGAGACCTGATTGCTCGTCACTTCTGGTGGCCCACACTACCTAAAGATGTTCTGGACTTTGTCTCTTCTTGCACGGTGTGTGCTTCTAACAAAGTTACTCACTCCAAGCCTGCCGGCCTGCTTCAACCTCTGCCTTTACCCAATGCCCCCTGGCAGCACATTGCGATGGACTTTGTCTCAGACCTTCCCCCTCAGCAGGATGCAACACTGTCTGGGTGGTGGTGGACCGGTTCTCGAAGATGGCACATTTTATCCCGCTGACCGGCCTACCTTCTGCTCCTCGTCTGGTGAGTCTCTTCATTCAGCACATCTTTAGCTTGCATGGCTTGACTCTTCAAATTGTGTCGGACCGGGGGGTTAAATTTACCTCAAAGTTCTGGAGAGCCCACTGTAAACTCCTGGATGTGAAATTGGACTTTTCCTCAGCTTATCACCCCCAGTTCAATGGGCAACCAGATCATGGAAAATTATCTCCGCCACTTCATCTCTTTACAGCATGATAACTGGGTGCAGCTTCTTCCATGGGCCGAGTTCTCATACAACAACCACAGTCGACCACTTCCACTCCATATTACATTGTGTACAGTCAACATCCTAGAGTCCCTCTTCCTTTGTCGACTACATCTGAGGTGCCCGCTGCTGACTCTGCATTTCGGGACTTTCTGTAAATCTGGCAACAGACCCGGTCCTCTATTTTGCTGGCAGTCGTTTGCGTGAAGCGAAAAGCAGATACAAAGAGAAGAGAGCCGCCTCAATATCTTCCGGGTACCAAAGTCTGGCTGTCCTCTCGGAACATTAGTTTGAGGGTACCTTCATACAAGTTTGCTCCCAGGTTCCTTGGTCCTTTTGAAATTCTGCAACAAATAAACCCTGTCTCCTATAAGCTGCGGCTGCCTCCTACCCTCAGAATCCCCAACTCCTTTCATGTGTCCCTCCTGAAACCAGTGGTCCTGAACCTCTACAGCAAGACTTCTAGCTCCACAGTTGCTCCCAGCGGTTCTTCTGATGTGTTCGAGGTGAGGGAGATCCTGGACTGCAAAAGGGTAGGAGGAAGGACTTTCTATTTGGTGGACTGGAGAGGGTTTGGTCCTGAGGAGAGGTCCTGGGAGTCGGAAGAGAACCTCAATGCTCCTGCTCTCATTAAGAAATTCCTCTTTCGCTCTGGCCCCAAGAAGAGGGGGTGTAAGATGGGGGATACTGTAGCGTCCATGGCCGCGGGCCGTCAGGTTTACTCACCTCCTGACGCCCGCAGCCATGGATCTGTGAGTGTTGGTCCCCATCTCCTTCCTAGGAGACGCCAGCACTCGTGCACGCTCCTAAAGGGCCAGCGCGCGCACATGTAAACAATCATCATTATCAACCCACATGATTTCCTGGTCTATAAGAAGGCCCCAGCCCTTCTGATCCTTGCCTGAGCGTTGTTAGTATATCCCAAGTCTGTCTTGCAAATGGTCCCTTAGTGTTTCCCGTTCCAGTTGTTACCCATGCCCTGTTCCCTGTTCCTGTATCCCACGCTGTGTTCTTGTTCCTGTGCCTACTAGTGTTGGAGTCGTGTCCTACCGCACCTGCTGTCGTTTGCCACGTCCAGTGTCTTCTGCCACGACCAGTGTCGTTTGCCACGACCAGTGTCTTCTGCCTCATCCTGTGTCTTCTGCCACGTCCAGTGTCTTCTTCCACGTCGAGTATCTTCTGCCACATATTGTACTGCCCGCCACATCTGAAGCAACCTACTGCACCATCCTCCATCCGTGCTAAAGGCACAGCCACTGTCTGGACTACATCAGGTACCCAAGTGTTACGAACTGCTATAGATTTTTGTATAGACTGAGACCAGGTCAGCAGCCTCTCCGCTACAGCGGAGGGGCCTAGTGGGTCAACATACCCTGTGATTGTGACATTAGGTATTTAGGAAGTTCAAATTTGAAATAAACAGTGTGTAACTGCCGAGGTATATAGGGATTCTAACGATGTCCCCGTAAACTAAGAAAATACGAGAGAATGGATGGGCCTCCTGGGCACCCTTGAAACAAATCTAATGAACACACAAACAGACAGACCAACACGTTATACCCGACAGCGCCGGGTACTTTTTCTAGTATTTTATAAATTCTATGTCACTATACCTTTTGTTCACAATTATCCCAAATCTGCAAGAACACACTAATATTCATAAAAAAAAGAGATCCAGAACATATCTGGGTAAATATTATCCAAGACAAATCTTTTACATTGAACTCTGTATATTATAATTTCTATTTAACCCCCTTGGGTGTGCAAGGTATGTATCCAAAATGCTTCCCCGTAGTTTAAACGTTTAATCTGCCCCCCCCCCCCATTGTGGCGCTGCTATTTGTTCCGAAACCTGATATTTCAATTGTGAAACGGTATGCCCCATTTTGCTGAAATGATGAGGCAGAAGTAATAACAAATCTTTACAGCTAATTGTGCACTTGTATTGTGAGATGCGGTCTCTTATAAGCGGGTGGTCTCTCCAACATACACGAGACCGCATGGGCAGTGGATGGCATAAACCACAAAAGACGAGTCACATGTAAAAAATCCCTTGATGGGGAAACCCAATGCCTGTCAAGGGATGATAAACATTATCATCCCTCGCCACATTCAAACATTTGTGTTTTAAGAAAGCATTTCCTTGGAACCACTTTTTAAGAACCCTCAACGGCTCATACTTACCTATTTTTTAGGGTTTGTGGTCGTCGAATCAGGGCATAAATGGTTCTTTAAATTTTCGTACTTGAGGATAGCCTTTCTGGAGGATAGATAAATAATTGCGAACAACTGTGTGTTTTATATGCAAAAGGATATAATTAATATACAAACGGCATTCTGTTAAGAGGTTTACGTGGTTTAGTCGTTTCACTATTTCTTATTTGTTCCAATATTTTACATGGGCAACCGCGATTAATAAATTTATGGTGTATCTCTTGGAGACGCTGAGTTTTCTTAGTATTATCCAAAACTATACGCTCAACTCGTTTGAATTGTGAGGTTGGAAATAATTTTTTGGTAGCTGTCGGATGGCAGCTCGAGAAATGTAGTAAATTATTACGATCTTCTTTTTAACAAAAGTAGCGGTAGATAGGCAGCCTGCCTCATCTTTTATTACCACCCTTTGCTGATCATAATGTATTGTAAACTGAAGTTCGGGCCATATACTGTTAAGGTAAGTATGGAACTCATTGAGGGAGTCCAATGTGCCCCCATATGCAAAATATGTCGTCTATATATCTTTTTCATATAATCATATTACATATAGTTACATAGTTTGTACGGTTGACAAAAGACACATGTCCATCATGTGAAAACATTGATTTGAGTAAACTTGGTTGTTCTCAAAATGAGACATGAAGCAATTTGCATATGGGGGGGGGGGGGGCCACATTGGACCCCATCACTGTTCCCTCTATTTGAAAATAGAAAGTATCTTGAAAAAGAAAAAAATTCTCATTTAATACAAGGGCAAGTACATCCATGCACAGATCTGTCACTCTTCTATAATAATCAGATTGTTCTAGTAATTTTTTTAACCGCTCTCAAACCCTTCTCATGTTCTATTGATGTATAGAAACTGCTCACCTCCCAAGTAACTAAAATTGCGTTAGTTGAACCTTAGATTTGTTTTGAATAAGTTCTAAGAACGCATGTGTATCAAGAAGAAATTACTCTGTGGTCTTAATCAAAGTTCAACATTTTCTCAAGTAAAATCTATAATGATGACAGTATTGAGTCAGTCAAGGCGACTATTAGTGGACCTTGTGGTTTCTGTAACCGTTTATGTATCTTGAGCAACACATAAAACACAAGATAGGATTGGGATTAATTAAATAGTCAATCAATATAAAAAATATTAAACTTTACTTATGCACATTTTACTACTATTTTTAAAGAAGTTGTCTGGTTTGGACAATGACTGTCTATTTAAATAGTCTTATATAGATAATAGCTCAGAGGGGCTCCCACTATGGTCACCCTGCTATAAGCTGCTATCATTCAGAGAAGTGGCTGGGTAGTGTTCATTTCCCCTGCTTTGATGCTGCAGGATAAATTGAGTTCCTAATGTCAATAGAGGAGGGGAGGGGGAGAACTCACTGGAAGCTCCGTGTCTAGTCCCAGTGTCGCACTTGCTCACCAGAGGATCCAGGGCCGGCTGCATCTCTCTTCCGCCACCGGGCAGAGAACCATTGGCTCCTGTCCCGCTGCTTACTCTTGTAGGCTGCAAGCTGTTTAAGACCTGTGGCCTACTAGAAGTCGGAAGGACACCGGCTTCACTGCACAGATGATATCACTGCGCCCGTGACGCAATGTTGTCACTGCACCGGGCCATGGCAGAGGACCTATCCGCTCGTCATGGAAGGGGTTTAGGTGAGTTTTTTTGCGTGTTTGTTTTTTATTTGCGCAAAGGGGACCTAACTCCTATATGGAGTGCACATGGGGCCTAACTACTATATGGAAGGCAGTAGGGGGCCTAACTACTATCTGGAGGGCAAAATTGGAGCCTAACTAATTTATGGAAGGTGTCACGAGCACAGGGTATGTGTCACGGACACAGGGTATGTGGACCCACTAGGCCGCTCCGCCGTAGCGGGGAGGCAGCTGACCAGGTCACAGTCTATACGAAAGTCAATGGCAGACAGTAACGCTTGGGTTCCTGAAATAGTCCGGACGGTGGCTGTTGCTTCAGCACGGATGGAGGCTGGTGTGGCAGGTGGCGCCAGACGTGGCGGGCAGTATCCGATGAAGCAGAAGACACTAGACGTGGCAGAAGACACTGGACGTGGCAGACGACACTGGACGTGGCAGACGACACTGGACGTGGCAGACAACACTGGACGTGGCAGAAGACACTGGACGTGGCAGAAGACACAACTCCAACCCAGGTAGGCACAGGAACTAGAACAATACGGAATACAGGAACGGGTAACAGGGCACGGGTAACAGCTGGAACGGGAAACACTAAGGGACCATTTGCGAGACAGACTGGGATAGACTAACAACGCTCAGGCAAGGATCAGAAGGCCTGAGGCCTTCTTATAGACCAGGAAATCAGGGCAGTTGATGATGATGACGAATAATTTGTGCGCGCACTGGCCCTTTAAGGCCGTGCGCGAGCGAGCGCGCGCACCCTACGGGACACAGCAGGACGGAGCGGAAGTGAGCGCTGGCATCTCCTAGGAAGGAGACAGGGGCCAGCGCTCACGGATCCATGGCTGCGGGCGTCGGGGGGTGAGTAAACCCGACGGCCCGCGGCCATGGACGTTACAGTATCCCCCCTCTTACGCCCCCTCTTCTTGGGACCAGAGCGGGAGAGGAACTTTTTAACGAGAGCAGGAGCACTGAGGTTCTCTTCTGGCTCCCAGGACCTCTCCTCAGGACCAAACCCTTTCCAGTCCACCAAATAGAAAGTCCTTCCTCCTACCCTCTTGCAGTCCAGGATCTCCTTTACCTCGAATACATCAGAAGGGCCGCTGGGAGCAACTGTGGAACTAGAAGTATTGCTGTAGCGGTTCAGGACCACTGGTTTCAGGAGGGACACATGGAAGGAGTTAGGGATTCTGAGGGTAGGAGGCAGCCGCAGTTTATAGGAGACAGGGTTGATTTGTAGCAGAATCTCGAAAGGACCAAGGAACCTGGGAGCGAACTTGTATGATGGCACCCTCAAGCGAATGTTCCGAGAAGACAGCCAGACTTTAGTCCCCGGAAGATACTGAGGCGACTCTCTCCTCTTAGAATCTGCCTTTCGCTTCATGCGGTCTACCGCCAGCAAAATAGAGGACCGGGTCTGTTGCCAGATTTGCAGGAAGTCCCCATATGCAAAGTCAGCAGCGGGTACCTGAGATGAAGTCGACACAGGAAGAGGGACTCTGGAATGTTGACTGTACACGATGTGAAACGGAGTGGAAGTGGTGGACTCACTTGTGTGGTTGTTATATGAAAACTCGGCCCATGGAAGAAGCTGTACCCAGTTATCGTGCTGTGAAGAGATGAAGTGGCGGAGATAATTTTCCATGATCTGGTTGATCCTCTCAACTTGCCCATTGGATTGGGGGTGATAGGCTGAGGAAAAGTCCAAACTCACTTCCAGGAGTTTACAGAGGGCTCTCCAGAACTTAGAGGTAAACTGAACCCCCCGGTCGGAGACAATGTGGAGAGGCAAGCCATGCAAGCGGAAGATGTGCTGTATGAAGAGACTCGCCAGTCGGGGAGCAGAAGGTAGGCCGGTCAGTGGGATAAAATGTGCTATCTTAAGAACCGGTCCACCACCACCCAGATGGTGTTGCATCCTGCTGAGAGAGGAAGGTCTGTGACGAAGTCCATTGCGATGTGCTGCCAGGGGGCACAGGGTACAGGCAGAGGTTGAAGCAGGCCGGCAGGCTTGGAGTGAGTCACTTTGTTAGAGGCACACACCGTGCAAGTAGAGACAAAGTCCAGAACATCTTTAGGTAGCGTGGGCCACCAAAAGTGACGAGCAATCAGGTCTTGGGTTTTACGCACACCAGCGTGCCCAGTTAATTTAGAACTGTGTCCACAGCGGAGAATTCTTTTTCTGTCTGCCAACCGAACAAAACTTCTCCCCGGAGGGATATTTCTAAGCTGCAGAGGATTGGCGGTGACAACGCAGGATGGGTCTATGATAGTCTGAAAGGACTCCACCGTGTCTTCCGTCTCAAATGATCTGGAGCAGAAATTGAAAACGGGTGAGGAAGAGCGACCACCTGGCTTGACGAGGATTCAGTCTTTGAGCGGACTGAAGGTAGGTGAGGCTCTTATGGTCGGTGAAGATCAGGATGGGGTGAGCTGCGCCTTCTAGAAGATGTCTCCACTCCTCCAGGGCCAATTTGATAGCCAGTAGCTCCCGATCTCCAATGGAATAATTGCGCTCAGCAGAAGAAAACAGTCTTGAGTAGTAGCCACATACTACTGCCTTTCCTTTGGAGCTCCTCTGGATCAGAAGTGCACCTGCACCAACAGAGGAAGCGTCCACTTCTAGTGAGAACTGCCGAGATACGTCAGGGTGATGGAGGATTGAAGCTGAAGTGAAGGCTTTCTTGAGGCTAATGAATGCGGACTCTGCCTCTGGAGTCCACGCCTTGGCGTTCACATCCTTCTTGGTAAGGGTAGAGATGGGAGCCGTCAGAGAAGAAAAGTTCGGAATAAACTGCCGGTAGAAATTGGCGAATCCCAGGAACCGTTGTATGGCCCTTAGGCCTTGAGGACGTGGCCATTACAGGACGGACTTTAGTTTGTCAGGGTCCATCTTAAGGCCTTGATCCGAGATGACGTAGCCCAGGAAGGGCAAAGACTTCTTTTCAAAGGTGCACTTTTCCAATTTGGCATACAAGCGATTCTCTCTTAGTCGCAGAAGAACTTGACGAACATGCCTCCGATGGGTCATCAGATCTGGGGAGAAAATTTGAATATCATCGAGATAAACTACAACGCACATATAGAGGAGATCTCGGAAGATATCATTAACGAACTGCTGAAATACTGCGGGAGCGTTACACAGTCCGAAGGGCATCACTAGGTATTCGTAGTGCCCATCGCGGGTGTTAAATGCCGTCTTCCATTCGTCACCCCGGCGAATCCGGATTAGATAATAGGCCCCCCGCAGATCTAGCTTAGAAAATTTTTTGGCTCCTCGTATGCGATCGAAGAGCTCGGAAATAAGTGGCAATGGGTATTTGTTCTTGACCGTGATCTGATTGAGACCACGGTAATCAATGCAGGGTCGAAGAGATCCATCTCTCTTTTTAACGAAGAAGAATCCTGCCCCGGCCGGGGAGGAAGATTTTCGAATAAAACCCCTCTCCAAGTTCTCCTTGATATAGGCTGACATCGATAAAGTCTCTGGCAAGGAGAGAGGATATACTCGTCCACGGGGAAGAGAAGCATTGGGAACCAGTTCAATGGGACAGTCATAATTCCGATGTGGAGGCAACGTCTCAGCCTCTCGTTTGCAAAAGACATCCGCAAAACTGGTATATTGAGATGGTAGGCCGCAAAGTGACTGAGGCAGAGGGGGCACAACAGGACGGACTTGTGACAGGCAATGGCTATGGCATCTGGAAACCCATTGAAGAACCTCTCCAGAATTCCAGTCAAGTGTCGGGGCGTGTAGACGGAGCCATGGCAGACCCAGCAGGATAGGATTGATAGCCTTGGGTAGTACCAGGAAGGTGATCTGTTCTGAGTGAAGGGCTCCGACCCGTAGTGTCAACGGCTATGTGACGAGCATGATCGGATCAGGCAATGGTAGACCATTCACAGAGGCAACTACCAGGGGTCTCTCCAGATTGACTGTGTGTAGTCGAAACCGATCCACTAGATCTTGCTGGATAAAATTAGCAGCCGCTCCAGAGTCAAGATAGGCGGAGGAAGGATGTGATGTCGCTCCGGTGACGATGGCCACAGGAATCGATAATCTGGAAGAGGTTTTAACGTTTGGAGACGTTCCACCTAGAGTTGCCTCTCCAATCAACCCTAGGTACTGGAGTTTCCCGGTTTCTGTGGGCATTGGCGCACAAAATGACCCTTGAGGCCACAATACATACAAAGTCCAGAGGAGCGTCTGCGCTGCTTCTCCTGTTCAGATAACCGGACTCTGTCTACCTGCATGGGTTCTTCAGGTAGCGCACTAGGAGTGGACAATAGTGGTCTCTGGACAGAGGGTGTTGGTCTGTGGACCCGGCTCTCCTGACGAACCTCTTGAGAGCGCTCCCGGATTCTCATATCAACCCGTGTGGCTAACAGGATGAGGACATCCAAGGTAGAAGGAAGGTCGCGGCCTGCCAGTTCGTCCTTGATGTGAGAGGACAGTCCCTGCCAGAAGGTCGCCACAAGTGCCTCATCGTTCCATGCCAGCTCGGCTGCTAGGGTCCGGAAGGAGATAGCATACTCCCCTACTGTGGAGCCTTCTTGCTTGAGGGTCAACAGAGTGGCTGCGGCAGAGGTTGTTCGACCCGGCACCTCGAACACGGCACAAAAGGACTGCAGGAACAAGGCTAGGTCCGCGGATACAGGTCCTTGTTGCTCCAAGATTGGGTTCGCCCATGCGAGGGCCTTGCCAGCGAGGAGGGAGATAATGAACGCCACTTTGGCCTCCTCGGAGGGGAAGAGATGAGGCGGTAGCCTAAAATGCACTGTGCATTGATTGAGAAATCCTCTACATGCTCTGGGGTCACCGTCGTAGCGAGGAGGAAGAGGCAGAGGAACTGTGGATCCGGAACAAACAGGAGGAGCAACGGGCAGTGGCACAGCAACAGCTTCAGGAGGAAGAACCAGAGGTGGAACAGCGAGTAGATCCAGGCGGACCAGGATAGAATTCACCGCCTCAAGGAGTTGATCCTGACGTGTGCGTAGGTCATGCATCTCTGTCTGAATCTTCTGTACTGCGGTCTTGGGCTGGCCAGCGGGTTCCATGGCCTGAGCGTACTGTCACGAGCACAGGGTATGTGTCACGGACACAGGGTATGTGGACCCACTAGACCGCTCCGCCATAGCGGGGATGCAGCTGACCAGGTCACAGTCTATACGAAAGTCAATGGCAGACAGTAACGCTTGGGTACCTGAAATAGTCCGGACGGTGGCTGTGGCTTCAGCACGGATGGAGGCTGGTGCGGCAGTTGGCACCAGACGTGGCGGGCAGTATCCGATGAAGCAGAAGACACTGGACGTGGCAGAAGACACTGGACGTGGCAGAAGACACTGGACGTGGCAGACGACACTGGACGTGGCAGACGACACTGGACGTGGCAGAAGACACAACTCCAACACAGATAGGCACAGGAACTAGAACAATACGGAATACAGGAACGGGTAACAGGGCACGGGTAACAGCTGGAACGGGAAACACTAAGGGACCATTTGCGAGACAGACTGGGATAGACTAACAACGCTCAGGCAAGGATCAGAAGGCCTGAGGCCTTTTTATAGACCAGGAAATCAGGGCAGTTGATGATGATGACTAATAATTTGTGCGCGCGCTGGCCCTTTAAGGCCGTGCGCAAGCGAGCGCGCACACCCTACGGGACACAGCAGGACGGAGCGGAAGTGAGCGCTGGCATCTCCTAGGAAGGAGACAGGGGCCAGCGCTCACGGATCCATGGCTGCGGGCGTCGGGAGGTGAGTAAACCCGACGGCCCGCGGCCATGGACGTTACAGAAGGTAGAAGGGGACCTAATTACAATATGGAAGGTAGATGAGGGCCTAACTACTATATGGAGGGCAGATGGGGCCTAACTACTATATGGAGGTTAAAAGGGGGTTTAACTTATATATGGAGGGCACAAGGGGGCCTAACTAATATGTGAATGGCACAAGGGGGCCTAACTAATATATTGGGGCTCAAGGGGGGCCTAACTACTATATATGGGCACTAGGGGGCCTAACATCTACATAGGGGCACCAAAGAGATCTAACTACTATATAGGGGCAAAAAGGGGGACCTAACTAACATGTGGACACAAAGGGGGCCTAACTACAATATAGGGGCACAAAGGGAGACCTAACTAACACGGGGACACAAGGGGGTTCTATCTACTATATGGGAACACAAAGGTGACCTAACCACTATATAGAGTCACCAAAGGGGACCTAACTAACATGGTGACAGAAAGGGGTCCTAACTACTACATAGGAGCCCAAAGTGAGTACCAACTACTATATAGGGACACAATGGGGGCCTAATTACTATAAAGGGCAAAGGGGGACCTAACTACTATATGGGGACAAAAAGATGGACCTACTACTATATGGGGGCACATAGAGGTACTAACTACTATGTGGGGGCAGAAAGGAGGACCTAACTACTATATGGGGAGACAAAGGAGGACCTAACTACTAATTCCTGGGTAGGGAGGGAACTATTGCCGCGTTGGGCCTAAAGGAAGCACGATTACTGTGTGAGGGTACTATCACTGTGTGTAGCACCAAGAGTGAGCATTATTTTGGTCTGGGGCACTATGGATGGTGAGTTTTTGGGTAAAAGGTGGAGAGAGTGCTGAAAAAGCAAGGAGCCAAAGATATTTGTGTCATATTTTGCAGAGACAAGTTGTGACTAGAAGAAGTCCTCATGGGGTTCTGAGCTGGATGTAGAGGAAAAGTGAAAGTGAACGATTTGAGAAGACGACATCTGTGTGTCACTGAATGTAACTGTACTGTACTCACTTAGATGGTTTCCATCATGTGAAAACATTGATTTGAGTAAACTTGGGTGTTCTCAAAATGAGACATGAAGCAATTTGCATATGGGGGGGGGGGGGGGCACATTGGACCCCATCACTGTTCCCTGTATTTGAAAATAGAAAGAATCTTGAAAAATAAAAAAATTCTCGTTTAATACAAGGGTAAGTACATCCATGCACAGATCTGTCACTCTTCTATAATAATCAGATTGTTCTAGTAATTTTTTTAACCGCTCTCAAACCCTTCTCATGTTCTATTGATGTATAGAAACTGCTCACCTCCCAAGTAACTAAAATTGCGTTAGTTGAACCTTAGATTTGTTTTGAATAAGTTCTAAGAACGCATGTGTATCAAGAAGAAATTACTCTGTGGTCTTAATCAAAGTTCAATATTTTCTCAAGTAAAATCTATAATGATGACAGTATTGAGTCAGTCAAGGCGACTATTAGTGGAAACTTGTGGTTTCTGTAACCGTTTATGTATCTTGAGCAACACATAAAACACAAGATAGGATTGGGATTAATTAAATAGTCAATCAATATAAAAAATATTCAACTTTATTTATGCACATTTTACTACTATTTTTAAAGAAGTTGTCTGGTTTGGACAATGACTGTCTATTTAAATAGTCTTATATAGATAATAGCTCAGAGGGGCTCCCACTGTGGTCACCCTGCTATAAGCTGCTATCATACAGAGAAGTGGCTGGGTAGTGTTCATTTCCCCTGCTTTGATGCTGCAGGATAAATTGAGTTCCTAATGTCAATAGAGGAAGGGAGGGGGAGAACTCACTGGAAGCTCCGTGTCTAGTCCCAGTGTCGCACTTGCTCACCAGAGGATCCAGGGCCGGCTGCATCTCTCTTCCGCCACCGGGCAGAGAACCATTGGCTCCTGTCCCGCTGCTTACTCTTGTAAGGCTGCAAGCTGTTTAAGACCTGTGGCCTACTAGAAGTCGGAAGGACACCGGCTTCACTGCGCAGATGATGCGATGACAAAACTGCACTAGTGAAGCGATGATATCACTGCGCCCGTGACGCGATGTTTTCACTGCACCGGGCCATGGCAGAGGACCTATCCGCTCGTCATGGAAGGGGTTTAGGTGAGTTTTTTTTGCGTGTTTGTTTTTTATTTGCGCAAAGGGGACCTAGCTAATATATGGAAGGCACAGGGGGCCTAACTCCTATATGGAGTGCACATGGGGCCTAACTACTATATGGAAGGCAGTAGGGGGCCTAACTACTATCTGGAGGGCAAAAGGGGGGCCTAACGAATATATGGAAAGTGTCACAAGCACAGGGTATGTGTCACGGACACAGGGTATGTGGACCCACTAGGCCGCTCCGCCGTAGCGGGGAGGCAGCTGACCAGGTCACAGTCTATACGAAATTCAATGGCAGACAGTAACGCTTGGGTTCCTGAAATAGTCCGGACGGTGACTGTAGCTTCAGCACGGATGGAGGCTGGTGTGGCAGGTGGCGCCAGACGTGGCGGGCAGTATCCGATGAAGCAGAAGACACTGGACGTGGCAGAAGACACTGGACGTGGCAGACGACACTGGAAGTGGCAGATGACACTGGACGTGGCAGAAGACACTGGACGTGGCAGAAGACACAACTCCAACGCAGATAGGCACAGGAACTAGAACAATACGGAATACAGGAACGGGTAACAGGGCACGGGTAACAGCTGGAACGGGAAACACTAAGGGACCATTTGCGAGACAGACTGGGATAGACTAACAACGCTCAGGCAAGGATCAGAAGGCCTGAGGCCTTCTTATAGACCAGGAAATCAGGGCAGTTGATGATGATGACAAATAATTTGTGCGCGCGCTGGCCCTTTAAGGCCGTGCGCGAGCGAGCGCGCGCACCCTACGGGACACAGCAGGACGGAGCGGAAGTGAGCGCTGGCATCTCCTAGGAAGGAGACAGGGGCCAGCGCTCACGGATCCATGGCTGCGGGCGTCGGGAGGTGAGTAAACTCGACGCCCCGCGGCCATGGACGTTACAGTATCCCCCCTCTTACGCCCCCTCTTCTTGGGACCAGAGCGGGAGAGGAACTTTTTAATGAGAGCAGGAGCACTGAGGTTCTCTTCTGGCTCCCAGGACCTCTCTTTAGGACCAAACCCTTTCCAGTCCACCAAATAGAAAGTCCTTCCTCCTACCCTCTTGCAGTCCAGGATCTCCTTTACCTCGAATACATCAGAAGGGCCGCTGGGAGCAACTGTGGAACTAGAAGTATTGCTGTAGCGGTTCAGGACCACTGGTTTCAGGAGGGACACATGGAAGGAGTTAGGGATTCTGAGGGTAGGAGGCAGCCGCAGTTTATAGGAGACAGGGTTGATTTGTAGCAGAATCTCGAAAGGACCAAGGAACCTGGGAGCGAACTTGTATGATGGCACCCTCAAGCGAATGTTCCGAGAAGACAGCCAGACTTTAGTCCCCGGAAGATACTGAGGCGACTCTCTCCTCTTAGAATCTGCCTTTCACTTCATGCGGTCTACCGCCAGCAAAATAGAGGACCGGGTCTGTTGCCAGATTTGCAGGAAGTCCCCATATGCAAAGTCAGCAGCGGGTACCTGAGATGAAGTCGACACAGGAAGAGGGACTCTGGGATGTTGACTGTACACGATGTGAAACGGAGTGGAAATGGTGGACTCACTTGTGTGGTTGTTATATGAAAACTCGGCCCATGGAAGAAGCCGTACCCAGTTATCGTGCTGTGAAGAGATGAAGTGGCGGAGATAATTTTCCATGATCTGGTTGATCCTCTCAACTTGCCCATTGGATTGGGGGTGATAGGCTGAGGAAAAGTCCAAACTCACTTCCAGGAGTTTACAGAGGGCTCTCCAGAACTTAGAGGTAAACTGAACCCCCCCGGTCGGAGACAATGTGGAGAGGCAAGCCATGCAAGCGGAAGATGTGCTGGATGAAGAGACTCGCCAGTCGGGGAGCAGAAGGTAGGCCGGTCAGTGGGATAAAATGTGCCATCTTAGAGAACCGGTCCACCACCACCCAGATGGTGTTGCATCCTGCTGAGAGAGGAAGGTCTGTGACGAAGTCCATTGCGATGTGCTGCCAGGGGGCACAGGGTACAGGCAGAGGTTGAAGCAGGCCGGCAGGCTTGGAGTGAGTCACTTTGTTAGAGGCACACACCGTGCAAGCAGAGACAAAGTCCAGAACATCTTTAGGTAGCGTGGGCCGCCAAAAGTGACGAGCAATCAGGTCTTGGGTTTTACGCACACCAGCATGCCCAGCTAATTTAGAACTGTGTCCCCAGCGGAGAATTATTTTTCTGTCTGCCAACCGAACAAAAGTTCTCCCCGGAGGGATATTTCTAAGCTGCAGAGGATTGGTGGTGACAACGCAGGATGGGTCTATGATAGTCTGAAGGGACTCCACCGTGTCTTCCGTCTCAAATGATCTGGACAGGGCATCGGCCCTCACATTCTTGTCTGTGGGACGGTAGTGGAGCAGAAATTGAAAACGGGTGAAGAAGAGCGACCACCTGGCTTGACGAGGATTCAGTATTTGAGCGGACTGAAGGTAGGTGAGGCTCTTATGGTCGGTGAAGATCAGGATGGGGTGAGCTGCGCCTTCTAGAAGATGTCTCCACTCCTCCAGGGCCAATTTGATAGCCAGTAGCTGCCGATCTCCAATGGAATAATTGCGCTCAGCAGAAGAAAACAGTCTTGAGTAGTAGCCACATACTACTGCCTTTCCTTTGGAGCTCCTCTGGATCAGAAGTGCACCTGCACCAACAGAGGAAGCGTCCACTTCTAGTGAGAACTGCCGAGATACGTCAGGGTGATGGAGGATTGAAGCTGAAGTGAAGGCTTTCTTGAGGCTAATGAATGCGGACTCTGCCTCTGAAGTCCACGCCTTGGCGTTCATATCCTTCTTGGTAAGGGTAGAGATGGGAGCCGTCAGAGAAGAAAAGTTCGGAATAAACTGCCGGTAGAAATTGGCGAATCCCAGGAACCTTTGTATGGCCCTTAGGCCTTGAGGACGTGGCCATTCCAGGACGGACTTTAGTTTGTCAGGGTCCATCTTAAGGCCTTGATCCGAGATGATGTAGCCCAGGAAGGGCAAAGACCTCTTTTCAAAGGTGCACTTTTCCAATTTGGCATACAAGCGATTCTCTCTTAGTCGCAGAAGAACTTGACGAACATGCCTCCGATGGGTCATCAGATCTGGGGAGAAAATTAGAATATCATCGAGATAAACTACAACGCACATATAGAGGAGATCTCGGAAGATATCATTAACGAACTCCTGAAATACTGCGAGAGCGTTACACAGTCCGAAGGGCATCACTAGGTATTCGTAGTGCCCATCGCGGGTGTTAAATGCCGTCTTCCATTCGTCACCCCGGCGAATCCGGATTAGATTATAGGCCCCCCGCAGATCTAGCTTAGAAAATTTTTTGGCTCCTCGTATGCGATCGAAGAGCTCGGAAATAAGTGGCAATGGGTATTTGTTCTTGACCGTGATCTGATTGAGACCACGGTAATCAATGCAGGGTCGAAGAGATCCATCTCTCTTTTTAACGAAGAAGAATCCTGCCCCGGCCGGGGAGGAAGATTTTCGAGTAAAACCCCTCTCCAAGTTCTCCTTGATATAGGCTGACATCGATAAAGTCTCTGGCAAGGAGAGAGGATATACTCGTCCACGGGGAAGAGAAGCATTGGGAACCAGTTCAATGGGACAGTCATAATTCCGATGTGGAGGCAACGTCTCAGCCTCTCGTTTGCAAAAGACATCCGCAAAACTGGTATATTGAGATGGTAGGCCGGAAAGTGACTGAGGCAGAGGGGGCACAACAGGACGGACTTGTGACAGGCAATGGCTATGGCATCTGGAACCCCATTGAAGAACCTCTCCAGAATTCCAGTCAAGTGTCGGGGCGTGTAGACGGAGCCATGGCAGACCCAGCAGGATAGGATTGATAGCCTTGGGTAGTACCAGGAAGGTGATCTGTTCTGAGTGAAGGGCTCCGACCCGTAGTGTCAACGGCTATGTGACGAGCATGATCGGATCAGGCAATGGTAGACCATTCACAGAGGCAACTACCAGGGGTCTCTCCAGACGGACTGTGGGTAGTCGAAACCGATCCACTAGATCTTGCTGGATAAAATTAGCAGCCGCTCCAGAGTCAAGATAGGCGGAGGAAGGATGTGATGTCTCTCCGGTGACGATGGCCACAGGAATCGATAATCTGGAAGAGGTTTTAACATTTTGAGACGTTCCACCTAGAGTTGCCTCTCCAATCAACCCTAGGTACTGGAGTTTCCCGGTTTCTGTGGGCATTGGCGCACAAAATGACCCTTGAGGCCACAATACATACAAAGTCCAGAGGAGCGTCTGTGCTGCTTCTCCTGTTCAGATAACCGGACTCTGTCTACCTGCATGGGTTCTTCAGGTAGCGCACTAGGAGTGGACAATAGTGGTCTCTGGACAGAGGGTGTTGGTCTGTGGACCCGGCTCTCCTGACGAACCTCTTGAGAGCGCTCCCGGATTCTCATATCAACCCGGGTGGCTAACAGGATGAGGATATCTAAGGTAGAAGGAAGGTCGCGGCCTGCCAGTTCGTCCTTGATGTGAGAGGACAGTCCCTGCCAGAAGGTCGCCACAAGTGCCTCATCGTTCCATGCCAGCTCGGCTGCTAGGGTACGGAAGGAGATAGCATACTCCCCTACTGTGGAGCCTTCTTGCTTGAGGGTCAACAGAGTGGCTGCGGCAGAGGTTGTTCGACCCGGCACCTCGAACACGGCACAAAAGGACTGCAGGAACAAGGCTAGGTCCGCGGATACAGGTCCTTGTTGCTCCAAGATTGGGTTCGCCCATGCGAGGAGGGAGATAATGAATGCCACTTTGGCCTCCTCGGAGGGGAAGAGATGAGGCGGTAGCCTAAAATGCACTGTGCATTGATTGAGAAATCCTCTACATGCTCTGGGGTCACCGTCGTAGCGAGGAGGAAGAGGCAGAGGAACTGTGGATCCGGAACAAACAGGAGGAGCAACGGGCAGTGGCACAGCAACAGCTTCAGGAGGAAAACCGGAGGTGGAACAGCGAGTAGATCCAGGCGGACCAGGATAGAATTCACTGCCTCAAGGAGTTGATCCTGACGTGTGCGTAGGTCCTGCATCTCTGTCTGAATCTTCTGTACTGCGGTCTTGGGCTGGCCAGCGGGTTCCATGGCCTGAGCGTACTGTCACGAGCACAGGGTATGTGTCACGGACACAGGGTATGTGGACCCACTAGACCGCTCCGCCATAGCGGAGATGCAGCTGACCAGGTCACAGTCTATACGAAAGTCAATGGCAGACAGTAACGCTTGGGTACCTGAAATAGTCCGGACGGTGGCTGTGGCTTCAGCACGGATGGAGGCTGGTGCGGCAGGTGGCGCCAGATGTGGCGGGCAGTATCCGATGAAGCAGAAGACACTGGACGTGGCAGAAGACACTGGACGTGGCAGAAGACACTGGACGTGGCAGACGACACTGGACGTGGCAGACGACACTGGACGTGGCAGAAGACACAACTCCAACGCAGGTAGGCACAGGAACTAGAACAATACGGAATACAGGAACGGGTAACAGGGCACGGGTAACAGCTGGAACGGGAAACACTAAGGGACCATTTGCGAGACAGACTGGGATAGACTAACAACGCTCAGGCAAGGATCAGAAGGCCTGAGGCCTTCTTATATACCAGGAAATCAGGGCAGTTGATGATGATGACTAATAATTTGTGCGCGCGCTGGCCCTTTGAGGCCGTGCGCGAGCGAGTGCGCGCACCCTACGGGACACAGCAGGACGGAGCGGAAGTGAGCGCTGGCGTCTCCTAGGAAGGAGACAGGGGCCAGCCCTCACGGATCCATGGCTGCGGGCGTCGGGAGGTGAGTAAACCCGACGGCCCCGCGGCCATGGACGTTACAGAAGGTAGAAGGGGACCTAATTACAATATGGAAGGTAGATGAGGGCCTAACTACTATATGGAGGGCAGATGGGGCCTAACTACTATATGGAGGTTAAAAGGGGGTTTAACTTATATATGAAGGGCACAAGGGGGCCTAACTAATATGTGAATGGCACAAGGGGGCCTAACTAATATATTGGGGCTCAAGGGGGGCCTAACTACTATATATGGGCACTAGGGGGCCTAACATCTACATAGGGGCACCAAAGAGATCTAACTACTATATAGGGGCAAAAAGGGGGACCTAACTAACATGTGGACACAAAGGGGGCCTAACTACAATATAGGGGCACAAAGGGAGACCTAACTAACACGGGGACACAAGGGGGTTCTATCTACTATATGGGGACACAAAGGTGACCTAACCACTATATAGAGTCACCAAAGGGGACCTAACTAACATGGGGACAGAAAGGGGTCCTAACTACTACATAGGAGCCCAAAGTGAGTACCAACTACTATATAGGGACACAATGGGGGCCTAATTACTATAAAGGGCAAAGGGGGACCTAACTACTATATGGGGACAAAAAGATGGACCTACTACTATATGGGGGCACATAGAGGTACTAACTACTATGTGGGGGCAGAAAGGAGGACCTAACTACTATATGGGGAGACAAAGGAGGACCTAACTACTAATTCCTGTGTAGGGAGGGAACTATTGCCGCGTTGGGCCTAAAGGAAGCACGATTACTGTGTGAGGGTACTATCACTGTGTGTAGCACCAAGAGTGAGCATTATTTTGGTCTGGGGCACTATGGATGGTGAGTTTTTGGGTAAAAGGTGGAGAGAGTGCTGAAAAAGCAAGGAGCCAAAGATATTTGTGTCATATTTTGCAGAGACAAGTTGTGACTAGAAGTCCTCATGGGGTTCTGAGCTGGATGTAGAGGAAAAGTGAAAGTGAACGATTTGAGAAGACGACATCTGTGTGTCACTGAATGTAACTGTACTGTACTAACTTAGATGGTCTGTAGAGCGGCTCTGTAGGATTGGTATCTCCCACTATATAATCACTGTATGGTGGTAATATTGGTCTTTGTTTTATTGATCAATTATGAATGGTCGCATTCTATAAAGCTGAAGGCTGGGCCCTGAGAATTATTTCCTCTGGTGGGCCCAAGGTACTCTAGTCCACTGTCTAGTCCTCTCCTATTTTCCCCTCTTCTTCTGTTTTCCCCCTCCTCTCCTGTTCTAGGCCCTCCTCTCCTGTGTGCCCCTTCTCCCCTGTGCTGTGTCCCCCTCCTGTCCTGTGTGCCTCTTCTCATCTGTGCTGTGTCACTCTCCTCTCCTATGCTGGGTCCCCCTCCTCTACTTGCAGACCAGGTACTTCTTTAGCTTGTTATATCTGCTGTATCTAGATGGGGCAGGTTGTAAAGGCCCCTGCTGATTCAGGAGACTGTATGGATGAGAGATTCTGCATATAAGGTAAGTGTATGTATCAGTGTGTAAATGTATGTATATATATATATATATATATATATATACTAGTATATAAATATACATGTGTCTGTGTGCATGTGGATATATATGATTCTTATGTATATATGATACTGTAATGGTATATTTACACATTGTGGTTTTTCAGCAATGATTGAAAAGTTGTCTTTGCTGTGTTTTTGTGTAAAAAGTGGCAAAACTGTGAGGTATATAGCGTGTAGAGTGGTATGATGTGTGTGTAGACTATATAGCAGTATTTTTTATGTGTATATAGTGGTATTATATGTGTATAGTATACTGTAAATAGTGGTGGCATATGTGTGTAGAGTATATAGCGGTATTATATGTGAGTACAGTATATAGCACTATTATATGTGAGTAAAGTATAGAACAATATAAGGCTATGTTCACACCTGCGCTAGTCATTCCGTTGTTCTGCTCCGTCAGTTCCTTTCGACAATTTATTAGGATACATTCTATATATATTGATATCTGGCAGTTCTTTAGTTGGGGTTGTACTATTGCTGGTAGTCTGCTTCCTTTTGTTCTTTGGACTCATGTTATTTGGTGCATCCATTTGGATAGTGCACTATACATGAATTCAAATTTGCAGACGTGTTCTACTTACAAAAATCCCCCATGTCTTATTATGCATATCTAATATCTACACCATCGTCGCTTATTGACGCATGCGCAGAAGGACTGGAACGCAAGCTTCATCTTTGCACATGCGCCATAGTGATCCTCTTGCTTTATGCGTTCAACTGGACTGAACATCCGGTTTGGGCGCCATCTTCGAGCATGCGCAGTAGATGCACGCGTACGCTACATGCTGGTTAGGTCTGACACCGATGGTATACTACTAACTGTAAGTTTTACATATGTATAAATACTTAATTGGCCTCTGCATCTCTACAAATCAGCTTAATTGCTAGTATAATCACTGTTCACGATGTCTATATACTTTATTTTCATGCACAATTTATTTTTCTATATGGATTTATAAAGAAATGTTAGCACTTTAAAACCAGCTTTTGATATAAGCTGTTTACCATGTTTACAAATCTATTTTATGGAAACTGTACATCTAATAGGCTTTTTGTGAACTACTCTATGTACTACCTATTTATGCTTGACACTGTGTGTAGTATGTGATAGCTTGAGAAAGGTTCCCCGTTGAACCGAAACGTCGCTCATTGAGGTGAATAAATCCATCTACTGCGTTCTATGGTTGCTTTCTATTCAAGTTGGGGAATTGATTCATCCCCTGGTGACGAGCACACGGCCTGATATATAGGTATGTTGGAGTGCTGTGTTCATCTATTTCTGGACTGTATATATATATATATATATATATATATATATATATATATATATATATATATATATATAAAAACGTGGGTGGCCAAAAATTATCCACACTCCAGTTATATTAAAACTTCTGCTGGCCGCACTGTCTTCTCAGTGCTTTCTGTACGAGGTCGCTGTCTTCTCAGTCACTGCTGTGCAGGTTTGAATGTGTAACGTCTGTTTATTTGTTACTGCGGTGCGAGAAACAATGGCTGCCCCACATGTGATTTGCACGAAAGATGTTTTATTGTGGTCTCAGGGTGTGTCTGGTGCTGATATTTATTGAGCACTTTGTGCACAGTATGGAGAAAGTGTTTTGTCACAAAAAAGTGTGTATGACTGGATAGAGAAATTCAAGGAAGTTCGCTCAAGTGTCAGCCATGAAGAAGGAGCCCGACGCCCGTCCACGTCCATGACTGATGACAACATTTAGCGTGCACATAAACTGATTCTAAGTGATGGACTGTCACCTGTTTGGTCCCCTGAAAAGTAGCCATACGAGGACGAAGATCCACTGTGTTACATCAGGTCCAGAGTCAGCGCAGCCATCTACCAGGAAATTTTAGAGCACTTCATGCTTCCCTCTGCTGACAAGCTTTATGGAGATGCTGATTTAATTTTCCAGCAGGACTTCGCACCTGCCCACACTGCCAAAAGTACCAATACCTGGTTTAATAACCACAGTATCACTGTGCTTGATTGGCCAGCAGACTCGCCTGACCTAAACCCCTCAAAGAATCTATGGGGTGTTGTCAAGAGGAAGATGAGAGACACCAGACCCAGTGGCGTAACTACCGCTATAGCAGCCGTAGCGGCTGCTACGGGGCCCGCAGCATGAGGGGGCCCGTGCCACCCGCTGGAACGGCCCCCCCCTCACGGCCAGAGGTTCCGCTAGCAGCCGCTATGGCTGCTACAGCGTGACACCACTGAAGGGGTTGTTCCTACAAAAGACATCCACAGGATAGGGGATACATGTGTGATCGCTGTGACGCCCAACGATAAGGAGAACGGGGGATCGAAAGTCCCCCAAAGTTCTACATGACAAACCTCGGACTTCCAGGGTCTGTCTGCAGCTCCATAGAAATGACATGTGCACCGGTCGCGCTTGTGCACATGCGTGACCAGCGTGCCTTTCATTTTTATTGAACTGCGCAGACGCCGGAAGTCCGAGGTTTGTCATGGATGAACTTCGGGGGACTTTCGGTCCCCCGTTCTCCTTATCACTGCCAGCGATCACACATGTATCCCCTATCCTGTGGATAGGGGATACATCTCTTTTGTAGGACAAACTATAGGCCGTTTTTTTTTGGGGGGGGGGGGTCTGTATGGCGTTATCTACAGGGGGGTCTGTATGGCGTTATCTACAGGGGGTCTGTATGGCGTTATCTACAGGGGGGAGGGTCTGTATGGCGTTATCTACAGGGGGGTCTGTATGGCGTTATCTACAGGGGGGTCTGTATGGCGTTATCTACAGGGGGGTCTGTATGGCGTTATCTACAGGGGGGTCTGTATGGTGTTGTCTACAGGGGGGGTCTGTATGGCGTTATCTACAGGGGGACTCTGTATGGAGTTATCTACAGGGGGGACTCTGTATGGCGTTATCTACAGGGGGGCTGTATGGCGATATCTACAGGGGGGCTGTATGGCGTTATCTACAGGGGGCTGTATGGCGTTATCTACAGGGGGGTCTGTATGGCATTATCTACAGGGGGGTCTGTATGGCATTATCTACAGGGGGGTATGTATGGCGTTATCTACAGGGGGGTCTGTATGGCGTTATCTACAAGGGGTGTCTGTATGGCGTTATCTACAGGGGGGATTCGGGGCTGTAAGACGTTATCTACAGAAGGGCTGTATGGCGTTATCTACAGGGGGGCTGTATGGCGTTATCTACAGTGGGGCTGTGTGGCGTTATCTACAGGGGGGATTTGGTGCTGGAAGACGTTATCTACAGGGGTCTGTAAGGCGTTATCTACAGGGGGCTGTGTATGGCGCTATCTATAGGAGGCGCTGTGTGGTGGAATCTATAGGGAGGCACTATCTACAAGGGGGGGGGGGGGGGGGTTGTGTGATACCCAGCAGAGGGGGGTCCCAGTCAAAAGTTTGCTATAGGGCCCAATCTTTCCTAGTTACGCCCCTAACCAGAGCCAACAGTGCAGACGAGCTGAAGGCCATTATCAAAGTAACCTGGGCTTCCATAACACTTCAGCAGTGCCACAGGCAGATCGCCTCCATGCCATGCTGCGTTGATGCAGTAATTCATGCAGAGTCGGAGCCCCGACCAAGTATTGAGTGCATAAACTGTACATACTTTTCAGTAGGCCTACATTTCGGTATTAAATATCAGTTTTGAAATTGGGCTTATTTAATATTCTGAATTTCTGAAACACTAAATTTTGGGTTTTCATTAACTGTTAGCCATAATCTTCAACACTAAAAGAAAAAAATGCTGGAAATAGATCACTCTGTGTGTAATGAATCTGTATAATATATGAGTTTCACTTTTTGAATTGAATTACTGAAATAAATTAACTTTTTGATGATATTCTAATTCATTGAGAAGGACACATATATATATGTATATATATATATATATATATATATATATACATACATCGATACAGATATATATGTTTGTGTGTGCTTATATCTGTTCATGTATGTGTGTATATATGGGCCTGTATGTCTGCATGTATGTGTTAGTGTATGTTCACACGCTTAACAAAATACGGCTGAGAATATGGAGCTGTTTTCAAGGAAAAACTGCCCCTCACTTTCAGCCGTTTTTTAATTAAACTAGCGTCTTTTACGGCCGTTTTTGGAGCTGTTTTTCTATTGAGTCAATGAAAAATGGCTCCAAAAATTGCTCAAGAAGTGACCTGCACTTCTTTTTACTGGGCATCTTTTTATGTTCCGTTATTTGAAAATGAGGCGTAAAATAACGTCCAATCGGAACAGAACGCCGTATTTCCCATTGAAATCAATGGGCAGATGTTTGGAGGCATTCTGCTTCTGATTTTTCAGCCGTTTTTTGAGATGTTTACGGCCCGAAAAACGGCTGAAAATTGCCCATGTGAACATACCCTTAATGTGCTTGTATGTGTGTTTATATATGTGCCTATATGTGTTTATATGTGTTGTATGTATATACGTGCCTCTGTCTGTGTGTGTACCTATAAATATACATATATATTCACGCACACACTATATGGTCAAAAGTATTGGGACACACCTCTTAATTATAGAGTTGAGGTGTTTCATTCAGTACCATTGCCAGGGGCGTTGCCAGGGTCTTAAAAGATCAGGGGCACAAGCTCCGAGACATATATTTACCCCCCCCCCCTCCAAAAAATAAATGCATTTTTACATACATATCGGAGATACCATATTTATAAGACTAAGGCTCTTATAGCTACACCGCTGGATAGAATTGTATGCATTGTCTCAGCAGCCGGTATCATACATGATAGGCTTAGATACATGGCCCCAGCAGACAATATCATACATGATAGACTTAGGGCTCATTCAGACAAGCGTGATACTCGTCCGTGTGCTGTGCGTTGAAACAACATACAGCACACGGCCCCATTTATATTAATGGGACTATTCACACATGCATGAGTTTTCACACAGCAAGTGTCTGTTGCGTGAAACTCATTTCATGTCCGATATTGGTGCGTTTTCACGCACCTAGCCGCCCATTGAAGACAATGGGTGCGTGAAAAACCACGGAGAGCACACGGATGACAAGTGTTTGACAGTGTTTGCAAGTGCGTGAAAAACACATGCCACACGCAAAGCACACTGATGCAAAATGCAAGGCACACGGACAGATATAAATAAATATGCATTACTGATAAATATACTTACAATAGGGAGGATCTTAGCGCACATTTTGATCAAATTGTGTGAGCCCACCTGCCACGACAAGGCAACCTCTATGAGGTGGCAACCTATGCTGCACATACACCCAGAACTGGGACTAAGCCTACATATACTTGAAACCAGAATTAAACTAATTAAAATCACCCAGGGCAAAATGGGAGTAGTGCAAAATCAAAAATGGAGGCAGTCACTAACCCCACATATATGAATCACATAAACAACACAAAAAGCTTGAAC
The DNA here is from genome assembly GCF_050947455.1 of Rhinoderma darwinii. NCBI lineage: Eukaryota > Metazoa > Chordata > Amphibia > Anura > Rhinodermatidae > Rhinoderma > Rhinoderma darwinii. The sequence continues at coordinate 49,061,785 of NC_134693.1, forward strand.
AGCACATTCCAACAAAATGAAACAAAACGTGTATGCAGGTGCATATATGCATTAATGCTAAATCTACTTACAATAGGGAGGTTCTTAGCGCACATTTTGACCATATTGTGTGAGCACACCTGCCACGACAGGGCGACCTCTATGAGGTGGGAACATACGCTGCACATCCACCCAGAACCCACATTCCAACAAAATGAAATGGATAAGATTAGATACAGTGGCTCAGCAGACAGTATCACATATGATAAGATAAGATATAGGGCCCAGCTCGCTAACATTGCGGCTACAGCGCTAGACCCATGAAAGGTAAGTATAAGAATTTCTTTGCTTTTGTATGTGTTGCTAATTTCTTGAGTGTGTTTGTGTTTTTTTACAAGTTCGGATGATGGACTACGTTGGATTCGAGGACTACTTAGATTGTGGCTTTTTTTATTCTCAATAAAATGGTTAATTAGGGTTGTGTGTTTTTTTTTATTTCAATAAAATATTTTTTCTATGTCCTTGTATTTTCTTTTAAACTTTATTACTACTGCCTTAGCAATGGCCACTGGCTGATTGACAGCGTCCATTACTAAGGCGGGGCTTAGTGTTAGACGGAGCAGAGGCTAACACTAACCCCCCCAATACTACCCCGGTACCCGCCGCCACCAGGGGTACTGGGAAGAGCCGTAGTTGACTGCGCTATTCATTCCGTCAAAGCGACGGAATCCTTAAACAACGGTGGCAAAAGGAAACCATTTGCACCGTATCCGTCACCATTGAAATCAATGGTGATGCAAACGGAAACCTGTGGTTTCCGTTTGTTTCAGTTTGGATTCCATTCATGGGTGACCCTAAAGGAAAGCATAGACGGAACCCAGGAACGGAGTCCCAACACAGATGTGAATAAAGCCCTACTTGTATCTTTATTCAAAAGCTCCTTAATGCTACCCAACCCAATATCTTCCCACTTATTTTCCTTTTATCCAATTTTTTACTAGACCTGGGTGTTTCATTATACTTGAAAATACTGACAAATACTTGGTAATAACTTTGTTTCTAATAATTCTCCATGTCATGCAAGTGTCTCTAAATAACAATGACATGCTTCTCCTGTAAATCATCATATTGTAACGACCGCGGCCGCGGATCCCTGACGCTCCCCAGGCCTCCTGGCCGTCTCCCAGTGTCTCCCTCCCTGGAGACGCCAGCTTGCGCGGCCTCCCCATCCTGGACTGTGTAATAGGGTGCATACTCGTCCCCTGTCTTAAAGGGCCAGCGCGCGCACTCACTAAAGTTTCCCCAACCTATCCCAAGATCACCCTGGATTATAAAAAGGGCTCCGCCCTTCCACTCCTTGCCTTGGCGTTGTTGTTGTCTACCAATCTTCGTATTGGAAATGGTCCATTAGCTGTATCCTGCTACCCGGGTTTCCGTGCCCTGCTACCTGTGTCCTGTAATCCGTGCTGTGTTTGTTCCTGAGTCCTACTAGTGTTGGAGTCGTGTTGTGTCATCCACTACACCTGCTGTTCTTCGCCAGATTTCAGTTTTTGCTTCACTTCCTTCTATCAGACAAGAATGTGAAGGCTGACGCCCTGTCTTGCTCCTTCGAAACCAATGACTGTGGAAACTCCTCAATAAATCCTAGATCATTCTAGGATTATTGCCGCTAACCCTCTACAAATTAGAGACATTCCTCCTGGAAAAGCTTTTGTCCATCTTGCTGACAGGATGAGAATTCTCTGCTAGGGTCACAACTCTAAACTAGCTGGGCACTCTGGTGACCGTAAGACACAGGACTTGATAGCTCGTCACTATTGCTGACCTCCTCTACCTGAAGATGTTGCGGTCTATGTCTCCTCATGTATGAACTGTGCCTCGAACAAGTCTACCCGCTCCAAACATGGCGGTCTGCTACTACCCCTGCCTGTTCCTGATGCCCCTTGGTAGCATATCGCTATGGACTATATCACTGACCTTCCTCCCTCAGCTGGATGTACTACGATCTGGGTAGTAGTGGATCGTTTCTCTAAAATGGCACATTTTATTCCGTTGACTGGTCTTCCATCTGCTCCTCGCCTGGCAAATCTGTTTATTCTGCACATCTTCCGGCTACACGCATTTCCTCTGCATATTGTCTCAGACTGGGGTGTACAGTTTACATCCAAGTTCTGGAGAGACCTGTGCAACCTGCTAGATGTAAAACTGGACTTCTCTTCTGCCTATTATCCACAATCAAATGGAGAGGACCAATCAAATTTGCATGCGCTGGTCTCTGGTCTTAAACGGACAGAACACGCACTCACTAAAGTTTCCCTAACCTATCCCCAGATCACCCTAGACTATAAAAGGGCTGGACTCCCTCAGGTACCCTTGTGCTATGGACTTTGTATAGACTGTGACTTGGCCAGCTGCCACTCCGCTACGGCGGAGTGGCCTAGTGGGCCCACATACCCCTATATCATGACACATATCTAGAGTGTAAAATTCACTGTATTGTATAAACTATTCTAGTAGCTGTTTTTCTAATTCCTTATTAGTATACAGAATTATATTTGAAATCCATTCATGCACATATCTAAATATACATGGTTTATTATATAGTCTTATGTTTGGTAAAGTTACCCCTCCTAACTCATAAGGATTACTAAACTTAAAGAGGCTCTGTCACTAGATTTTGCAACCCCTATCTCCTATTGCAGCAGATCGGCGCTGCAATGTAGATAAGAGCAACGTTTTTTTTTTTTAAAACGAGCATTTTTGGCCAAGTTATGACCATTTTTATATTTATGCAAATTAGGCTTTCTAAAGTACAACTGGGCGTGTTTAAAGTTATGTACAAGTGGGCGTGTATTGTGTATGTACATCTGGGCGTTTTTACTTCTTTTACTAGCTGGGTGTTGTGACTAGAAGTGTATGATGCTGACGAATCGGCATCATCCACTTCTCTTCACAACGCCCAGCTTCTGGCAGTGCACAGACACACAGCGTGTCCTCGAGAGATCACGCTGTGACGTCACTCACTTCCTGCCCCAGGTCCTGCATCGTGTCGGACGAGCGAGGACACATCGGTACCAGAGGCTACAGTTGATTCAGCAGCAGCATCAGTGTTTGCAGGTAAGTAGCTACATCGACTTACCTGCAAACGCCGATGCTGCTGCAGAATCAAATGTAGCCTCTGGTGCCGATGTGTCCTCGCTCGTCCGACACGATGCAGGACCTGGGGAAATGACGTCACAGCGTGATCTCTCGAGAACACGCTGTGTGTCTGTGCACTGCCAGAAGCTGGGTGTTAACGAAGAGAAGTGGATGATGCTGATTCGTCAGCATCATACACTTCTAGTCACAACGCCCAGCTAGTAAAAGAAGTAAAAACGCCCAGATGTACATACACAATACACGCCCACTTGTACATAACTTTAAACATGCCCAGTTGTACTTTAGAAAGCCTCATTTGCATAAATATAAAAATGGTCATAACTTGGCCAAAAATGCTTGTTTTTAAAAAAAAAAACGTTACTCTTATCTACATTGCAGCGCCGATCTGCTGCAATAGCAGATAGGGGTTGCAAAATCTGGTGACAGAGCCTCTTTAATCACTGAAATTTCGACCCTTTTTTCTAGCACAAATACATTTTGAAAAAGATAAATTGATAATTTTATATATTTATGCTTAATAAGGCATGGTTACAGAAGCCTTGGAAAACTTTAGCAGATTTACTCTGCCAAACAAAGCAGTGAGAGATCTTTCAATTAGTTAAATTATTTTCCTTTTTTTTTTAAATAATAGGGACAATATTATCTTAATAAATCCACAAGGGGGAGAAGAAAACCTGGACCACACATTCACTTGGTATACTTGATCTATTGCGTCTCAGGAAAATTTCAAAATGTACGAACATGAGGTTCTTAGTTTACATTTTGATCAAACTGTATAAACCCACTTGCCACTTCACGGCGATCTCTGTTAAGTAGGTCCCTACTCTATCAAGGGCAGTATCGCATGGCAACCAGTGCCGCTGACACACAGCACCTGCAGAGGGAGCAAATCAGGAGACTACCAGCACCCATGCTGCCAATCTAAGCCACCTTGGCTCTGGGCCACGTCCCCCCACAGATACAGCACCACAGCAACAATGATCACCACACAACACCACGAAAAGTGAACAGATGGAAAAAGCTCACCCTAGAACTTGACATTATTTATTTTCCCTTGCAACACACATAATTATAGACCACCATGATGAGCTTTCTATTTCTCCCATGCTTTTTTTAAAAAAACAAAAACTTTCCATTATACCCTTTCGGACCTGGTGCTTTATTAGTTGGCAATGACTGTATTGAATTTTTACTTCTTCTATAGTGATGGAACATTCAGGGTTTCTATTGCCTTGGAAGAAATCCTATCAAGCTGAACATCTTTAAAGTACATATCAGCCTCTCTTGGATCCCCTTCACCTTCGTTTACTTTATATAAAATCCTAAAATATTCCACTAATATTTTATTGATCTGTATTGGATGAGTATGTTTTAAGCCATATGCCAAATTACCGTTTAGATGTCTGACCAGGTTAGCCAAAAGGCTCCCAGGTTTATTTCTAAATTAAAATAATGTGTGCTCCCATCTCTGTCTAGAGATATATTTTTGTTCAATCAGATACAGATCAAAAATCTGCTTTTGTTCCATTTTCTGCAGATTTTTCTTATTTGGTTTACAAAATAATTTATTCTAGTTTTCCTCTTGCCAGACATAGGAGACAATTCTTGCCCTCAGAACTAATCGTCTCCCACTTCAAGATCAGATCATTCTTGTGCTAACCGTTGTCTTCCAATGTCTCTTTGCGCCATTTTTTTTATGTTGTTAACAAAAATTACATTATTCTCCAAATTGGAAGGGAAACACCAGAGGAATGCACCAGAGACCATCTTAATCCCTCCTATGGCTATGCTCACTGGGGCATAGTCTGATATGACTATATCACCTATGTTGGTTGCATTTATCTTGATAAAAGATTTTTGCTAACCACTAAATAATCTATATGAGGAACTGTTTTATACGCTCAGGAATGCCAGGTAAACTCACATTCTCTATCCCATTACTTCTATCTAATATTGGATCCATTACCAGGTTAAAATCCCCACTTATGACCTTATTTGTCAAGTTATCTTCTATAATATCAGACGTATGGTCATTAAAAAAATCTGACTGGGCATTGTTTGGAACATAGATATATCTGATCTTCTATTTTAATCACTATTAGGTTTTCTGCTCCCTGATCTGGAACTATAGATATTCTCTCCTATCTTAAAGGAAACCTGTCAGCAGTCTTGAGTCCTTAAAACGGTTGACAGTGCTATATACAGAACGGGGAGAGTAGCGTTACTATACCAGTGGTGTTGATCATGCAAATTGCATGACCGAGAAATCAAAGTTTTAATGCCCCCGGCACCGCAATTGAAGTTCCACGGAGACGGACCCTTGATGTTTAAGCGATCTAGGCTCACTTCGCTTAACACTGCTATTCCATCCCCTCTGTCTGAGTGACAGCTCTAGTGTCCAATCTGGAGACTGCTAGAGCTGTCAGTCAAACTAGAGGGGAGCCTGGAGCAAATGTAGATTTCTCTATTATGCAACTTGCATGACCAGCTCCAATAGTATAGTTCTGCTACTCACCCTACCCTGTATACAATGCTCTCATCCATTTTGAGGGGTCAAAACTGCTGACAGGTTCCATTTAAAGATTTGCTTAGCAGAATTGCCACCCCTCTTTTTCACCCTGAGTCTCACTAGCTATACCAGACCCCACCCAATTTCTCCTCAGCTTGTCCCATTCTCGATATGATAATTTTGTTTCTTGTAATAATGCAATTTTAGGTTTGTATCTCCAAAAATTCTTATAGACTTATCTCTTATAGCTTGTGAGGTCATACCCCTAACATCCCAGAAATTCATTTTAATATCTTCCTGCATTAGTTCTCAATATCTTACACATCTGTCTTCCCGGATCCAGGACTCTTCCCCCTTCCTATTCTTGTATTTTGACTCAAAATCTTTCCTAATGACACTCCTCACCCTTAACCTCTTATGCTTGAGGGAAAAAAACAATACAAAAATAAAACAGAATCCCTTCCTATTTCTAGCTCGATGTTAATTTTTCATAGTGAGTCAACATAATCCATTGTTTCCCTTGCATTTTGAAGCATAGATATCGATCTATCTTCCGTGTATATTTTTACCATCGCAGGGTTTTACATGAAGAAACGTCTGTGCAGGATTAAGAGCTTAGGTGGGCAGAGGAGAGAAGTGCAGTCTGTTACAGGGTTAAATATAGAGAAGGTACAAGATGGAACATGAGGGGATTGTGGGATATTGTTGGGGAGAGTTTGACAGAATCACATTTTGTCCTTGAAATAGGAGGCAAGATCATCCGCACTGACATCAATTGCAGTAGCTTGGACTCAATGTAAACATTTAGGGGGCAATTTATTAAGAACGGTGTTTCATACACCAGTCTTAAAAGAAAGAAAAATTGGAGTAAAGTGCGACATAAGGATAAAGTCCTTTTAATAAATGTGTCGCATCTTTCAGCCGGGCCATGCACCATACATTCCCCCCAAGTCACCCTTAAAATGAAAAAACACATACCTCACTGCTCCTCTTCTTCCCTTCGGGTCCCATCAGCATTCTAGTGTGACTCATACAAGGTCCTGATGCCGAGCAGCATCAGGGCCTTATATGTGACACAGCATTTCAGCGTCATCTGTGCTGCGTTGCATACAATTTCCTGATGCTTCCCAGTATCATTACGTTGTATGAGCCACGCTGGAATGATTAGGGTGCCTGAGGGGAGAAGAGGTGAGGTGAGTATTATATATATATATATATATTTTATTTATTTAACAGTCCAATGTGTTCGTGGTCCGATGAGAGGGGCTAGGAATGAGGACCAGCGCAAGCCTCTGGCTTGCTACGCCCCAAAGACAAAAATCTGCGTCAGATCCTTTAATGTCTGTACAGACAGATGCAGACATTATCCAGGCATAAATGTATGAAATGAGATGTACTGTATACAGTCGATGGACCTATTTTGTTTTTATAAATCTCCCCTTTTAGGTTAAAAAGGATATGATTTAAAAAGCAAAATTCACCTTGGTTTTCTTAGACTTGTTTCCTCACAGAATACAATGGCATTATCTATTCTAGACAGTAATGTTGAGGGGATACATTTAAGAATGATTATTTTGGCATGGTTTTAGATTGATTACTTCAATATGGGAAATACACGCATTCTGTAAGGTACAGTAGAGAAACAATTCATATCCACTTCTTACCATTGTGTGGAATACATTAAATAAAAAATATCCACTGTCAAAAAGTTGAAATGGTTAGGCAATTAGTCTTAGAAAACCCCCAACATTTTCAAAAAAAGGAGTATTTTTATTATGTGTTTCGCTTTTTGGCAAATTACAGCAAAGTACATACGATTTCTGGAAATACCCTAAATAGCCAGTTTATATATACAGATGTAGCAATCACTTGATTCTGATAACTTGCTGCAGCGTGATATCACACAACAAAAGCCATTGAAAAGTCTTTGAAAAAGTCAAGATAAGTGATCTAGCCACTGTTTATTTAATGCGTTAAAAGTCAAGCTAAAGGGGGGGGCGTGTCCGGATGCCGAGGAGAGCGGTCACATAAGTCTGAGCTTCTCTCCTAGCCTCAGATAAAGCGGCTCATAACCACCCTTAAAGGTCGGATACCGACACAAAAATATACCCGGAGACTCCTGAAGTAGCCACAAAGCAGCAGGGATGGTGAGAGGAAGATCTAAACCGGCTGCCCCGGTTAAACTCACGTCCTTCTATCCCCCGGCGGGAAACTCACAAAATGGCGCCGGCCACACTCTGCAGGAAAACGCTCCGGTCCTAGGAGCTCCTATCCTCTCCCAGGCAGCACATTGCACAGCAGGCAGTCCAAGTGTGGAAGGATCTTCAAGCACACCAGACAAGCTGTATGCACTGGATTTCAGGTCAGTCTCTCTCCCTCCTAGTGTGCCCAATCTGGGGAAATCTAGGGAAAGCAGCCCGTCTGATGAATCAGCCATCACCTTATCTAATATGAGGAGTCTATTGTCAGAATTAAGGACATCCATGCAAAACGATTTCCAAACTGCCTTTACCACACTGTCTAAGGACATTAGAGATATTGGTGATCGCACAGCTCATCTTGAAACAAAAATGGATGAATTTTCCTCTGCTTTTAATACTTTGGTGGACGCTCAAAATGAGACAGATGAAGACATGCTAGCAGTAAAATTAAAATTGGCTGACTTGGAAGACCGCTCCAGAAGGAACAACATTCGTTTCCGCGGTATACCGGAATCCATCACGCCAGCGCAACTCAGAGAGTTCCTGATTGATTATTTTACTGCTTTAATCCCAGAGGCGGATCAAAGAGATTTGATGATTGATAGAGTACACAGATTGCCAAAACCCAAACATCTACCGCAAACAACGCCGAGAGATGTTCTGGCAAGAATTCATTTTTATCAAACAAAAGAGGCCATCTTGAAGTCGGCGTTTAAAAATAACGACATCCCTGAGCGGTTTGTGGGCATCTCGTTGTACGCAGATTTATCACCAACCACGATGAATCGCAGAAGAGAATTTGCGCCTTTCACAAAGCATCTACGTGACCAAGAAATTCCCTATAAATGGGGTTACCCGGTCAAGCTCCTCATCACGAAAAATGGAGCCACCCATGTCCTTCACACACCCAAAGAAGCAGCGTCTCTTCTAGCAAAATGGTTTCCCGACTTTCAGCCTCGAGATCATCAAATGATGGCGAAAAAGAAACCACCGGTATTATCCCAGGAATGGACACAGGTTGGATCTCCTAAGAATCCCTGAATTCAATCTGATTGAATATAGAGGAGATTGGCCCAGCAAGAATTTTGGACTCCCTGTTGAATCCAGAATAAGGAACTCACGGTGTTGTCTGATATCCTTTTTTTTTTTCTTTTTGATAATCTTATTGCTGCAGGTTGTACTGTGCCTTTAAATAACCATGTGGGCTAGGAAGGCACTTATGTTACACGTGTTGTGTCTCTTCCCCCCCCCCATGAGGCCAACTATCTTTACAAGGAGTTGGCTAGATATATTTGAACATATTTTCATATGTGTTCTCAGGTTTTTATGTTACAAGGTATCACTACTGATTGATAAGAAAAATACGTTATGTACATATAGTCTTTCTTGTCGGGGAATAACGGAGATGAGTGGTCCTCACTCACATAATATTACTCACGTAGGGGAGATATTTAGAGATCAGGTATGCTACAAGAGTACACAGTATCGATCTTTCTTAGGGTATAATGGTCTTTAAAATATCATCTTTGAATGTGAAGGGCCTTAATAGTCCATTCAAACGCTCTCTCATGTGGAAAGAATGTAAAATGCTGAAATGTGATGTGTTATGTGCACAAGAGACACACCTCTTGGAGAAAGACATCCACAGGCTTAAAAATGCACAGTTCCCCCATATTTTTTGTACCCCAAACTTAGGCAAGAAAAAGGGGACGTTGATTGCTATCAAAAATTCTGTGGCCTTTCAACTTATACAAGTAACTTATGATAAATGTGATAGGTTTGTAATCATACAGTGCCTCATTAACAATGAGAAATACACCTTGGTCTCATTATACGCTCCTAATAAGCATCAAGGCAGATTTCTCAAACGTCTACTTAAACGAATTGAGAATAATAAATTTGGTTCCCTAATACTATGTGGGGACTTCAATAAAGTACTTACTCCTCAATTAGATAAGAGTAGGAGCAAGCCAAAAGAAAAAAACACAGATATCTATAATATTTTATTCAGGGGAAATCTCTATGACACGTGGAGAACTTGTAATGCCTCAGAAAGAGATTATACTTTTTTCTCTCACCCCCACAAATGCTATTCTAGAATTGACTTTATTATTGCTGACCAATGGTTACTCCAGCGTGTGATCAACCCTAGCATCGGGACAATCACTTGGTCGGACCACGCCCCAGTCTCTATCTCTATTAATGAGCAATATAATCGAGTTCCCACCTCCCCCTGGCGCATAAACAACTCCTTACTAAACAAAGAGGAATACAATGCACAGATAAACAAAGCGTTGACTGACTTTTTCGAAACGAACAAACCGGATGACACGTCCACCTTTAACAACTGGTGTGCACACAAAGCAGTAATCAGAGGTCACCTTATCAAAATTGCGGCAACAGCAAAGAAAATAAGATTAGCTAAAACAGAAGAATTGTTGCTTAAAATTAAGAAATTAGAAGATCTTAATAAAAAGAGAACCACGAGAGGTCTAACAATCGAATTAAAACAATTAAGAACACAACTTCACCAATTGTTATACCACAAGTGTGAATACGCCCTGAGAAGGAGCAGAATGATCTATTACTGGCAGGGTAATAAGGCTGGGAAGATGTTAGCTAATAAATTTAAAAACAAAACTTTGAAGGCTAAAATACCCTATATTTTTAAACCATCTGGGGATAAAATCTTAAACCCACAGGGGATAGCTGAAGCCTTTGCTGAATATTATGGTCATTTATACAATTTAAACAAAGATCCTCTCACCAAACAACCTACGCAGCAACTTATAGATCGCTTTCTAGATTCGGTCAATTTACCGTCGATCCCGAGTGATCAAATGACACTCCTTAATGCACAATTCACATTATCAGAGGTACAAAATGTCATTAAACAACTCAAGATTAATAAATCTCCCGGACCAGACGGTCTAACAAATGAATATTATAAACAGTTCTCTCAGATTATAGCCCCTCACCTAGTATCAATGTTCAATCAGGCCACTATTTCAGGTCGTTTTCCTAAAGAAATGCTACAAGCACTAATAATTACCCTCCCGAAACCAGGCAAATCTCCTGATAGGCCCGAAAATTTTAGACCAATTTCATTGCTAAATTGCGATTTGAAAATATATTCAAAAGTGTTGGCCAACAGGCTGGTCGATATCCTTCCTTCTCTAATCAATATTGATCAAGTAGGATTTATTAAAAATAGACAAACGGTAGATGGAACTAGAAGACTAATCAACATCCTTCACTATGCAGAAACGCATAACACCCCTTCTCTGCTCCTATCATTAGATGCAGAGAAGGCCTTTGATAGGATCCATTGGGGTTATCTAGAGTCGGTTCTGGATAAAATAGGAATAGTGGGCCCGTTTGGGAAAGCCATTTTAGCTCTATACTCCGGTCCTTCCGCCTCCGTATACTCAGCCGGATTTTTATCCTCACGCTTTGACATTACAAATGGAACTAGACAGGGATGTCCCATGTCCCCTTTAATTTTTGCGCTTTTAATGGAACCTCTGGCTGAGAAAATAAGGTCTTCTAGTTCAATTTCCGGAATCACAATAGGGAAAAAGGAACACCGTATAGGTCTGTTCGCGGATGATGTAATAATAATATGCTCTTCCCCAACCACATCCCTTCCAGAAATAAGTAAAGTTTTATCAGAATTTAGTAATGCGTCTTACTACAAAATAAACACTTCTAAGTCACAAATTCTGAATATGGGGCTTTCCCAGAAAATGGTAGCACAACTTAAAGCATCATTCCCCTTCAAATGGGTGGAAGACGCCCTGCCTTATCTAGGGGTTAATCTAACATTTCCAGTCTCAAAATTGTTTGACCAAAATTATATTCCTCTCCACAAGAAAATCATTGAGGACCTACATAACTATAAACACCACGGTGTTTCTTGGTTAGGTAGAATAGCTGCCATCAAAATGTTAACTCTTCCTAAGATTCTCTACACTTTTAGGAATGTTCCCATATTTGTGACAAACGCTTTCATAAATAAACTGCAATCCATCTTAATGAGATTCGTATGGGGGAAAACCAAATCAAGAGTTAAAGCAGATATTCTTTACAGACCCATGCGTGAGGGGGGATTGGGATGCCCCACTCTATTACAATACTATAGAGCCGCTATACTCGACCAATTAAAATCGTTATGGTCACAGGATGCTTCTAAACACTGGGTTTCCATTGAATCATCTGTATTGGGAAGGCACTCATTAGCAATATCCCTATCTGCTTCCTCTTTATTTGGGAACCATATGAGGTCCACACATCCTACAATAAGGGCAATCACGGAGTTATGGCACCACCTAGTTATTAAACATAGCCTGTATTCTACGGATTATGAGAATTCTAGTACTGCACTACTGATGGCTCTCATTCCAGATCTTGACATCTCTACTTGGATGGCTAATGGATTACTCCACATGTCCGATTTATGGGAAAATGACATCCTGATACCCTTCCAAACTCTGGCCCAAATGTACAATATTCAGAAACATGACTTTTATAAATATCTACAAATTAGGCATGCACTGACATCCATACCCAAACCTCTCCCAACATCAGAATCCAAATTAAGCAAATGGTTAGCAAATAACTCATCCTCCAGAGGTAATATCTCCCAATGTTATAAATTTTTACTAAACTCCTTCCCAAATGACTTGCATATATACAAACAAAAGTGGGAACATGATCTTGAGGTCACTATATCTGAAGATCAATGGAACTCGGCCTTCTATGCTGTCTCATCGATCTCCAGATGTACTAATCATATCGAAACAGCCAGAAAACTCTTGTATAGATGGTACCTCACCCCGGAGAAACTTCATAAATTTTATGAAGAATCAAAAGAGTGTTGGAGATGTAGCAATACAGGCACTATGTTGCACATCTGGTGGAAGTGTCCACATATCCTGGAAGTGTGGAGAAAAATGGGTCGTTTTCTGTCAAATATATGTGGATACCCAATTATCCTAGATGCCCCATTATGCTTGTTGGCAATTGGTGCCGATAAGTATGATCGCACTCACAGAGCAGTTATCCTACACACTATTATAGTGACTAGATTCAAAATAGCAAAATACTGGAAAACCAATAAAATACCATCCTTGTCAGAAATTATTCAGGGAATAAACAACAACTGCTGGTTTGAATCTATGATCGCCTCTTCCTTAAATAAAAAAAGCTCATTTGACAACATGTGGGATGTTTGGACCTCCAGCCAGTATTGTAATGCGATACACTAGATTTATGGATATTCACACATACAAACCATATATTATTGTGCAAAAATACCATTGAGATTCCATGATGTATTCCCTTACATATTGTTTTATTGTTCATAATGATTTATTGTACACAAAGCTATGATATTGTACTGATACCTTTGTTATGTTAAGTTATGTAAATTTATTTCTATTTTTACTATGTTAAGTTTTGTAAGTAAGCTTAATTCCTGCTTACTTGTATGTTCGATTTGAAAAACTCAATAAAAACAAATGTGATAAAAAAAAAAAAGTCAAGCTAAAGACGGCTACATCTGTGTGTGTGTGTGTGTGTGTGTGTGTGTGTGTGTGTGTGTGTGTGTGTGTGTGTGTGTATATATATATATATATATATATATATGTATATATACTAGTCCTTCTCAATTAATTAGAATATCATCAAAAAGTAAATTTATTTCAGTAATTTTATTCAAAAAGTGAGACTCACACATTATATAGATTTATTACACACAGAGTGATCTATTTCCAGCATTTTTTTTCTTTTAATGTTGATGATTATGGCTAAGAGTTCATGAAAACCCAAAATTTAGTGTCTCAGAAAATTTGAATATTAAATAAGCCCAATTTCAAAAATGATTTTTAATACCGAAATGTAGGCCTACTTAAAAGTATGTACAGTATATTCACTCAATACTTGGTCCGGCTCCTTTTGCATGAATTACTGCATCAATGTGGCGTGGCATGGGGGCGATCAGCCTGTGGCACTGCTAAGGTGTTACGGAAGCCCAAGTTGCTTTAATAGCGGCCTTCAGCTCATCTGCATTGTTGGGTTTGGTGTCTCTCATCTTCCTCTTGACAATACTCCATAGATTCTCTATGGGGTTTAGGCCAGACGAGTTTGCTGTCCAATACAAGCACAGTGATACTGCGGTTATTAAAGCATGAAGTGCTATAAAATTTCCTGGTAGACGGCTGCGTGGACTCTGGACTTGATATAACACAGTGGACCAACACCAGCAGATGACATGGACCCCAAACCATCACTGACTGTGGAAACTTCACATTGGACTGCAAGCAACTTGGATTGATGCCTCTCCACTCTTCCTCCAGACTCTGGGACCTTGATTTCCAAATGAAATGCAAAATGTACTTTCATCTGAAAACAAGACTTTGGACACTGAGCAACAGTGTTCGTCCACTGTGTTATATCAAGTCCAGAGTTAACGCAGCCGTCTACAAGGAAATTTTAAAGCGCTTCATGCTTCAATCTACTGACAAGCTTTATGGTGATGCTGATTTCCTATTCCAGCAGGACTTGGCGCCTGCCCACACTGCTGGTTTAATAACCACAGTATCACTGTGCTTGATTGGCCAGCAAACTCGCCTGACCTAAACCCCATAGTGAATCTATGGGGTATTGTCAAGAGGAAGATGAGAGACACCAAACCCAACAATGCAGACGAGCTGAAGGCCGCTATTAAAGCAACCTGGGCTTCCATAACACCTCAGCAGTGCCACAGGCTGATCGCCTCCATGCCACGCCGCATTGATAACACCTCAGCAGTGCCACAGGCTGATCGCCTCCATGCCACGCCGCATTGATGCAGTAACTCATGCAAATGGAGCCCCGACCAAGTATTGAGTGCATATACTGTTCATACTTTTCACTAGGCCTACATTTCGGTATTAAAAATCATTTTTGAAATTAGGCTTATATAATATTCAAATTTTCTGAGAGACAAAATTTTGGGTTTTCATTAACCCCTATCCGCACGAGTAAGTAACTGTACGTTGTTGCGGGAGGTTACTTCCCGCACGAAGACGTACAGCTACTGAGTTTTTTCCGGTGCACACTGTCGGCGACAGTGTGCACCAGGAGGTCAGCTGTTGCCAACAGCTGACACTCCACTCTTGCCGGCCAGCGGTCCTTTGCCGCTGATTTAGGCGAATTAACCCCTTAAATTCGGCGATCGGTTGCAATCGCCGAATTTTGGGGGTTTCTAACATATCGGCAGACCCCGGTCCGAAATTGCGGGGTTTGCCGATAGTTAGTATGGCAAACGGAAGCCAAACAATGGCTTCCATGTCTGCCCTGGATGGAAGCCCATCAGGACCAACCTTCGGCTGGTTCTGATAGGCTTCCTGTCAGAGTGACAGGAAGTCACTGTAATGTCTGTGGCTGCGGGCTGTCAGTTCCAGCCTCCCGCTGACAGCCGCAGTCACGAGTCGGCAAGCGCTGGCCTCAGCCTCCTCCTCAGGAGACGCCAGCGCTTGCATCCATTCACCTCCGCCGGAGCCCGCAGGGTGCAGCGCGCGCACCGGACATCATGAACGACCTTTGACCCGTGAGTACCCTGGGCTATAAGAGGGGTCCAGCCCCCTAGTTCGATGCCTGAGCGTTGTTGTGTATTCTTAGTCTGTCTATGCAAATTGGTCCCTTAGTGTTTCCTGATCCCAGTGTTTCCCATTCCTGCTCCTGTTCCTATATCCCGTGCTTGCTATTAACGTGCTGTGCCGTGCTTGCCATTGCCGTGCTGTGCCGTGCTTGCCTTTGCCGTGCTGTGCCGTGCTTGCCATTGCCGTGCCGTGCTGGATACCATGCTTGACTGCCTACGCACGCCTGTCGTCACCTGCTGCCTAGTTTCTGCCAAGCTACTGTCCGTGCTGCCACAGGTACCCTCTATACGAACTATAGACATTGTCCTGCACCCTTTTGGCCAGCTGCCCTACCGCCAAGGTGGTACGGCCCAGTGGGTCCACAGACCCTTCGTGACAGTCACTGTGTCGTTCCCGATGCACACTGTTGCCGACAAGGTGTGCATCGGGAACTTGGAGATCAGCTGTCCCCGACAGCTGACACTCCAGTGTTGCCGATCAGCGGCTCATCGACGCTGATTTCGGCAATTAACCCGTTACGTGCGGGGCTCGATTGCGATCTCCGCATGTAGGGGGATTGTAGCACATCAGCAGCCCCCATGCAATTGTGGGGGCTGCTGATGCTTGTGATGGCATCCGGAGGCCAGGCAACGGCCTCCGGGAATGCCATGTATGGAAGCCTATGAGAATCAGCCTCTGCTGATCCTCGTAGACTAACTGTCAGAGTGACTGTGATGTCACACTGACAGTTGGAATACGTTACACTACCTAGGTAGGGTAATGTATTCTAGCAGCGATCAAAGCTGCAGGTCAAAAAAATAAAGTGTAAAAAGTAAAAGAAAAGTTAATAAACAAAAAAATAAAGTGTAAAAAGTAAAAAAGTTAATAAAAATGTTTTATAAAAGTGTAAAAATAAAAGTTTTTGTTTTCCTATAATAAGTCATTTATTATAGGGAAAATATGAAAACGTTAAAAAAAAGTACACATATTTGGTATCACCGTGTTCGTAACTACCCGAACTATGAAACTATAATGTTAATTTTTTTGCACGGTGAACGCAGCAAACAAAATAAATGGAAAACTATGTCAGCATCGCTATTTTTTGGTCACCACCCCTCCCAAGATATAGAATAAAAAGTGATCAAAAAGTCGCATTTACCCCAAAATAGTACCAATAAAAACTACAACCCGTCCCGCAAAAAACAAGACCTCCCACAGCTTTTTTGATGAAAAAATAAAAAAGATACGGCTCAGAATATCGTGTCTCAGAAAATAAATAAGTTTATAGAAACGTAATTTTATTGTGCAAACGCTGCAAAACGTAAAAAAAACGATACACATATGGTATCAGTGTAATCGTACCGACCCGCAGAATAAAGTAAAATGTAATTTATTGAGCACGGTGAACGCTGTAAGAAATAAAGAATTTAAAGCGCCAAAATCGCAGTTTTTTGGTCACTTTAGCTCTAAAAAAGATCCTGTGGGGTAAAAATGCTCACTATACCCCTAGAAAAATTCCTTGAGGGGTGTAGTTTCCAAAATAGGGTAACTTTTGGGGGGTTTCCACTGTTTTGGTCCCTCCGGGGCGTTGCAAACCCGACATGGCACTGAAAACCAATCCAGCAAAATCTGCACTCCAAAATCCAAAAGGCGCTCCTTCCCTCCTGAGCCCTGCTGTGGGTCCAAACATCAGTTTACGACCACATATTGGGTATTGCCGTAATCGGGAGAAATTGCTTTAAGAATTTTGGGGTGCTTTTTCTCCTTTATTCCTTGTCAAAATGAAAAAATTCTATGTTTCCACAGAAAAATAGGTGATTTTCATCTTCACAGACTCCACAAAATTCTGCAAAAAAACTGTGGGGTCAAAATGCTAACTATACCACTATAAAAATACCTTGAGGGGTGTAGTTTCCAAAATGGGGTCACTTTTGGGGGTTTTTGACTGTTTAGGTACCACAAGACCTCCTCAAACCTGACATGGTGCCTAAAATATATTCCTAAAAAAAGGAGGCCCCAAAATCCACTGGGTGTTCCTTTGCTTCTGAGGCCTGTGCTTCAGTCCATTAGGACACTAGGGCCACATGTTGGATATTTCTAAAATCTGCAGAATCTGGGCAATAAATATTGAGTTGCGTTTCTCTGGTAAAAGCTTTTGTGTTACAGATTGTTTTTTATTACAAATGAATTTCGGCAAAAAAAATTAAATGTGTAAATTTCACCTCTACTTTGCCTTAATTCCTGTGAAACGCCTAAAGGGTTAAAATACTTTCTGAATGTGGTTTTGAATACCTTGAGGGGTGCAGTTTTCAAAATGGGGTGATTTATGTGGACTTTCTAATATAGAAGGCCCTCAAACCACTTCAGAACTGAACTGGTCCCTGAAAAAATGGCCTATTGAAATTTTCTTGAAAATATGAGAAATTGCTGCTAAAGTTCTAAGCCTTGTAACGTCCTAGAAAAATAAAAGTACGTGCAAAAAAAATTATGCAAACATAAAGTAGACATACGGGGGATGTTAACTAGTAACTATTTTGGGTGGTATTACTATCTGTTTTACAAGCAAATACATTTAAAATTAGAAAAATTTTAATTTTTGCAAATTTTTGCTAAAATTTGAAGTTTTTCACAAATAAATATTGAATTTATCGACCAAATTTTTTCAATCTCAGAATCGCTTGGATAGGTAAAAGCGTTCCGGAGTTATTACCACATAAAATGACACATGTCAGATTTGAAAAAATCATCTGTGTCCACAAGGCCAAAACAGGCTGTGTCCTAAAGGGGTTAACTGTTAGCCATAATCATCAACATTAAAAGAAAACAATGCTGGAAATAGATCACTCTGTGTGTAATGAATCTATATAATATATGAGTTTCACTTTTTGAATTGAAATACTGAAATAAATTAACTTTTTGATGATATTCTAATTCATTGAGAAGGACTAGTATAGCTATTAATTTCACAGTATTGTTAGTTATGTTCAGTTTGCATTATTGTACGTGTGTTAACCTCCTACCCATAACCTAACCAGTACCATTAGCTATAACAATAGCCAACTGGAGACGTCGACCCACTAGTTCACTAATGGATTTGGCCTAGGGGTAGACCAGAGAGCGAAGTCTAAGGCATTGTGTGTTCATCACCATTAACCCCCACAAGGAGGTGTGGACTATTCCACAGGGAATTCCAAGGTGGCTACCCCTGGAGTAGTCTCCGTTAACAACAACTGACCCATAGTTTAGCTGGAGAACCAAGTCGCGGTACCTGGGCAGAAGGCAGTAAAACTGAAGTTCTACAGACCTAGGGTCAAGGAAGGAGGCGTTCAGTCGTTAGTAGGTATCAGACACAAATCAGAACGGCCTAATGGGATTTGATAGAAGCACCAAGTGGTCAAACAGGCTGTTTTGCCCTGATATGTAGATGTGTAGTGATGTAAACCAGCAACAGGAGCTAAAAACAGTAAGAATCAAAACGGGATCTTTTCTATTTACCCCATGCCCACAAATTTCCACAGCTTGTTTTCCTTGCAGACACTGAAGCGCCTAGTGAGAGTGTCAGGGACTGCAAGGGGTTAAGAAGGATGGAACGTTTCAATAATGCCCAGGACCAGGATTGGTGAACAAGGGGTTGAGAGGGGCGTGGTTAAGAAGATATAAGGCAGGGGTTTGGGGCAGAAAGCCCTCTTACCTTCAAGCTGCAGTGGAAGAAACACCTTTGCTGCTGCTGGAAGATTCGGAGCGTGATCCTTCAGGACTGATGGCGGAAGATCTTTTGCGGCAGGTTGCACAGCGGGTGGCGTTGGAAGGGCCTGCCTGGCTGGAATCCCTGCTAGCTGATGGGGGACGATGTGGATCAGAGCGTGTCATGGAACAGCCGGGAGCGGCTACCCGAGGTAGGCCGCAACGCGTTATTCGCCCCCCAGTTCGTTTGAGCCCTAGTCCCGTTGCTGTTCGGGGCGCTATGACTGCTGCACCGGTGTGCGCTGGTCACAGCATGTCCCCTAGGCCTATGTCGCCTGGCGCCTCGTCGGTCGACATAGTGCCGCCCTCCCCCCGTCCACTCGTCGCGCTGGCGTCCCTCCCCATGGCGGTAAGAGGGCTGCTGTTAAACCGGCGCAGGCACGGTACAACCCACCTCGAGCTGCAGTTGCGGGCACGGATGCGGCGGCCGATTTCCGGGACAGCGGGGTGAGTATGGCGGGCCCAGGTAACTGGTCCGCCATGGTCGCGTACCACGAGGCATGTTCGCGGGAGCTGGGACTTACTTCCGGTTCCCGTGAGCCGCCGGGGCCGACGCCATCGCTCCCCGTTCTGTTCTCTGTGCAGCCAGAAATGGCTGTGGGGAGAACAGAGGCGGGACTTCCTGGCCGGCGCAGGTCGGCCAGGAAACAAGATGGCGGCACCCATGGAAAGAGGATGGCGGCGAGTACAAGGAAGCGAGCGGTGAATACGCGGCATAGCCCTGGGGCGGGGGCTTCTGCTGCGCCTGCTGCTTCTCAACTCCAATCTCCCCCAGTTCCCTGTCAGCAGGGGTCGAGGCCGGGAGGGGAGCGTGCTAGTGAGGATAGGGTCAGGGGAGCGGTGGACCCGTTTTGCCCTTCTCCTGCCTTGTCTCATTTTTCTCCTGCAGGTCCGGTGAGGGAGCGTTCCAGGCGAGGGAGGAAACGCCGAGCTGGAAGACATCGTCATCGCGGCCATCACAGACGTCGCAGATCAGGTGGCGTGAAGAGGCATGGTCGGCGGTCTTCCTCGTCTTCCAGTGAGGGATTCTCCTCCTCGTCAGCGACATCGGCATCTGCCTCGTCAGGGTCGTGGAGGAGGTCGTCGCGGAGATCGTAACGGCCGCAGAGACACAGTCGACGCCGGGAGGTGCGGCACTTGTCGGTGGATCGTGAGCAGCTGTCCCAGGTTGTCCCTCCCGCCGGGCCGGTGGAGGAGGTTCAGGCCGTGGTTCCAGTGCCGCGGCAAGTGGCTGACGGACCCTCTGGGAGCGGTGAGTCGGCCTGCGATGACGCATGGCTTAATAAATCTACTGCTTTGGGTGCTGATTTGATTTCCGTTTTAAAAGCCGTGGTGGCTGGTTTGAATGTGAATGAGGGAACGTCGGTTCCCTCTGTGCCACCAGGGGGGCTAAGCTCCCGTTTGGGAGAGAAAATACTTTAGCTAGTTTAACGTTTCGAGATTCTTTGTTTTGTGGGGTCGCTCCTCTCGGGACTCATTTGTCAGCTGAGACCAAGGATAAGATTTGGAAGAATGAATTTGTGGATATTTGGTCCTTGGTCTCAGTGGAGCAGGTGACTGTTGATAAGGAGCGGGTTTTTTAGAGAGGTTCGGATAGGAAAGCAAAAGTCGCGAAAACGTTTGGCAACTGGGTACAGTGTTATGCTACACTGGCTCACGTGATTTGCCAGCGGTATCCCGGGAAAGGGGCCGAGTTGTTTGTTTATTTTGACACAATTTTCAGCGCCCACAGGCTACACGGTGGTGCGGCCTGGTGGCGTTATGATGAAGAATTTCGGTGTCGTTTGGCTTTGTCGCCCGATATTAGTTGGGCGACTAAGGCAACGGACGTGTGGTTGCAGCTCATCTTAGCGCAAGGGAGCAGACAGCAACGACCCTTTCCCGGTGCGGCCGCAGCGCCAGGTCCCGCCCCCGGAGCTGCGGCCGCTAGGCCCACGGGGGCCTGTTGGCTCTACAACGAGGGCCACTGTCGGTTCTTTGCCACGTGCAAATTCCGACATGAATGCTCCATCTGTGGGGGCGCTCATTCGGCACTCCGTTGTTTCCGGAGAGGCAAGCAGCCGGTCAAGGCACCTCCTTCCGGCGCAGCGGAGAACGCCGGTGAACGTTCTCGAGATGGTCCCATGGTTAGAGCGATACCACAGGAGGCGGGAAGCAGAGGTGCTCACTAGCGGGTTTTCGTTTGGTTTTGTGATTCCTTTTGAACATTCTGCAACATTGTCGTTGGCTGACAATTTGAAGTCGATCAATGAGTATGTTGGCATTGCGCGTCTAAAGTTGGCGAAAGAGGTGGAGTTAGGGAGAATGGCAGGTCCATTCTGCGAGCCGCCGTATCCGAATCTGCGAGTTTCCCCCCTTGGCTTAGTTCCGAAGAAGGAGCGGGGGAAGTTTAGGCTGATTCATCACCTTTCCTTTCCTCGTGGCGGTTCTGTTAACGATGGGATTCCCAGGGCGGATGCGGCGGTTTCGTATACATCTTTCGATGTTGCAGTGAGGCTGGTACAGGCGGCAGGACAAGGTGCGTTGTTAGCTAAGTCAGATATTGAAGCGGCTTTTCGTTTACTGCCGGTTCATCCGGAGTGTTTTCGCCTGCTGGGTTGTTATTTAGATAATGCTTTTTATGTTGATATGTGCCTTCCCATGGGTTGTTCCATATCGTGTAGTTACTTTGAAATGTTTGCGTCCTTTCTAGAATGGGTAGTTCGTTTGGAATCTGGTTTTGCTTCGGTCATTCATTATTTGGATGATTTTCTTTTTGTGGGCCCTGCGGGCTCTGGGTTGTGCAGCACGTTGCTACGGGTGTTTCGGCAGGTAATGTCGCGTTTTGGGGTACCTATTTCGGAAGACAAGACTGAAGGCCCGGTAACTGTTTTGTCATTTTTGGGCATTGAGATTGATACCGTGCAGATGATTTTTCGCTTGCCTGATGACAAGTTGGCAAGTCTGGTGTCGCAAGTTGACCAGGTCAGGGGGTCTAAAAAAGTGACGTTAAAACAGTTACAGTCATTATTGGGACTGCTGGTGTTTGCCTGTCGGATAATTCCAATGGGTCATGTTTTTTCTAGGCGTTTGTCCTTAGCCACTAGGGGTATATTGAAACCGAATCATTTCATCCGGGTAACGTCCTGGATGAAAAAGGATTTGTTTGTCTGGCATTCGTTTTTGAGTTCATTTAATGGTAGGTCGGTGTGTCAGGACGCTGAGTTGTCTAATATAGATTTGGAATTGTTCACGGATGCAGCTGGGAGTGATGGTTTTGGAGCAATTTTGGGCCGAAGTTGGTGTAGATCTCCTTGGCCCTCGCATTGGGGGGAGTTAGGTTTGGTACGTAATTTGACGTTATTGGAGTTGTTTCCGATTATAGTTGCTATAGAGTTGTGGGGTAGCGTGATGGTGAATAAGCGGATTGTATTTTGGACAGACAACATGGCGGTGGTGCAGGCGGGGAACGGTTTGTCATCTAGTTCATTGCCTGTATTAGCGTTATTACGATGGTTGGTTTTAAAATGTTTGGAGTTAAATGTGTGGTTTCGTGCAAAACATGTTCCGGGAGTCCGTAATGTGATGGCCGATGCTTTGTCTCGTTCACAGATGTCCTGGTTTCGGGAATTGCACCCGGCAGCTTTGGCAGAAGGGGAGTCCCCCCCTTCACTTATGGGCCCTGGTCGAGGACAACTTATGAGACTGTTGAGGGGTTCTGTGGTGTCAGCGACTTGGAAGAGTCATTGCAGAGCGTGGGATCGGTGGTTGGAGATTGCGGGGGGTAATTTCCCATCACAGGATGGTTGTCACCTTGATATCACCCTTGCAAGCTTGGTGCAGTTACGTCAGGAGGGTTGCAGTGCGGCCACTGCAGGAAAACATTTAGCAGGTGTGGCCTTTATGTTAAAATTGTGGGGATGTAGAGATGTTACAAAATAATTTGTTGTTAGGCAGTCTTTGAAAGGGTGGAGGAAAGAGGCGTTTTCCAGGGACACGAGGCGTCCAGTATCTTTTGCGCTCCTGGGTCGGCTTCTATCCGTGTTGTGTTTTGTGTGCCGGGATGAATATGAGGTTTCGTTGTTTGGCGCGGCTTTTTCTTTGGCTTTCTTCGCCGCATTACGGTTTAGTGAGCTGGTTCCACCCAGCGTGAACACAAGCGGTGGGCTACTCGGATCTGATGTGGTGGTGTTGGGGGATTCCCTCCGGGTCTGCGTTCGGAGGTCAAAGACAGATACAGCAGGGAGGGGAGCTTGGTTGTTGATTAGGAAGATTGGGGGCCAGGAGTGTCCAGTAAGGTTGGTTCAAGAATTTGTGTCTGTCCGGGCGCCCGGGGTTCAATTCTTGATACATCAAAATGGTTCAGCGATGTCGCGTTTTCAATTTGAGGCGGTTTTTAAGGCCGGGCTAAAGTACCTGGGGCTGCCACAGGGCGAGTTTGGCACGCATTCGTTTAGGATTGGCGCTGCCACGGAAGCAGATGCCTTGGGCTTGGATTCAGTGGCTATCATGCGTTTGGGTAGATGGTGTTCTAATAGCTATAAGTCGTATGTGCGACCGGATTTGGTTTTAAAGTGTGATTAATCATGGTGGTTCCCCTGTTAGTTTCCTTTTCTCCTCCTCCCCCTGACCCCCCCCTCCCCACCCCTCCCCTCCTTCCTCGTTTCCATAAGGTATCGTGTTATGCTATTCCTGTCTGTATCCTTTCGCATTTGTCCGGGAATTTAGCTTGACTTTTCTTTTGTTAGGGTCTCGGCGCCCCCAGGTGTGGATCCTGGGGCACTCATATGTGCATTGGGCGGCGGTCCGAGCAGTACGGAGGCTGTTGGGTCCGAATTTGGGCCTCTCACAGGCCGACGTCCACTGGAGAGGTGTCCGGGGACTACGGTGGGTGCAGTTACTGCCAGAGGTTGTGGCAGTTACGAGGCACACGGAAGGACCTGTGGTCCTGATCATCCATGCTGGGGGGAATGATATCGGCCAAGTAAAAATGGCCGAGTTATTATCGTTTATACGGACTGATTTGGCGCGATTTCAGGACCTGTTCGCCCGTTGTATTGTGGTTTGGTCCGAGATAGTGGCGCGCACGGTGTGGCGAGGAGCGAGGAACATGGCGGCATTGGAGAGAGTGCGCAGGCTTATTAATGTGCGGGTGTCGCGGTTCATTCGCTCAATAGGTGGAATTGGGTTGCGGCACCAATCCCTGGAGGGGGATAATGCGGATTTGCTGGCGCCGGATGGAGTGCACCTCAATGATATCGGGCTCGATATCTTTTTATTGGATCTGTTGGATGGTGCCGAGAGAGGGCTGGCGTTGCTTGGTGGGGGTGGTCGGGGGACTGAGTAGGTTTCTCAGTTCCCCTTCTTGGCGGAAAGTACGGCAGAAGAAGACAGAGTTAGCACCCTACATGCCTGATGGAGACATGGAGCATCGGCATTTCAGGAGAAGGAGAGAAAGAAATATATATATATATGTCTTCATGCCGATGGTGTAAATATAATAATAAAGCTGTGGCCACTTCCACATTTCCATAAAGAAGGTGTTGGTGTGTTATTTAATGAAGGATGGTATAAGGTCCTGGGCAGGTAAGGTGGACAATGGGTCCTTGCAGTCTTGCAGACACTGAAGCGCCTAGGGAGAGTGTCAGGGACTGCAAGGGGTTAAGAAGGATGGAACGTTTCAATAATGCCCAGGACCAGGATTGGTGAACAAGGGGTTGAGAGGGGCGTGGTTAAGAAGATATAAGGCAGGGGTTTGGGCAGAAAGCCCTCTTACCTTCAAGCTGCAGTGGAAGAAACACCCGCCCTCCCTCCCCTGGTGGTGTTGGTTTTGTTTTTTGAAAAATTTTTCTACTGTTATATTCTTGTTCTGCCGTTTTTTCTGGTTTTTCGTAGATGTCACAGCTGGCGGAAAGTACGGCAGAAGAAGACAGAGTTAGCACCCTACATGCCTGATGGAGACATGGAGCATCGGCATTTCAGGAGAAGGAGAGAAAGAAATATATATATATGTCTTCATGCCGATGGTGTAAATATAATAATAAAGCTGTGGCCACTTCCACATTTCCATAAAGAAGGTGTTGGTGTGTTATTTAATGAAGGATGGTATAAGGTCCTGGGCAGGTAAGGTGGACAATGGGTCCTTGCAGTCCCACAATAATACTTGTCTGTATGCAGTTTTCTTGACGCAGATACAGTTGAACCCAATACTGAAGCAGGGAAACATCAGCTCCCTGCTTTAGAATTAGTTCAGAGTGGAGGAGCAGAGGGAACTCCTCTGCTTGCCGTGGACTCCCTGGGCATAGCGCTACTTTAAGCGCTGTGCTCGGGGAAGCCGCTGCCATCACTGTCTATATATGGACAGTGACAGTGACGTCAGTGGCTACTGATTGAGCGGAATCCCTGTTGCTGTTGCTGATGATCTGGCTGGGGATTCTGCTCCTAGAGGAAACCCCTGAGTCCACTGTCCAGAGTCGGTAACACGGATTCCGCACAAGGAGTAGCCACTGACGTCACTGTCCATATATGGATAGTGACATCAGGGCTTCCCTTTAGGAGCGGAATCCCCGGCCTATGCTTTGGTTGGGGATTCCGCTCCTCGAGAGGGTCCAAATAGTGCTATTTACAGAAGAGGGTAGCACTATCTACAGGGGGTGGCGCTATCTTCAAAGGCGGTGTGGCACTATCAACATGAACACTGTGGCACTATATAAAGGCATTATCTACATGGGCACTAACTTCTTGGGCACTGTGGCACTATTTACAAGGGCGCTGGCAGTTTATATGTCGGAACTGGCACTAGGGGCAGCTTTGGGGGCATTATACTGTATAAGGGCAGCTAGGGGGCATTATACTGTATGGGGCAGCTATGGGGGCATTATGCTGTATGGGGGTATTAAGCTGTAAAAGGCAGCTATGGGGCATTATACTGTATAGGGCAGCTATGGGGGCATTTTACAGTATGGGGCATCTGTGTGGGCATTATACTGTATGGGGCATTATACTATATGGGGCAGCAATGTGGGCATTATGCTGCATGGGGGAAGCTATGGGGCATTAATGCTGTATGGGGAATTTGTTTTGACATTATACTGCATTGGGGAATCTGTGTGGGGATTATACTGTATGGGGGCATCTGTGTGGGTGTTATACTGCATGGGAGACTCTGTGTGGGCATTATACTGTATGGTGGCAGCTAGAGGGCATTATACTGTGTGGGGGCAGCAAATTGGCATTATACTGTGTGGGAGGCACTATGGGAGCATGATACTGTGTGGGTTGAACCGGGTGTGTACAAGCGGGGATTGGGTGGGATTAGAGGCGTGGCTTAAAATAAAAATAAAACAGTTTGTCCCTTTTTGTGATACTTGAAAGTTGGGAGGTATTATGTTAGTGGCAGTTGGAGTGTTCCATATACAAACACTTGGGTAACTTGTGTTGTATTTGTGTGATGCACTTGACAGTGTATAACTCCTACAGTATGCTTACTTCCGAGTGGCTTATTTTTGTGTGGTCAGTCCAGGCTTTAGCTGCAGCCTAGTAGTGGATGGTTGGAATTTACAGAACAGTCATAATCAAGTAAATTAAACTTTGGGGGCATGTCGAGCACCATACATTAGGTCTGGGGTCCATGACAAAAGATTCATTTATTTTTTTGTGTCTGGAGCTTAACTAAGTGCTAATAACACACGGATTTCATGATGATTGTTCTTCAGAAAATGACACCCCATTAGCTTGTAACATTCCACAGGAAATGCTGTCTCATACACATCTGGTTCTAATAAGCCCACGTGCCACAATTGCTAATACAGCAAATTTTTTCTCTTAACTCAACAGGTGGGAGGAAAAATATTTAGGCACAATCCTTTTTACTTTTAACTCCCCAGGTCAGTAGTATCCATCATCAGTGGGACAATAACTATCTGTTGCTGTAGAAATAGCGCAAACAATAATATTAATATGTTCCAAGAAAAGTGCAAATCTCTTATCAGAGCTAGAATGATTTCCAGTTATGATACATTTTGGGAAATGTGTTTGTACCTGGTGATGAGCATTTCAAAGAGACTGCTGATATGGGAATTCTCTCAGGGAATGTACTGCAGAGCCTGTACTCATTTAGATTATGGGGTAAACAGGTACAATTGTGAAGACTGATTTCCACAATCAGTTTCTAGCTGTATATTGGGAGCAATATGTACTTTTTATCTACATATTTTTGCATATCTTCTTGAAAGACTTAGGGCCCTTTTACACTGGACAATTTTGGGGCAAACGATGTGTAAACAGGGCAACGATCAACCGATGAATGAGCAAACGCTCGTACATCGGCTGATTGTATAGTTTACGCAGCCTAAAATATTGTCATTGTCGGCATGATAGAAATGTATGGGGATGAGGTATCATAGTAGCGAGCGCTAGTCTCCATACATTACTGAAAATAACTCCTTGTGAAAGTAGCAAACGAGCGCCGATAAACAACCTGTCTCGTTGATCGCCGCTCGTTTACACGGTCCTCATCGGGCAGTGTAATAGGACCTTTTATCCACGCAAGCAACTCAAAACATTACTGTAAGCAGCTGTATTTGTTGTTGCACAGTCCTAACTTCCGTATAATGCGTTAAAGGCACTGTATATGGAAAAAGTTGTGTGCACCACAGGAAAATATTAAGATGTAAGCCTGATCCTAGATTTACCTGTAGACAGTGGCATTGCGAGCATCGGGCTTTCGCGGCCCAAGTGCCAGACTTTTGGCCCGGTGCCCCGGATGCCTGCCACATTAGCTATAGGGGTCGCAGCGGTCTATACTATACAGTATAATATTACTAATGGCTGGGGCCTTGTACCTAAGCCTACTATGTAGTAGGCTCTGATACTAAGCCTACTATGTAGTAGGCTTAGATACAGGGCCCATTAGACAGGATCACACATGGGCCCTGTATCTAAGCCTAACATGTGGTAGGCTTAGATACATGGCCCATCAGACAGGATCACACATGGGCCATGTATCTAAGCCTACAACATAGTAGGCTTAGATACAGGGCCCCAGCAGACAGTAATCTTATACTGTATAAGCTTACTGTCCGCTGGGGCCCTATATTTAAGCCTAACATGTGATAGGCTTAGATACAGAGCCCATCAGACAGGATCACACATGGGCCCTGTATCTAAGCCTATCAGATTTTTTGTTTGTGTATTTTTACAGGATCGGATGTTGAACTACGTCGGATTCGAGGACTACTTCGATGACGGCTTTTTTTATTTTTTTATTTTTTTTCAGTAAAATGGTTAATGAGGGTTGTGTGTTTTTTTTTATTTCAATAAAAAAAATGTTCTATGTCTTTGTATTTATGTTAAACTTAATTACTACCGCCTTAGTAATGCCCACTGGCTGATTGACAGCATCTATTACTAAGGTGGGCTTAGTGTTAGCCGGTGAAAAGGCTAACACTAACCCCCATTATTATTCTAGTACCCACCGCCACCAGGGCTGCCAGGAAGAGCCGGGTAAGATCCAGGACCCGACCATCTCTAGTGTTGGTTGGGCACTGGGGTGGCCGCAGGCTGGTATAACTAGTTTGGGATATCCCAAAAACAGTGGGCCTTCCCACCCTGGTAATTCTAGCCTGCTGCTATGTTGTGTCTGCCAATTTATGAAAAATGGGGGGACCAGCCAGTTACAACATAGCAGCAGCAAGCTAGCACTGCCAGTGTGGGAAGGCCCACTGTTTTTGGGCTTTCCCATCCTAATAATGCCAACCTGCGGCCGCCCCAGTAGCCAACTATCACTATAGATGGTTGGATACTGGATCGTACCTGGCTCTTACCGGCACTCCTGGTGGCGGTGGGCACTTGGGTAATAATGGGGGTTAGTGCTAGCCTTTTCACTGGCTAACAATAAGTCCCACCTTAGTAATGGACTGTGTCAATCAGCCAGCAGCCATTACTAAGGCAATAGCAATAAAGTTTAAAAAAATATAAGAACATAGAAAAAATATTTTATAGAAATATAAAAAAACACACACAACCCTCAATAATAATTTTTATTGAGAATAAAAAAAAAGCTGTGATCCAAGTAGTCATCGAATCCGAAGTAGTCCAACAACCGAACCCGTAAAAACACACACAAAAAAATTGGCAGCAATGTGAGCGAGCTGGACCCTATATCTATAGCTATATGGTTGTAGTGCTACAGATATGCTGTCTCATATATGTATATATATACACATATACACACACACATATTTTTGTTTTGGGGGGGTAAACATGCGTCTGGGGGCTTGTGCCCCATATCTTTTAAAACCCTAGCAATGCCCCTGCCTGTGGATACACCACAGCTTCACAATCACCAGTGTTTATACAGTAAATATATTACTGAGTCTCAACCCTCTTAACTTAGTCTAGTGATGCTTGTGAATTGTGCCAGTAGTGCTTATTACAGTGCCACACATAGCAGTGCACATTACTAATAACAGCCATATTACTGCCTATTAATAGTGCCATATAAACCAGTCTTCATTAATACTGAAAGTATACTGCGTCCAGTGGGTTCTGGAGATTTTGAGGTATGTGGTATTCCTTAGTGTAATATTAAATTTTTCAACCACAGTGACTATTTTTATGTATCCATCCTTGTTATTAGTATATATTATGTATATTGTTACTATTTGATTGGTGCACCTATTGTTACTATTTATTAAATGTTTATAATATGTGGTTATTTAAGATTTTAGAATGCTATTACCTACAGAAAGAAAAAGAAAAAAAAATACTACACAGGGAATGTTGTTGGACTTATATCTACGGAGACTCCCCCTTTGTTTAGAAGGAGCACCTTTAGTTTGGTTATGTATGCATAGAACACAGATTTAATGAAATTTGCACAAACCCTAGTATTATAAATTATTATAATCTAGAAACATAGAGGGAATTCATTCAATACAAACTTGTGTGTAGGATACTTTTGCATGCTTACTTTTGGTGCAATCTATCCAAATATTTCCTTAGGGAAAAAGTGGCACCCTGGTTTAGGTTTGTGTGGGCAGTGCTTAACTTCTGTCTTTGGTGTTCTTTGAGGCCTCATTTACACGAGCGTGTGCGTTTTGCGCGTGCAAAAAAACGCTGCGTTTTGCGTGCGCAAAAGGCAATTGACAGCTCCGTGTGTCATCCGTGTATGATGCGCGGCTGCGTGATTTTCGCGCAGCCGCCATCATAGAGATGAGGTAGTCAACGCCCGTCACTGTCCAAGGTGCTGAAAGAGCTAACTGATCGGCAGTAACTCTTTCAGCACCCTCGACAGTGAATGCCGATCACAATATACACCAACCTGTGAATAAAAAAAGACGTTCAAACTTACCATGAACTGCCTGCTTCCTCCAGTCCGGTCTCCCGGCCGTTGCCTTGGTGACGCGTCCCTCTCTTGTCATCCGGCCCCACCTCCCAGGATGACGCGGCAGGCCATGAGACCGCTGCAGCCTGTGATTGGCTGCAGCTGTCACTTGGCCTGAATTGTCATCCCGGGAGGTCGGACTGGAGGAAGGAGCCGGGACTTATCGGTAAGTCCGAACTTCTGTTTTTTTTTACACGTATATGTATATTGTGATCGAAAGTCACTGTCCATGGTGCTGAAACAGTTTAAGTCTTTCAGCACCGTGGGCAGTGACTGTCTCCTGACGTCGCGTACCCGAACATTTTTTGCCGGGTTCGGTCAAAACGAGTTCGGCCGAACCCGGTGAAGTCCGGTGCGCTCATCTCTAATTTGACACTCCGTTTGGATGTTTGTAACCAGAAAAGCACGTGGTGCTTTTCTGTTTACATTCATCCTTTTGACAGCTCTTGCGTGATTTTCGCGCATGCAACGCAGGACCGTCCGTGTGGCATGCGTTGTTTTCACGCACCCATTGAAGTCAATGGGTGCGTGTTGCGTGAAAAACGCAAGAATATAGAACATGTTGTGAGTTTTACGCAACGCACTCACGCAGCGCAAAAATCACGCATCGTCTAAACAGCCCCATAGACTATTATAGGTGCGTACGACACGCGTGAAAAGCACGCGCGTCGCACGCGCGTATAATACGCTCGTGTAAATGAGGCCTGAATCTGAGTTATGCACCGACCCCTCAGGCCATGCGCTTGCCATAATACAGTCTATCAGTTTCTCCCGGAGTGTACCTTTAAGAAATATATTTTTTTTGAATGTTGTAAGCCTGGAGAAACAAACCATGTAGATGAAGATGTGTCAGACAGATACTTATAGGTGCCTTAAACCATTGGTGTAGCTATAGGTGGTGCAGGTGCACCTGGGCCCTGGTGCTTGAGGGGGCTTCTCTGCCACATAAGCAGGCAACAGCAACATTTATGGCACATGGTAGGTGGCGGCTATTACAGATTTTTCATTCAAGGGGTTTTCAGAGTTATTTAAAAAATTGGCCACGGTAAGAGAGATGCAAAAAAAAAAAAAAAAGGGCCATTGCTCACCTCCTCGTCATTCAAGCGACGTCGCTTCCGGTCCTCCCTGCCGCTGTGTATTGACATAGCTGCAGTGATGACGTGCTTATATACCCACAGGATCGCTTCAGTCAATCACTGGCCTCAGTGGGTATACGGCACAGGATTGATGAGGCCAGGGCTTGGCTGCAGCGGTTATGTGGGTATATGGGCACATCATCGCTGCAGCTATGTCAATAAATAGTGGCAGGGAGGAAAGGAGCGGCGGCGCTGGAACGACGGGGATCTGTGAGGTGAGTAATGGCTCTTTTTTTTTTGTATACCTCCTACATTGGCCAATTTTTTAAATAACTCTGAAAACCCCTTTAACCCTTTCCCGCCGCTCCACTGGCGACTTACGTCGGGAAAGGGTATTTAAATATGGCGCGAATTCAGAAGCAGAGCGGGCACCATAGCCGCCGTGTCTCTGCTGTGTTGCACAGCATGGACCCAGCGGCAATGCTTGCGATCAGAAAAAATTCTGATCACAAGCATTTAACCCCTTGAAATGCCAGTGCCAGATGTGACCACCGGCATCTGAGAGGTTTGTAGTGCCCCTTCCACTTCAGGGCCGGTCACCGACTCCCGCACCAGTGTATTCCTATAGCAGCTGGGAGCCTTGTGAACGCTCCCAGCCCTGCTATAGGAAGATTGCTATTGAGACCTGCCTGTACCAGGTCTCAATAGCAACACACCGATTTTGCCATGGACTGCAATGCTGTGATATTGCAGTCTATGGCATAAGCGATCTAATGATCGCAGGCTCAAGCCCCCTAGGGAGGCTAAATAAAAATAAAATAAAAAAGTTAAAAAGGTTTTTAAAAAAATTTAAAAATTAAAATCACCCTCCTTTCCCTAGATCACATATAAAAAGAAATAAACAATAATAAACATAAACATATTAGGTATCCCCACGTCCAAAAATGGCCAAAATATAAGAATATAAAAATATTGATCCTATACGGTGAACGTTGTAGCGGGAAAAAAGGTAAAAATGGCAGAATCTCAGTTTTTTGCCACTTCAACCCCCCAAAAAATTGAATAAACAGTGATAGAAATGCCCAACATTACCAAAATGGTATTAATAAAAACTACATATTTCCATGTACAAAAATACGCCTTACACAAGCTCTGTACACAGAAACATAACAAAGTTACGGGAGTCTCAATATGGCAATGCTATTTTTTTTTCCGTTTCTTTCAAAAAAATAATTTAATGGTAATAAAACATAACAAAAACTATATCAATTTGGTATCACCGTGATCTGCATAATAAAGTTAACATGTCATTTTCACCGTACAGTAAACACTGTAAAAACGAAACCCAAAAGAAAATGGAGGAACTGATGTTTTTTTCCAATTCCACCCCGTTCTGAATTTTTTCCAGCTTCCCAGTACATCACACATAATATTAAATAGTACCATTAGAAAATACAACTTGTCCCATAAAAATGAAGCCCTCATCAACGAAAAACTAAAAGAGGTATGACCTTTTGAAGGCGGGGAGGAAAAAACAAAAGCATAAAAAAGAAAATGTCTCTGGTCCTAAAAGGGTTAAGGTCCAGGTGCTACAATAGCCATCTCATCTTCTTCAAGAAAGCCAACCCCACTGTATTGGAGAACCTTTTAGTCAGCTTATAAAACAGATGATGATTTTTTAAGGAATGTTAGTTCTAGCCAGAGTGTGCTAGTTTGCATTACACTCTGCATATTATTACATTGGGCATCTACAAGACCACACTGCACCCTGCATGGAAATAAACTTTTTTTCCCCTCTTCAAAACACTTTAATTCATTTTTAAAGGTAGAAGTAATGCAAGGCACAGCATAAAATTGATAGTACAAAACAGAAGACAGAAAGCAAAAACTTCAGAAATAAAACATTAATTTCCTCCTTACCTGTGCAATGTCGGTTCAAGAATGTTTATGACATTATTATAGTCATTATCAGGGCTGGCACAGGGCGCATCACTCTAGCAGGTGGAAAGGGGCACTGCGCTGGCTCCCTTCCCCTTCTTGTTTCAGAAGCGCCTGTGCCCGGCAACTCAGCAGCTGGCTTTTCCACCCGGACGCTTCTTCACTCAGTGGCGTCGCTATCAGCTGCTAGCAGACACCGGGCATGAGGGCGCCCTTGTCGCACATCGGGATTGCCCACCTGCACCCCATGGCCAGCGGCACCGCTAGCTATATCCCTGCTCCGCTATCTACTAGCGCCAATGTAGCTCCATGAAGGAGCGGAATGCCCCTGTGCCTGGGGATTCCGCTCCTGGACGGAGCGCTTGATGTCTCTGTCCATATATGGACAGTAACATCAGGGTCAAATCCTGAAGCGGAATCCCTTTCCACAGCTTTGCCGACTGTGTGACCAGGGATTCCACTCCAGGAGATGCCCTTAACTTCACTGTGCATAAATGGACAAAGACGTCAGGGGCTTCTACTGGAGTGGAATCCCCGATGCTGTGACCGGGGATTCCACTCTAGGAGAAGCCAGTGACGTCACTGTCCATAAATGGACACAGACGACAGGGGCTTCTCCTGGAGTGGAATCCCCGGTCACGGCGTCGGCAATGCTGTGGACGGGGATTCTGCTTCAGGAGTTGCCCCCGATATCACTGTCCATATATGGACAGAGACATCAAGCGACTCCAGGAGTGGAATCCCCAGCCACAGGAGGATTCCGCTCCTTCAGGGAGCTATAGTGGCGCTATCCACAGGAAGGGGGGTGCTATCTACAAGTGGGATGTGGGCTGTGTGGAACTAACTAAAAGAGGGCTGTGTGGCACTACCTACAAGGGGGCTTTGTGGCACTACCTACAAGGGGGCTGTGTGGCACTACCTACAAGGGGCTGTGTGGCACGACCTACCAGGGGTCTGTGTGGCACTACTTATCAGGGGGCTGTGTGGCACTACCTACCACGGGGCTGTGTGGCACTACCTACAAGTGGCTGTGTGGCACTACCTACAAGGGGGCTGTGTGGCACTACCTACAAGTGGGCTGTGTGGCACTACTTACCAGGGGGCTGTGTGGCACTACCTACAAGGGGACTGTGTGGCACTACTTACAAGCGGCTGTGTGGCACTACGTACAATGGGGCTGTGTGGCACTACCTACAATGGGGCTATGTGGCATTACCTACAAGGGGGCTGTGTGGAACTACCTACAAGGGGGTTGTGTGGCACTACCTACAAGGGGGCTGTGTGGCACTACCTACCAGGCTGCTGTGTGGCACTATCTACAGGGTGCTGTGTGGCACTATATACAGGGGGCTGTGGCACTACCTGCAAGGGGCTGTGTGGCACAACCTACAAGGTGCTGTGTAGCACTACCTACAATGGGGCTATGTGGCATTACCTACAAGCGGGCTGTGTGGAACTACCTACAAGGGGGGGGTGTGGCACTACCTACAAGGGGGCTGTGTGGCACTACCCACAGGGGGCTGTGTGGCACTACCTACAGGGGGCTGTGTGGCACTACCTACAAGGGGGCTGTGTGGCACTATCTACAAGGGGGCTGTGTGGCACTATCTACAGGGGGAATCTGTGAGTAGCGGGCTGATGGATGGTTATTTTACTGTGAGTGCGGGGCTGATGGTCATTTTACTGTGAGTGCTGGGCTGATTGTTATTTTACTGTGAGTGTGGGGCTGATAGTCTTCAAGTGGTTTCCACCTCTGAGCTCCAATTAAAATTAAGAGGAGGCAGAAAATACCTGCGGCGCTCGTTTGGTGCTTTTTTGCCTGCGTCTTTTGCATTACCTTCAACGGCTCAAAAAATACACCAAAAAAAAACCAAAAACTACGCTGTTAATTCCAATATCTGCTTTAAAATTCCTGAAGGAATTTTGAGGTAGATTTTTTTTTGCCTTACAAAAAACGCTGTGTGAACATACCCCAAGGGTGTAGTGCTTGTTTTTAGCCATTTTCTGTCTTTCTCTAAAACAATTTTTGGTAGGGGTGCCCTGAGGAAATTTTCTTTTCCAGTGGTGCCTCTAGTCCGAAAAGGATGGGAAAATCTGCACTAGGCTACAGGATCACGCCGGCCGACACAAGGATCCCGTCGTGGAGCAGCTCAGTTCGTTGCGAGAACGGGGCCTAGGTGAGAACAATTTTTTTTTGTTTAGGGGCACTGTCTACAAGGGGGAGGTGGGGGCTGTATGGCACGATCTACAAGGAGGAGGTGGGGATTATGGTACTGTGTACAGGGAGACTAGGCTGTATGGCATAATCTACAGAGGGGCACTATCTACAAGGGGGGGCTGTCATTATCAGGGCTGGCACAGGGCGCATCACTCTAGCAGGTGGAAAGGGGCACTGCGCTGGCTCCCTTCCCCTTCTTGTTTCAGAAGCGCCTGTGCCCGGCAACTCAGCAGCTGGCTTTTCCACCCGGACGCTTCTTCACTCAGTGGCGTCGCTATCAGCTGCTAGCAGACACCGGGCATGAGGGCACCCTTGTCGCACATCGGGATGGCCCACCTGCACCCCATGGCCAGAGGCACCGCTAGCTATATCCCTGCTCCGCTATCTACTAGCGCCAATGTAGCTCCATGAAGGAGCGGAATGCCCCTGTTCCTGGGGATTCCGCTCCTGGACGGAGCGCTTGATGTCTCTGTCCATATATGGACAGTAACATCAGGGTCAACTCCTGAAGCGGAATCCCTTTCCACAGCTTTGCCGACTGTGTGACCAGGGATTCCACTCCAGGAGATGCCCTTAACTTCACTGTGCATAAATGGACAAAGACGTCAGGGGCTTCTACTGTAGTGGAATCCCCGATGCTGTGACCGGGGATTCCACTCTAGGAGAAGCCAGTGACGTCACTGTCCATAAATGGACACAGACGACAGGGGCTTCTCCTGGAGTGGAATCCCCGGTCACGGCGTCGGCAATGCTGTGGACGGGGATTCTGCTTCAGGAGTTGCCCCCGATGTCACTGTCCATATATGGACAGAGACATCAAGCGGAGCACTCCAGGAGTGGAATCCCCAGCCACAGGAGGATTCCGCTCCTTCAGGGAGCTATAGTGGCGCTATCCACAGGAAGGGGGGTGCTATCTACAAGTGGGATGTGGGCTGTGTGGAACTATCTAAAAGAGGGCTGTGTGGCACTACCTACAAGGGGGCTTTGTGGCACTATCTACAAGGGGGCTGTGTGGCACTACCTACAAGGGGCTGTGTGGCACGACCTACCAGGGATCTGTGTGGCACTACTTATCAGGGGGCTGTGTGGCACTACCTACCACGGGGCTGTGTGGCACTACCTACATGTGGCTGTGTGGCACTACCTACAAGGGGGCTGTGTGGCACTACCTACAAGTGGGCTGTGTGGCACTACTTACCAGGGGGCTGTGTGGCACTACCTACAAGGGGGCTGTGTGACACTACTTACAAGCGGCTGTGTGGCACTACGTACAATGGGGCTGTGTGGCACTACCTACAAGGGGGCTTTGTGGCACTACTTACAAGCGGCTGTGTGGCATTACCTACAAGGGGGCTGTGTGGAACTACCTACAAGGGGGGTGTGTGGCACTACCTACAAGGGGGCTGTGTGGCTCTACCTACAGGGGGCTGTGTGGCACTACCTACAGGGGGCTGTGTGGCACTACCTACAAGGGGGCTGTGTGGCACTATCTACAAGGGGGCTGTGTGGCACTATCTACAGGGGGAATCTGTGAGTAGCGGGCTGATGGATGGTTATTTTACTGTGAGTGCGGGGCTGATGGTCATTTTACTGTGAGTGCTGGGCTGATTGTTATTTTACTGTGAGTGTGGGGCTGATAGTCTTCAAGTCGTTTCCACCTCTGAGCTCCAATTAAAATTAATAGGAGGCAGAAAATACCTGCGGCGTTCGTTTGGTGCTTTTTTGCCTGCGTCTTTTGCATTATCTTCAACGGCTCAAAAAATACGCAAAAAACAAAACAAAAACAACGCTGTTAATTCCAATATCTGCTTTAAAATTCCTGAAGGAATTTTGAGGTAGATTTTTTTTGCCTTACAAAAAACGCTGTGTGAACATACCCCAAGGGTGTAGTGATTGTTTTTAGCCATTTTCTGTCTTTCTCTAAAACAATTTTTGGTAGGGGTGCCCTGAGGAAATTTTCTTTTCCAGTGGTGCCTCGAGTCCGAAAAGAATTGGAAAATCTGTACTAGGTTACAGGATCACGCCGGCCGACACAAGGATCCCGTCATGGAGCAGCTCAGTTCGTTGTGAGAACGGGGCCTAGGTGAGTACAATTTTTTTTTGTTTAGGGGCACTGTCTACAAGGGGGAGGTGGGGGCTGTATGGCACGATCTACAAGGAGGACGTGGGGATTATGGTACTGTGTACAGGGAGGCTAGGCTGTATGGCATAATCTACAGAGGGGCACTATCTACAAGGGGGGGCTGTGTTTGGCAGCCAGGGGAGGGGGGCATTATACTGTGTGGGGCCTCTAAGCGGACATTATACTTTATAGGGGTACTACAGGGGGCAATATACTGTGTGTGGCACTTAGGGAGCATAATACTGTGTCCTTGAAGAGATTATAATATATTATTAAATATTATTATTATACTGTATGGGGGGCACTAAAGGGGCATTATACAATGTGGGGGCACTATATAGTGCATTATAGTTATACGGGCCATTTTTTTATGATGGGTGGGGCGCCGAAAGATAATTTTGCACGGGGCGCCATCTATCCTAAGGCCGACTCTGGACACTATAATAAACTTTCTCAATGTTTAAAGACACTACGTAGGTAGTGTAATGTATTCTAGCAGCGATCAGTGCTGCAGGTCTTTAAGTCCCCTAGTGGGACAAAAAAAATAGTTAATAAAAATGTTTTGTGAAAGTGTAAAAATAAAAGTTATAGCTTAAAAAAACAAAAACGGCTTTTTTTCCTATAATAAGTCTTTTATTATAGGAAAAAAAAAAAAAGTGCATATATTTGGTACCACCACGTTCATAATGACCCAAACTATAAAACTATAATGTTATTTTTTCCTGCACAGTGAGCACTGCATAATAAATAAATAAAAAACAATGCCAGAATCGCTACTTTTTGGTCACCACTCCAACCCTAAATATAGAATAAAAATAGATCAAAAGTCGCATGTACCCCAAAATAGTACCAATAAAAAATACAAAAAAATAAGCCCTTACACAGCTTTTTTGACTGAAAAGTAAAAAAAAGTTATGGCTCTCAGAATAAGGTGACACAAAAAATGTATTCTTTTTTTTTTTAAAAGTGATTTTATTGTGGAAACGCTGCAAAACATGAAAAAACTATAAACATATGGTATTGTCGTTATCGTATTCACCCATAGAATAAAGTAAAAATGTCATCAATAGCGCATGGTGAACACGATAAAAAAAAAACAGTCAGAATTTCTTGTTTTTGGTCACCTTGCCTGCCAAAAATGGAATAAAAAGTGATCAAAAAAATCGCATGTACCCCAAGATGGTACCATTGAAAACTACAGATTGTCCTGCAACAATGCGGTGTGCGTAGTCACGCCTCTAACCCCGCCCAATCCCCACCAATACACACACGGTTCAGCCCACGCATATCATACTCCCAAAGTGCCTCTCCACAGTATAATGCCTCCATAGAACCCACACACAGTATAATGACACTATAGCTTCCCCCCACACAGTATAATGTCAAATAGCTGCCCCCATACAGTATAATGTCCATAGATGCACCCATAAAGTATAAAGCCATCACAGATGCCCCTATACAGTATAATGCCCACACAGATGCCCCCATACAGTATAATGCCCCCATAGCTGCCCCATACAGCATAATGCCCCCATTGCTGCCCCATACACTATAATGCCCCCATAGCTGCTTCCATACAGTGTACTGCCCATCACAGATGCCCCTATACAGTATAATGCCCCATAGTGCCACAATGCCCTATAAATAGTGCCACAGTGCCCACTGTAGATAGTTCCCACATAGATAGTACCAGTTCCCACATACCACAACAGTGCCTACATATAAAGTGCCAGTGCCCACATATAAAGTGCCAGTGCCCACACAGTGCCACAGTGCCCATGTAGATGATGCCCATATAGTGCCACAATGCCCATGTAGATAGTGCCACAGTGCCCACATAGTGCCACAATGCCCACATATAAAGTGCCAGTGCCCACACTGCCCATGTAGAAGGTGCCCATATAGTGCCAAAATGCCCATATAGATAGTGTTGCACCCTCTTGAAGATATCGCCATCCTGCCTGTAGATAGCACTAATTCCCCCTGTAGATAGCTCCACCCTGCCTGTAGATAGCGCTAACACCCCCTGCAGATAGCTCCATTGGGGCTCCCTCTAGTTGCGGTATCCCCAACCACAGAATCAGCCACGCTGTGGCTGGGGATTGCGCTCCAGGAGGAGCCCTTGACGTCACTATCCATATATGGATATTGATGCCAGGGACTTCTCCAGGAGGGGAAGCCCCGACCAATGCGTCAGCAACACTCTGGCCTGGGGATTCCTCTCCAGGAGTAGCCCCTGACTACACTGTCCATATATGGATAGTGACGTGTGGGGCTTCTCAAGGAGCGGAATCCCCAGCCAGAGCATCGGCATTTCTCTAGCCTGGGATTCTGCTTCAGGAGGAGCCCTTGATGTCACTGTTCATATACGGACAGTGACGCCAGGGGCTTCTCCAGGAGTGGAGTCCCCGCCCAGAGCATCTGCAAAGCTCTGGCCGAGGATTCCGCTTCAGGAGGTGCCCCTGATTTCACTGTCCATATTTGGACAGTGATGTTAGGGGCTTTAAGATGTTGGAATCCCCGACCAGAGAGTTGTCATCGCTCAGGCCGGAGATTCCGTTCCTGGAGTAGCCAGTGACGTCACTGTACATATATGGACAGAGACGTCAAGGCCTTTCCCAAGACAGGAGTAACCGGCCAGAGAGCTTGCGCTGCTCTGGCCAGGGACTCCATAGTTGAATGCTGGAGCAGGAAGCTGACGGTACCATGCTTCAGCATTGGATTCAACTGTATCTGCCTCCTGAGGACGCAGATGCAGTTGAAACCAGGACATACCACCAGCCGCGCGGGACACAGCACGGAATCCGGGACTGTCCCGCTGAATCCGGGACGGTTGGGAGGTATGCAATATAAGTAAATAGTCAAAGAGCTTGTGACATTTCAAGATTGTTCAATGAGTCTTGCTGATTTTTTGTCAATTTTTCCATGTCGGTGAGTATAGTTTGAGACAGCCTTTTTTTCTATAGTATTATTATCTGCTTGTCTGGTAGAGGCCTCATCCTGTTTAGTTTCTGAGATGTCAATCAGGTTGTCATTACTGTTATCTGTACACATACTTTTTCTTGTTCGTCATGTCATCTTCTGTCCAGTAAGTTTCCACAGGTAAGTGCTGCTCCATGTCAATCTTGTCATAGTCCTCTTCTTCTGTTGATGGGCTGTATCGCTGTTGATCTACCGTAAGTGCACCGTGTGTTGTGCTTTTGTAGTTTTATGTAAATGCATCCTATTTCTCAATATTTTTCCATCATTTGTTTTGACCACATAAGATCGAGATGGCATTAGTCAAAAAAATGATTGTACTTTTTCGTGCCAAGTTGATCCATTCCAAATTCTGACTTCAGAGTCTCTTTGTAAACTAGTTGCAGTTGTAAACTTTATTAACATTAACAATTATCAGCACAGCATGTAGAATGTTTCCGGCTTGCAGCAGGTTGGCAACAGGTATTTGGCCACAGACTGGTAGCAGGAAGCTGGATACGGACTGGTAGCAAGTAGCTGGCTCCAGACTGGTAGTCGGTAGCTGGAGACGGAATGGTAGCAAGTAACAAGATATGGACAGGAACCTTCGCAGGAACAAATTTAAAGGGAAGGTGTCACGAAAATATTTTTTTTTATATAATATTGCTTTTAGTATGATATTAAAATAAATTTTATTTATTTGTGTTCTTGTGTTGTACTTTTTACTTTTTTCTTACTTTTACTTCTCTATGGGGGTTGCCATTTTTTTTTTCATCTCAGTATGTGTCGATTAACGACACATACAGAGATGGAATACGGCACATACATCCCCATAGAGAATGCGAACGGGGGCCATTCCATTCACTATAGCGTACGCCGTCTGTGTGGGAACGGCGCATGCGCCGCTCCCACACAGACCAAAAGGAAGGTCTTTGGCAGAGCGAAATCCGGTGCCATTTTCATGTGGATGAAACCGCGGCCTGACAGTAAGATGACGACTTCCGGTCGTGGCTTCCGGCCATATGTTCAAGGTAGCGAAGACGCAAGGTATAGGAGCGGAGGCGGCAGCGGCCGCAGGAGCAGGTAATGTTTGTGTATGTGATATGTGTATTATGTTCGTGTATGTTCGTGTTATACTGTCTGATTACCACTGTATCTAATCCTCCTACACTGTGCATTCGCTCAGAAAATGGCGGCACACAGTGTAGGAGGTTTGAGGATTCAACCCCCTCCTTCTCCTGGCACTAGCCAGAATAAGGGAGGGGGGATTGTGTGAGGACACTAGAGCGAGTGTTTCTACCCCAAATTTGCCGCATAAAGCAATGAGGTTGCTTTACCACATTGCCAATGCTGCAATTTTGGGAATTACTCCCTCTAGTGACCAGCACATGGAAATGTTATAAATTAGAATCTTATTTATAATATTTCCTGACTTATGAAGAAATTAAAAAAATTAAAACAATGTGTAATCACTTACATACTAACTGTTTAACTGAAAAAAAAAAAAATTTCTAGCGACACATTCCCTTTAAGAGCTGCATCAAAGTTCCTCATGCATCAGGTGCCACTGCCTTAAATATGACTGAGCATCAGGGATATGATGGGGATGATAATGGATGCGCACACTGGACCTTCAAGAAATGGCCAAGTGTGCACCCTATAAGACATTGCGTGCAGAGCAGCAAGCAGAGGGGAGAGATGGAGCACGACCACAGGGAGCAGACACATACTGGCTTCCGTCGCCGCCGAGGGACGTAGCATGCCGGCAGGCTTGGACCACCAAAACAACCTCACAGCCAGTGCATCGGCGGCAGGGGTGAGTAACCACCAGCAGGAGCGGCACACTAGGATTCAGAGGTTATTATAATATTCCAATGGTACTGGCATCATGGAGTAGTTATGCTGTTTTCCTTAAGGGCCTCACATTTCTAAATATGGTATTTTCCAGGTGCAAATAGATGGTATTGTTAAAAATAAACATAACACTTGGACTATTAGTGTCTCAACTACTAAAATCTATTTCTCTGGAGTTCTGAAGTTATTGATATTTGATAATCTAGAAAATCCTATGAACCTGCATATATACCGGCCCAAAGGACGCCAGGCAGAATATTTTTGTACAAAATAAGTATGAAATACATTTTTAAAATGCAGTAAAATAAAAGGGCGCTGAAATATATTCTAGTTTAGAAATGCAAGAAACAAATTCTCAAAAAAAATTACACACCTCCCCCATACTTAATTACACATTTTTTAAAAGAATTCCATTAGGGTTTAACATGCAGCTTGATAACACTAATTCTTAAATTAAGCTCAAGCACAAAAAGATTGTTTACTCAGTTTCTGAAAAGCTTAGTAGCAAGTTTATTGCCTAAATACAAGCTATTTTACACTCTTAATGCAAAAAAACAGTCACATAGTCATATACACTACCGTTCAAAACTTTGGGGTCACCCAGACAATTTTGTGTTTTCCATGAAAACTCACACTTATATTTATCAAATGAGTTGCAAAATGACTAGAAAATATAGTCAAGACATTGACAAGGTTAGAAATAATGATTTTTATTTAAAATAATAATTTTGTCCTTCAAACTTTGCTTTCGTCAAAGAATGCTCCATTTTCAGCAATTACAGCATTGCAGACCTTTGGCATTCTAGCTGTTAATTTGCTGAGGTAATCAGGAGAAATTTCACCCCATGCTTCCAGAAGCCCCTCCCACAAGTTGGATTGGCTTGATGGGCACTTCTTGCGTACCATACGGTCAAGCGGCTCTCACAACAGCTCTATGGGGTTGAGATCTGGTGACTGCGCTGGCCACTCCATTACAGATAGAATACCAGCTGCCTGCTTCTTCCCTAAATAGTTATTGTATAATTTGGAGGTGTGCTTTGGGTCATTGTCCTGTTGTAGGATGAAATTGGCTCCAATCAAGCGCTGTCCACAGGGTATAACATGGCGTTGCAAAATGGAGTGATAGCCTTCCTTATTAAAAATCCCTTTTACCTTGTACAAATCTCCCACTTTACCAGCACCAAAGCAACCCCAGACCATCACATTACCTCCACCATGCTTGACAGATGGCGTCAGGCACTCTTCCAGCATCTTTTCAGTTGTTCTGCGTCTCACAAATGTTCTTCTGTGTGATCCAAACACCTCAAACTTCGGTTCATCTGTCCATAACACTTTTTTCCAATCTTCCTCTGTCCAATGTCTGTGTGCTTTTGCCCATATTAATCTTTTCCTTTTATTAGCCAGTCTCAGATATGGCTTTTTCTTTGCCACTCTGCCTTGAAGGCCAGCATCCCGGAGTCGCCTCTTCACTGTAGACGTTGACACTGGCGTTTTGCGGGTACTATTT
Organism: Rhinoderma darwinii; assembly: GCF_050947455.1. NCBI lineage: Eukaryota > Metazoa > Chordata > Amphibia > Anura > Rhinodermatidae > Rhinoderma > Rhinoderma darwinii. The sequence continues at coordinate 49,106,037 of NC_134693.1, forward strand.
AATGAAGCTGCCAGTTGAGGACCTGTGAGTCGTCTATTTCTCAAACTAGAGACTCTAATGTACTTGTCTTGTTGCTCAGTTGTGCAGCGGGGCCTCCCATTTCTCTTTCTACTCTGGTTAGAGCCTGTGTGTGCTGTCCTCTGAAGGGAGTAGTACACACCGTTGTAGGAAATCTTCAGTTTCTTGGCAATTTCTTGCATGGAATAGCCTTAATTTCTAAGAGCAAGAATAGACTGTCGAGTTTTGAACGGTAGTGTATATACATCACCAGAACCAACCTCAGGCCATGTATACAGTACCAGAACCAAGCTCAGAACATATATACAGCATCAGAACAAAGCTCAGTGCATTACTACAGAACCAGAACAAAGCTCAAAACACAAATACAGCACAAGGACTAAGATTAATAGATATTTACAGTACCAGAACAAAGCTCAGTCCATAAATACAGTACCAGTACCAAGCTCAGTACATAAATACACCACCAGAACAAAGCTCAGCACATATGTATATATGTATATTTTTAGAGTTAGGCATATTGTCTTTTTTCACACAACTTATACTTTGAAATCATTCCTATGTTGATGCACCCCATGTTGGAGTTACATTGAGTTATAGTAACTGTGTATACCATCAGTGTATTTAAATATATATATATACTCAATGTATACATCTGTGATCCGTACAGGATTTATTTTTAGATTCTCTGTCTATGTCATTTAATGTATTTTATTCTTTTTTTTCAATAAAGATATTTAGTTGTTTCATACATTGATATATATGGACTCTGTTTCTCTGGTTTATCATATATATATATATATATATATATATATATATATATATATATATATATATATATAGCTAGCACCATTACTAAGATCAGTGCATATGACAGCAACAGAACCAAGCTCAGTACATAACTACAACACCAGAACCAAGCTCATAACATAAATACAGCACCAGGACTAGGCTCAGTACAGATATACATTACCAGAACCAAGCTCAGTCTATATTTACAGTATCAGAACAAAGCTCAGTCCATATATACTTTAACAGAACCAAGATCAGCACATATATACAGCACCAGAACAAAGCTCAGCACATAAATACAGCACCAGAACAAAGCTCAGAAAATATATACAGCACCAGGACTAAGCCTAGTACATATATACATTACCAGAACCAACCTCTGTCCATATATACAGAACCAGAACCAAGTTCAGAACATATATACAGCATCAGAACAAAGCTCAGTACATTACTACAGAACCAGAACCAAGCTCAAAACATAAATACAGCACCAGGACTAAGCTTAATACATATATACAGTACCAGAACAAAGCTCAGTCCATAAATACAGTACCAGTACCAAGCTCAGTGCATAAATATAGCACCGGAACAAAGCTCAGTAAATATATACAGCACCAGAAACAAGCTCAGTACATATATACAGCACCAGTATTAAGCTCAGTACATATATACAGCACCAGAACAAAGCTCCTAACATATATAAGGCACCAGAACAAAACTCAGTAAATATATAAAGCACCAGCACAAATACAGCTCAGTACAAAGATAATTTGCAAAATGAGGTTAATCAATTTTATTTCATTTTGTACCATGTGAAACTACAGCTCACAGCATGACCTCAACAATAGTAATGATATGGGAGCAGCTGTTTCACAAAAAAACAATGGTACCACTACCACCCATCATCTTGCAACGGACCATACAGTACTGATTAGTCAGAGGGAAAATAAACATTTAGATTCAGTGCTTTACAGGGGTCAACTTCTATGACTGGAGTAGTTTTCTATCCTTTTTTCCTGCTTTTGGCCCAGACCAGCATGAAGATTTCTTCCAGCTACATCTTGCCTCTGAAGAGTTTGTCTCCAGATGTCTGTTGTTTCTCACTCTTTCAGCACCTCCTATAGATAGTGCCACATTTTATATTTATATTAGATTCAACAAGTAGTAAAAGCATTACCAGTTTTTTTGCAAAGTCCTCATAGTTCGCGTTGTGCAGGAAACCACTGCTTCCTGTGGCCATTTCAGTAATATAAAAATTTCATCTGCAAACACAGAACTTACACAGTAAATATTGTTGTAATGTCACTTCACTGATCAAGACATTAATCAGAATAAAAAAATGCAATATTTCACGGAAAAATACATAAAAGTTCAAGGATGGTTTCAATGTGAAATTTACCTGACTAACTTTCATTTCACAAATTTGTAAGGTGTCGAACTAGAGTTTGATACTGTGATACTGCATACAAATGATGTTATTTTCTGTGTTTATTTCATGACTGGGACTCTCGCCGATCAGAAGAACAAAGTGACCAAGGTATATTTGGCTTATTACCTGCGCAGCTGTGCTCCCAGCCTCCCAATGTGCAGGGAACTGCGACACAGCTCTATTCAAGTGAAGTTCTTCTATTTCTATCATTGATCATTGGAGTTTTAGCTCAGGGATTGGCAATCTTGTAGATGCAGCGATCTACTGGAATAATACGTATGTAGATCTACCAAAATATATTTTATAGTTATCTAATTTTGGTTGAACAGATTCTCTTTGAATACATGAAATGTTATCATTAGTTATATAAGTTTTATATTGAATTTTATATTTATATTAGATTCAACAAGTAGTAAAAGCAAATTGATAACTTTTTTTGCAAAGTCCTCATATCTCGCGTTGTGCAGGAAACCACTGCTTCCTATGGCCATTTCAGTAATATAAAAATGGCACCTGCAAACACAGAACTTACACAGTAACTATTGTTGTAATGTCCCTTCACTAATCAAGACATTAATCAGAATACAAAATGCAATATTTCAGGGAAAAATACATAAAAGTTCAAGAATGGTTACAATGTGAAATTTACCTAACTAATTTTCCATTTCACAAATTTGTAAGGTGTCGAACTAGAGTTTGATACTGTGATATTGCATACAAATGATGTTATTTTCTGTCAACAATTGATATTCATACTTCTTGGTTGACCTTCAGTAATTAAAGCTTTCCTGGACAAAATCTTTGACATCATCATCGACTTCTTCAAGACAAGTTTTAGGTTCCAGATTCGACTATAATAGTAAGGCTAAATTCATACCACATTTGTCTATGCAGTTGCGTAGGTCTGCCTTAGACTGCTACTATAAGTTGCTTTGTATATTGTTGTATTCAAAAGAGCCAAAAGCTTTTCAATATATTTGGGGGATGCACCGTCCACGTGTATTGCGGCCACACATATACCATTTTGACTTAAATAAAAAAAACTGTATACCTTAACATTTATATTTTTTTGTCATTTATAGAGTTTAGTAGGTTAAAAAAAGTAGCCAGGAGAAAACTTTTCTAATGTATGTCAAAAGATACTAATAGTACAGTATTGTACCTTGTTAGCCATCCATAGAGACAAGAATTGTAGCTATATAATATGTTTTTTATTAACTAAATAAGTAGATTACAGATTCTATACGTTTCAAGACAGCTTAGGTCTCATCCTCGTCACACAATGCATGAAGAAGAGACCTAAAATGTCTTTAAAGCTTGCATCTGTAATCTACTCAGATTAAAATTCTAGATACAATTTTATTAATATTTGCTAAATGGGTTGTTTGTGGTATTGCAACTCAATCCCATTCACTTCAACGAAGCTGAGCTGCAATACTGGACACAACCCATGGACCGATCACATGGGTGTGAATCTGTTTTTTTAAGAAAAAAAAAAACAGCCATTTTTCTAATCCTGTACAACCACCTTTGAAAGTGACAGCCCCAAATTACAAAAAAACACAAAAACAACCAAACAACAAACCAAACATTTTAAAATAAACCCTGGGGTATTTCTACTTCTTTTTATGACATTAATAACAGGTGCCATAGGGCCAAGTATCTGAGGGGGTCCATCTCCTCTGTTACAGGAGGATCAAATCACCAAGACATGGCATAAATTATCCCAGAAAAACTTTATATGCACATTAAAACATTCAGGCTAATCATATGCTTTCTACTTTCTGCACTTATATGTTGCTGGTAATCACTGTGGCCCATGAACAAAGGATACAATTTTTTAAAGCACTTCTCTTAGAGGGGCATTGTGTACTGTAAGGCTTTTTACCCATGGCAGAGATATGTGTGGCAGGCAATACAGTGGCACATGAAGACCCATGTGGCTCGGTATTATGTAGTCATAGTAACTATCTGTGCTCCCATATGGTGCTCCATTGGGTGCCGTATGTTGATGATATTCTTTTTTTAGCATGGGAGACTATGTGCGACTTAAGCCACTGTATGGCATGTGTCAGAGGTATACATTAAATTAGGTATTTTACCATAAAGCCCTAAAAAAAAATTGAGGGAATGATCCCCTGCTCAAGGACTTTGTTAAGAAAGTGTACAAATCAGCAGAAAAGAAACCACGTGGGTTGTGGATAGCCTGATATAAGTGTGACCATCTCGTAATTGTTGAAAAGTCATCTCTATCATATTTATTGGTAGGCCATACCACAATATTCACTCCTTTGTCCACTGCCTTGTAACCCACATCATCCTATGATTGCAGTTCCGGTAGCGCCGTGCGTTGACTAGTTGTCAAATTGTCATTGGTAATTTTCTTCTGTGTACATGTTGCCTAATAGAGAGAAATGTGTCAATCAACGACTGGAGAACTAGGGAAACGTGCATGTCATTAGACACAAGTGCTGCAGCACAAATATAACATGTAAACTGTCATAAACTACTGAACATTATTAAGTGGCAGACTACTAAAATCACTGTGTCTGTCACTACTTTATGCTGCTCTCTTGCAGGGCAGTATAAAAACTTGAGAGATCCTTTTAATAAAATAGATTTAATCAACATTGAATGAGGCCAAATATGGATCAATAAGAAATCACTATCTTAACTTTAATTATATTTTTAAAATGGTTTTCCTATCATAGAAAGTGATGAAATCAATCAGTCGGATTCCCTCTGAACAGAAGTGTGGATTTCTAAAGTTAATCTGGTTTTCCCTTCATCCTAGCAGCAGCACAATAATGGGGTCTTTCTGTCCCTGTGTGCTAGTAGGACAGATGGAACTTTTGATTAATCAAATTAAACACAAATTAACTAGAGCCCCCTGACCCTAATAAAAGGACATCTAGGCCCTACCACGTTTGTTTATTATAAGTATTAATCAGGGCGGGAAGCTTGTGCTGCTGTTAGTACTAAGAGAAAACAGATTAACGATAGAAATCTACAATTCCCTTACAGCATGTCCTACCAGAAGAAAAATAATGGGGATTCAGCATGAAGTAACAGCATAGGGAGGGCCCTCTTGTCTGGTGGAACTCAAAATTTACCACTTAAGAGCCGTCTTCTCCGAGAATCAAAAATTCAGCCTATAATGGTTGATAAGTACTAATTGCAAGCTCCAAGCTACACAGCAAATCTAATCCAACGGGATCAGACTTTATTCAACCCAAGAGGTGAACAGTGCTCTAGTAGAGTGGGCTCTAGAAATATGAGATGGATCAGAGTTCTAACAATGTCAGCCAGTCTAATGGTCTCATCACTCCATCTATCCAGGGTAGGTTTTGGTTAATTTTAAGCCTTTGTTTCTCTGAGTGAACAATTAAGAAATTTTAACTTTCCTGATTTCTTACTCCAAGCTTAAAAGATCTCAAGACAACAGGAGAGATCTAGCAATGGAGATTACATTTCTCATGAGAAGAAAGTTTATGACACAACACAGGAAGGGAGATGACCTGATTACGAGCTGCAAATGGGGGTACTCTGGGAGTGAAGTTTGGCAGTAGGCTTAACAATACCATGTCATGAAGGAATTTGATGTACGGATCCACTGATGACATCGATTGAAGCTCACCTATTCTCTTGATAGATGACATGGACAGGGCGGACATACCACATGTGCAAACCATGCAGCTGCACAAGGGCCCAGTTCATTGCGTGTAAGGGACTGAGACAGTGGCTCACAGTTATTGGTGCATTGCTGGAGAGACACAACGTGGTGTGCCATGATAAACTATTGGAGAGCATGAGGGCCCATATTCCCCTCTTGCACAGGGGCCCTCCACCGCATATGTCCACCCCTGGTTATGACTAGGAGGAAATAACTTTTTAGGATAGGTAATTATGTGGGTGGTAGATGAGCATAAACCTCTTAGGACTAAAGCAAAGTCCCATTTTGCCACAGGTCTGAGGATGGTAGGTCTCATTCTAGCAGATCGTTTCAGGAACCTATTCACCAAGTATCTTACCAAAAAAGGTGGACTTGGACTAAATTTGGACCTTTAAGGTCGATGGAAGTCTAGGATGTTGTTAATCTGCGTGTTGGTACTATCCACTCCTTGAGTGGAATACCAAGCTGAAAAGATCCATTCGACCATGGGCTGGTTAACCTTCAGGCTGTCAGATTGAATCTCTTCAGGATCTGAGTTAAGTGCTCTGAAACACCATGTTCTGCACTGGGGGAAGTCTCCAGTAACACTCTCAACTTATCTGAATCAGTTGGGAGTAGGAAAAAACCATTACCGCCATGGCTTTTACCATGGCCTTGTCTTGCCTGATTTCATCAGTACCCTGGATATCAAGGAAAGCGGAGGGAAAATGTGGGGCAGCCTGAACCTCCTAGGGATTGACAGGGCATCCACTGCCAAGGAATTGTCCCCTGATTTAGGGAGATAAATGTTTCTACCTTGGTGCTGAACCTGTTCGCCATGAGATCGTTCCCTGGCACTCCCCACATCCTGGTGATCTGCTTGAATATCTCTAGAATCAGAAATAATTCTCCCTGGACTGCTATACCTTTACTCAGTTGGTCGGCAATAATGTTGAAGTAGCCTTAAATATATACAGCAAACAGATGGGTAAGTTCAACTCCATATAAAGAGCTTTCCCACTTCCATGAGAAGGGTTCTGATCGGATGCCACCCTGCCTAAAGTTTTGTTGCCTAACCTTACACGGACTGCTTTCCCCTGGATTTGCAGATCCAAGTAAGAGAGCATATGATATGGCTTTGAGGATGAAGAACATATACCTCGAGAAAGAGGGGATTCCTTGAACCCTGGACTGTATACTCCTCCAGGTGTGCTCCCAACCTAGTTGAGATGCATCTGCAATTAACAAGACCCAGAGATGCTGGATCAATGACCCTCATGTCTCTTAGATATTTCCACATCTGACGGATTCATGAGTTTAAAATGGCAGGTTGCACCTACTATTCAACCACTCAGGGTTGTCTTACCTTAGGTTCTGGATCTCTCTCTGGATGGGTCGTAAGTGCCATAAGGCCCAGAGAACTGCCTCTGCAGCTGCTGACATGAAACTTAAGACCCTCTGCCGCCAAGATTCTTTCCCGCCAAGCAGGAGGAAAGGGGAGAATAGATCCTGGGAGTTTATGACAATTCCTAAGAGCATCTTTGTTTTTGATGGAACAATGTCTGACACTTCCCAATTTATTATCCAACACCGTTGAAGTAACTGTACAGTAATTTGAACATGGAGCAACAGATGAATCGTTCAGGCAAAGAACCATAGATATCCCCTGGGTTCTTACAAGCATCAGTAGCGTACATCACCTTAAATAAGGTGTAAGGAGCCGAAGAGATCCTGAACAGAAGAGTTGTTAATTACAGGATGCTTGACACTGCATCTTATCTACAAAGCCATTCTTAGCAGGAAAAGTGGAATGTGAAGGTATGTATCCTTCAAGACCAGAGAGGCCATGAAATCTCCTTTTCATGAATCTGATTGTCTCCTATCTGAATTTCTTCTAAAGAATTGCAGGTCGATACGTTCCCCTCATTTGCCTGAAGGCATAGGAGCTAGAATTTCAGAAGAATAAACTCCAGTTCCTCTTAAAGGAGTAGCGATCTCTTCTTGTATCTTCCTTATGAGGATTTGTAAGAAGGAGACTTCAGGATGACCTGATGTAAGGAAGGAGTACGGGAAGTCTTCCCAGAGGAAGCAAATGAAATGTATTGAATATTATGGACTACATGATCCTCAACCCCAGGAAAAGGTTATACTTTGCCAGCTTCAAAGGAAAGTTGGAGACGCCACCAACAGGAAAGGATTTAGCATCAGAGTTTGGGCTTTCTGGTGTCAGAAATTAAATATGAATCACCCCCTCCAGGGGAGACTGCAACCTTAAAGGGGTCGTCCACTACCAGATATTATCAGGGTGGTGCGGGTCACCTGGACGTCACACCTATCAGCTGCTCCGTTTGCCTGCGGGCACCGGATGTCATTGCACAGTACAGTATGCAATGTATGGAGCCGGAATCAGTTGGCTTCGTACATTGCATAGCGGCTGGGCTGTCAAACTGCATCTCTGCTCCTATTCTCATGAATAGGAGCAGAGCTGCAGAACTGCAGCTCGGCTGCTATTCCATGACCGGAGCCATCTGCTTCCGGCATGGACGTGCAGTTCCTGCAGGCAACCGGAGCGGCTGATCGGCGCGGGATCCGGGTGTCGGACCCCCACAGATCATATATAAGTCATCAGTTGTCCGGTACCCCTTTAACGCAGAGCCTTAGATTGCTCGGCCATCCTGATTAACTTTGTTAGGGCTATGGAGCCTCTTAATCCTCCTCTCTGGAACCTTTGTCTGCCTATTGACTTCTGAGGCATCTGAGGAGGTTTTTCCACCTTTGAAGGATCTATGTCTATCTTAAAGGACTGCAGAAATTGTGACCCCTTCTTGTCAGGGAAGTTCTTCCTGATCTTAATCAGCTCGTAGCCAAAGACCCTACTTGACTCATACGTTAACCCACAGAAGTTGTACTTGGAAGCATTAACTGTGACCCAGAGTTTAAGGGTCCTCTTACATGGGCCGACGTTGGGCAGTGCAAAGAGCGCTGATCAATGAGACAGCTCGTTGATCGGCGTGCGTTTGCTTCTTTCACAAGCTATGTATGGGGAAGAGTGCTCATTACTACGATCGCTCATCCCCAAACATTTCTGTCAAGTCGGCAGTATGTCTCCGTGTTTACACAGGGAGATGTGCTGCCGACAACGTTAATATTTTACGCTGCATAAACGATACAATCAGGTGATAAACTATTGTTTGCTCATTCATCTGCTGATCATTGCCCTGTTTATACAGGGCAATGATCGGGAATGAGCGTTCTGTGAACGCTTGTTTCCCCGATAACTGTCCCTTGTAAAAGGGCCTTAAGGCAGAAGGAATGTCTACTAGCGGTAGATAGGGCCATAGTCTTGTCTGACAACTTTACCTGTTGGGAGCTACTATCACCCAGATAGTCAGGGACCCAACTGCTGATATCATATTGTGTAACTCTGACATCTGTATCTAATAGATCCCTTTTTATAAACCTTGGAGATTTTCAGAAGTTAATGGTACAAGGGGTTTCCAGTCAGTCTTCCACTCTGATACTTGCCAGGCCTAAAGCTGTATAATGTCTGCAATCAGGCACATTTAGCTTAGCTAATAAGAGATTCCGTGGCCAGGCCATAGGATAAGGCAACGTTCTCTAGACCAAGTGGACGTTGTACAGAGGAGTGTATGACGCTGACCAATCAGCGTCATGCAATTCTCCCCATTCATTTAGTCAGCTCATAGTGACACTGTGTTGTTCACTATGTGCTGTCTTATACTGACATATTAACGTTACTGAAGTGTTTAGACAGTGATTGGACATTCCTTCCAGCCAAGACGGGATGTCTATTCACAATCCCTGCACTTCATTAACGTTTCTGTGGTACTTACAGCACAGCAAGCGTAATCTCGCGACATCTCGCTGTAAATGACAGGTTACAGCAAGATTACGCTTTGCTCTGCTGTAAGTACCAAACAAACATTAACGAAGTCCTGGCTGGAAGGATTGTCTATTCACGGTCTAAACACTTCAGTAACGTTAATGTGTCAGTATAAGACAGCACATAGTGAACAATGCAGTGTCACTATGCGCTGACTAAATGAATGGAGAGAAGTGCATGACGCTGATTGGTCAGCGTCATACACTCCTCTGTACAACGCCCACTTGGTCTAAAGTAAAAACACGCCCACTTGGGCATTAAGAAACTAATTAGCATAAAGCTAAAATAGCTCCTAACGTGGTAAAAATAGATTGTTTTTCAAAATAAAAAGCACTGCTGTTACCTACATTACAGCGCCCATCTCCTTATGTAGGTGATAGGGCACTTATAATGTGGTGACAGAGTCTCTTTAAGTGTACCTCATCCATAGGAAACATGGACCTTACTTAGGATGTTTCCACTTCTGCCTTTATAGTTTTTTCAAAGCTTCAACTACTTTGAAGGCCCTACAGGTGGAGACTTGACCTTTACCCAGTTCAACATCCTGGTCCCTTGACAGCATGGACTTCAACAATCTCTGTGTTCTCTCCATGGTAAATAATATTCTCCAGCCTTTTCCTCACCTTCCTCAGATAATTCTCCATCAGAATGATATATTGACTGACATATATGATGTATTTCTGGCATTATGCCAGAAATACGATTCGTCACCAGTGAGCCTTCTGAGCCCTCTGATTAGCTGCAGCGGTTACATGCTACGTGCATGTAAACAACCACGGTAGTGCTGGTTGCCGGGGGGCAAGGATAGGTGAGTATTGCTTTTCTGGTTATTTATTTCATTTCCAGCCCCTAATAAAAAAAAATTCACATCCTGAATAACCTATTTAATTTGATTAATTAAAAATTCCATCTGTCCTACTAGTGCACGGGGCAGAAATATCCCGTTATTGTGCTGCTAGTAGAATGTAAGGGAAAGTGATGTCATATCCTAGTAAAATGCCACTACTTTCTCTGATGGGAAAATACATTTGATTTAGTCACAGAGAAAAATCCATTATTCAATGCGTTTGTCTTTATATTTACAGACTAAACATCCTTTTGGAGAGTATGGTTACTGAATGTTCTTTTTCTGTCCAGGCAATGTGAAGAGAACTGACTATTAAGATCATGCGGTATTTGGGAATTCCCAAGCTACAATATATTTACTGAGGCAAAAACTCTAAGCACCGATGGTGAGCTCACTTGCACTTTTGCTTATTGTAAGAGTAAGGTTTCCAGCTGATTACAATTGTTCTGAAATTCTGGTGGAAATTACTCTGTGTCTGATATTTAGAATTGCTTGCTGTAAATTGTGTTGTTTTAAAATAATTTTCTAATGTTTTCACAAACACCGATCAGTCATAACATAAAAACCACTGACAGGTGAAGTAAATAACAATAATTATGGCGCCTGTCAAGGGTTGGGTTATTTTAAGCAGGAATAAAATATTGAAGTTGATGTGTTGGATGCAGGAAGAATGGGCAAGCATAAAAATCTGAGCAATTTTGCCAAGGGCCAAATTGGGATAGCTAGATGAGTGGGTCAGAGCATCTCCAAAACGGCAAGTCATGTGAGGTGTTCCTGTTATGCCGTGGTTAGTTCTGGCCAAAAGTGATCCAAGGAAGGAAAAACTGTAAACTGGTGACAGGGTCCTGGTCGTCCAAGGCTCATTGATGCGCATAGGGACCGAAGGCTTGCCCATCTGGTCCTAACCCACAGAAGAGCTTCTGCAGCACAACTTGTTGAAAAGTAAACTCAGTCTATGATAGAAAGGTGTCAGAACATACAGTGAATCACAGCTTGCTGCGTTTGGCGCTGCATAGCCGCAGACCGGTCAGAGTGCCCACACTGACCCCTGTCCAATGCCAAAAGCAGCTAAAATGGGCACATGAGCATCAGAACCAGAATATGAAAGAAGGTGGCCTTGTCTGATGAATCACGTTTTCTTTTATATCATGTTGTCGGCCGGGTGCGTTTGCATTGCTTATCTAGGGAAGAGACTGCATCAGGATGCACTTTAGGAAGAAGGCAAGTTGACAGAGGCAGTGTGATGCTCTGGGCAATATTTGAATGGGAAACCTTGGGTTCTGGGATTCATGTGGATATTACTTTGACATGTACCACCTACCTAAACATTGTTGCAGACCAAGTACACCCCTTCATAGCAACAATATTTCCAAATGACCTGGAGGTAGCCAAATGTTTTAGAATGATAATTCATAACTTTATTAACAAATCATAAAACATAGTTTAAAAGATATATTTCAGTCTATAATGCAAAAAAATCTAAAATAAATTGTCTATTGTAAAAAATAAAAAAATAAATCCTAGCAATGCTCCTAACAATGGAAGCAATCTATACTGCTACTTGGTAAAAACCAAGAGGTATGTATCCAAATGGAATTGGTATTTACATGAGCCGCTAATGACCGAGCAATTTTTTAAGTTTTTCCATCGTCGCATTCAAGGATCTATAACTTTTTTATTTTTGCGTCGACATAGCTGTGTAAGGACTTTTTTTTTGCGGGATAAGTTGTATTTATAATAGCACCATTTTGGGGTACTTATAATTTATTGATTAACTTTTTAATAACTTTTTTAGTGGGGTACTGGAAAAAAAACAGAAATTTCGCCTTATTTTTTTGAGTCTTAATTTTACGCCGTTTACCGTGTGGTATAAATAACATAATAACTTTATTCAGCGGGTTGTTATGATCGCAGCGATACCAAATTTATATGGATTTTTTTATGTTTTCCTACTTTTACACAGTAAAAACACTTTTTTTTAAAAATTATTTTTCTTTTGTGTCTATTAAAAAATAAATAAATAAACTTTAATAAAGGTCTATTAGAAAAGTGCTTAAAATCACAAAACACATTGATTAAACAAAAAAACAAAACATTTAAAGTTTTCCATATCCTTTAAGGAAGGAGGTAATGTTGGATTTCAGGAACCAATTTTTCTGTCGTCACCCTTTGTCATTCCAGAGCTCATCACTTTTTATTTTTATTACATTTCAAATTTCATCTACAAAGCTTACTTTTACAAGGGGACTATTCAACATATTATAGCTTGTTTTTTCCCCCCAGATAAGTTACATGTGGTTTAACTATTCAAAACAAACAAGGATCCTTCCGATGGCCTATGTTCAGCAATAATAATGGGGCCAAAGCACAATAGGACACATACTATTTAGCACCAAACAACCTTAGTTGGAGATTAGAAATATATTGGATAAGTTACTTATAGCAATAAGGCCCCATTCCTATAACAACGCCATGTACACAGACCTGTACAGCACAGCACGGAGGGTTCCGGTTGTCTGTGGCATGGTGCCACTGTGAGGCAAGTACGTCTAAAACAGAATGCGCTAATAATGCTAAGATTGTTTTTTCTCATGGATTGGCGCCATATTCTGGATACATGTAACACAAATCCCAAATACAGCCGCGTTCCTTGCTTATTCATAGTTTGAGATTTTTCGCAAATAACCTGCTAGTCTTTTTTTAGTAATATGGTCTATGTTTTCAATGGTAACAAAAAGATGTTTGGTACTATAAACAATGGTCAGAGACCAATATGTTAAAAAAAGACGCTACAACTCAGTTTGCATATCGGTGATGGATATATAAATTACCTGATATTATCCACTGTATTCTAGATGGATGGCATTTGGTCAGAAAACGCGCAATTAGTAAAAGTTGGATGGAATACCTCATTAAATATATGATTTTAATATTCCCTAAGCATTACATCAAATAGACCTCATGCATGCCCTGTGGGTAATGCTCCACGATGCATCAAAAAACCGAGCCGCCACGCTGTTTGGCACGATTATATGTTGAGGCATCTTTTTTACATAAATGGGCAATAAAGTAAAAAAATATAGAAAAGCAAATTTCATACAACACTTTCAGAATTTCCCTGATGTCCCTGCTCAAAAGTTGGCATGTATGCTATAAGGTAAGTATAGATTTGATCATACCATATCACACCGATTATTGTCATGTATTGAACTATAATACACATCAACGGCAATTTCCCTCTGACATGTCTGTAGAAAATATTTGTTTAATCATAACATTCTCATGTCAGATCTGACGGTGGTATTACATAATCACTGCTCATCTCTTCTTGTAGAAGCAGTCTGTCACAAATGTCTCATGGAAGTTCCTTCTTCTGTGTAAATCACTGATTTAATGGCAGGTGGTGCTCCCTCTCTTTTTATAAAAGGGGTTCCTCAGCAGCTGCAGTGTGTATTATCGAGTACGGTAGCCCAGTTGCTGCAGAATAATACATTCAATGCTGCATATCTTCTTTTTGGAAAGGATGGGGGCATTTCATATCAATCAATCAATCAATCAATCAATCAATCAATCAATCAATCAATCAATCAATCAGTTTTGGACAGGAAGCTCCTGCTTTTTCTTCATAAAGAGGTGAGGTACCCCCTACTATGAATTCTAGAGAATTTTAGAAGTCATCTAAGTGTCCCATGACATATATGCTATTATAAGGTCACGGAACTCCTTGATAAATTCTAATAACTTACATTAGGGGATACATTATTCCATGTATATTTCTACTTTCTAATATAATAGTCAGTGCCCATGAACAGTGACTTATTATAATCTTCATTAATTTCCTATAAACAGAATTTCATTCCTCCCGACGGAGTCAAGAAAGTCCAATTTCTAAGGAATTTTAGTCCTTTGGAGATTAATAGGGGAAGTCTGAGAATAGTGAAAGTCTGCCAAGAAAAACAAGGGCTAGAAGTTGAACTTGGGCTGTTAATTTTCTGAACAATAGAACGCAGGAGAAACGTAGCAGTTTCTAAGAAGTTAGATATTAATATGTTTAGAACCTGGTCTATTTCCATCATCTAATTTATAAACATATTCTGTCAGAAGACATCAGAGCCTCCCTCATAATTTATTTCCTGGTAAAATGTATATTGCCTACACATATTTACTGTATAAATGAAAATGTTAACATCTTTATAAATATTCAGTGTTTCGTTCATGAAATCGCCACGTGAATGAGCATAGGGCTCATTCACTTCAGCACAAACACAATTTGATTTTACGTGAACATTTTGAGTAACGTTTCAAATACTTTGTTTTGATTTATTTCATGTCCTTTCTTATTTTTATATAGTTATGTGAAAAAGTAAGGTCACCCCATGTGAAGTTTATATTTTCAACATATATGCGCAGTATATAAAGATGAACATGATGTAATTGATCAAAAACAATAACAAATCGATGTTACAATAATTTATTACACAAAAAAATTAACAAATATGTCCATGTGCGCATTGAAATCATGTGCTTCATCTGTACAAGCTGCACGGCTGAAATCCGCATGGCAAAACTGCAGCAATTTGTTGTAAAATCACGCGCTGTTCTCTGAAAGGGCCTAATAGGTTTTCATCCATGGCAGACATGGGGCCTTTGTTAGGCTGCCATTGCCCACGCAACCGATCTTTACCCTGCGATCACACCAATGGGCTGACAGAAGGAGTCCCTTCCCTCTGTCGAGCTCCTTAGATGCCCTCACACTTCTCAATGGAAAAATAAAAAAGTTCTGGCTCTTAAAAGGCAGGAATGAAAAAACAAAAATGAAAACATGAATACTGGTTGCTGCGCCAAGAAGTTAATACACTGGGTAGCTAATTCACAAATGGTTTGCTTTATTGTTATACAGAAGTGAAACTTCAGTAGTTAAAACTAAATAGGATTCATCGTATGAAAAGGTGACAAACGTGGCAAAATTACAAACGCAAACTTTAACATTTTCAGCCTATGGAATAGATACTTAAATTGAACCTACAATTTTGGATGTCATCTATTGTACATGAAAATGTATTTTATTTCTGTCTATCGTATTCACCTCACTGATTTCAAATCACTTTTAAATTATGAATATATTTATTTATATACCATAAATTTTTTCTATATTGCCACACCATTTTTGGGCTAGAAAGTGAATACCATCATAAGGGTACATGCACACAGTGCAGATTTAGTCTGTATTTTACATCCGTTTTTTAGGCTGAAACTAGGAGTAGAACCTAAAGAGAGAAAAAGTATAATGAAATGATTTCCACTTCTCTTTTTTTGTATCCATTCCTGATGTACTGTGTACATGATGCATAAGTTTAACAATTACTATTAGGTCCACTTGGCATGAGGAACTATTTTCAGAGTAGAGGCTTTTGGCTGATCGCTCTCCTCCAGAAGGCTAGTAGCACAGGTCAATAGTGTTAGGCCAGATCCAGGCACTGGTATCACTGGTAACGCGAACTGCAGCAGGAAACATAATAGTTATATCAGGTTTATTGTATCATCCTTTAAAGCTCCACAGATGTGGGGGCCACGTTAATGTACTGATTTAAACATAAGATGATAGAAACATTTCCCGAATTTTTAGGTCTTTGCATCTATCTTATGAGAAATATCTTCATGACAAATAGTCACTGTTAGGCTGGGTTCACACGTGGCGGAATTTCACTTAAATTCCGCTGCGGACACTCCGCAGCGTTAATCCGCAGCGGAGCCGTTTCTCCATTGACGTCCACTTTAATTTAGCAGTGTTCGTTTAGACGATGCGTAAAATTCCGCTGCGGAGCATAGGCTGCGGAGCGGAATTTGGTGTCCGCAGCATGCTCTGTCTGTTGTGGAGCAGTGGCGGACTGGTTGCGGACTCATGGCGGAATTTCTCCATTGACTTCAATGGAGATTCTAATTTCCGCAATGAAGTCCGCAGCTGTCATGCACATGTTATGTGTGCTGCGGATGCGTTTTGCTTTTTTAACTTGACATTTCTTCATTCTGGCTGGACCTATGTATTTCTAGGTCTACAGCCAGACTGAGGAAGTCAATGGGGCTCCCGTAATGACGGGAGCGTTGCTAGGAGACGTCAGTAAATAGTCACTGTCCAGGGTGCTGAAAGAGTTTTGCGATCGGCAGTAACTGTTTCTGCACCCGGGACAGTGACTACCGATCCCAATATACAGCTACCTGTAAAAAAAATTGAAGTTCATACTTACCAAGAACTCCCTGCTTCTGTCTCCAGTCCAGTGCAGCCAATCACAGGCCAATAACAGGCTGCAGCGGTCACATGGACTGCCGCGTCATCCAGGGAGGTCGGGCTGGATGCCGAAGGAGGGACGCGTCACCAAGACAACGGCCGGTAAGTATGAATTTCTTTGACTTTCACAAGGGAAAGTGCTGTCCCTTCTCTCTATCCTGCACTGATAGGGAGAAGGGAAGTACTTTTACCGCAGTCCGCAGCAGCTAGTCCGCATCAATTTACTGCACATTTTGTGCAGATCCGCAGCAGAATCTGCAATGCAGATTCTGTGCGGCATTGATGCGGACAGTTGCGGAGGAAATCCGCCACGTGGGGGCATGCCCTTAGACTCTGTTCACATCTGCGTTGGGGTCATGTTCTGACGTTCCATCTGAGCTTTCAGTCAGAATGGGACCCTGAGCAGACACAAACTGACACCAACGGAATCCAGAGGTTTCCGTTTCCATCACCATTGAATTCAATCGTGGCAGATACGTTGCCCGTGGTTTCCATTTGTCTCTGTTGTGCACCGGACCCGTCGTTTTGCCGGAAGCAATAGCGTAATCGTCTAATACTGATAAACAGTACATTATTACATTGTGTTGCATTGGGCAGGAAATAGTATCTCATAAGTCTTTATTTCTATTCGTTCCAATTAAAAAAATGGACTTGGTTTATAAGATATAAAATGGAGAATGTTTTAACCACAATATTTAAAGGAGTATTCTACCCATTAACTGTTATGGCTCATTCATAGGGTCACATATAGACTTATATAGAGAGATGGGAAACACACTCTTTTAGCTGTTTTCATGATTCATTCTATACTCCCATGCAGACATTTATGGCATATCCTATTTCATCGACATCGCCTTTTTTTATTTAGTTTTTTTCAATTGCCATTGCTTATAGAATTGAATTAGATGGCAAAGGGAGTTTTCTTTACTAAATCATAATGGTCATGGAGTTGAAGACAGATCATATCAGTGCTGTTAACTTGTTTTCCTTAATTACTCAAAAGATATACATTATATTTCCTCCCAACTTTTCCAAATGACTAATGCATTGTGTATCGGAGGCAGGTATTACCGTACGAATGCAGCATCTGACAGCTGAGGACATGGCATGATTTCTTTACAGATTTCTTGTGAAAATGTGACTAAACAATAGGATTATAAAAGGTCAACTACAATGTCAAGTTGTCTTTTTGAAACACAATTAACCCTTTCATGACCAAGGGTCGTTGATGCCCCTGTGTCCAAGTCAAATTTTCCATTTTTGATATGAACTTCTTTAAATGATAACATCTTTGGAACCGCTTTAAATATCACAACTATTTTTACTTAGTTTTTTTTTTTTACAAGACTTATGAGGCTTTCATTTTCTAGATTAGTTTAAATAATTCAGTGTTTTTCATTTTTAATATGAGCAGACAAATCACTAAAGATTAAAAAAAAGAAACATTTTTTTTGTAATTTTTTTCTATCTGTCTATCTATCTATCTATCTATCTATCTATCTATCTATCTATCTATCTATCTATCTATCTATCTATCTATCTACATACACTGTAGAGCTCTGTAACAATTAGTCCTCTTCTCTCTCCGTCACCCTGGATCGCTGTGAGGGGAGAGTGAAGACACACAGCCCCCTGCAGATAGCGCCACAAACAGCCCCCTGTAGATAGCGCCACACAACCCCCTTGCAGATACCGCCACACACAGCCTTCCCTGTAGATAGCGCCACACACAGCCCCCATACAGATAGGGCCACACACACAGCCCACCTGCAGATAGCGCCACACACACACAGCCCCCTGCAGATAGCACCACACACAGCCTCCTGCAGATAGCGCCACAGTCCTCTCCATTTGCATATAGTGCCACACAACCCCCTCAGTGGATAGTGTCACACAGCCCCCTTAGTAGATAGTGCCACACAGCCCCCTCTTGTAGATAGTTCCACACAGCCCCCCTTAGTAGATAGCGCCACACAGCCTTCCCCCCCTTGTAAATAGTGTCACACAGCCCCCCTAGTATATAGTGCCACAAAGCCCCCTTAGTAGATAGTGCCACACAGCCCCCTTCTTGTAGATAGTGCCGCACATCCCCCCTTAGTAGATAGCACCACACACAGACCCCTGTAGATAGCGCCACGCAGCCTTCCCCCCTTGTAAATAGTGCCGCACAGCCCCCTAGTAGATAGTGCCACACAGCCCCCCCTTGTATATAGTGCCACACAGCCCCCACCCTTGTATATAGTGCTACATAGTGCTCTCCAACCTCCCCTTGTATAAAAGTTTAAAATACTACACAGCCCCGCAAAAAAAAATAATATATATATTGTACTTACCTTGCCCCGTACCCGCGATGAATGGAGAGCTGCACATCCTCCGGGTGGGACGCATCCGCAGAACAGCGTGATGCAGTGACGTCATCACGCCGGCCTGCGCAGTGAGTCTTCCCAGCACCTTATAGACTGCAGGCCTAACGTGGCCTGCAGCATATAGTATTCATTTGTACAAGTGAATGTGGCTGTCGCTGGCACCAGGGCCCCCACCGATGCTAGCAATGACACCGGGCATGAGGGGGCCGGTGCGGTTATGTGCAGTGCGCCCTAATGATGATCCGCCACTGGCTGCCGACATGATAATAATGTATGGGTATGAAAGATCGGAGTAACGACATCTCACCCCGATCCATAGCTCCTTGTGACAGGAACAAACGAGCGCCCATTAACGATGACTCGTTGATCGGCGTTTGCTGCACTCGCTGCAGCGGACAAAATCGTGTAATAGGGCCTTAACGTTCATTTAATTAAAATGTTGACATTTCATAGGGAAATATCAAAACCTATCTATGGAGTGCAACGTCTATACCCTAGAACAAACGCCTAAATCTACCAGCGAAAGCAGGGTGAAAAAATTTACATGCACCTCCAAAATAGTATCAAATCAGTAACAACATTTTTATTGACACCAAAAAGGAGAGGAGAAACAAGTTAAAAACATTGTATACAAAAATTCAAACAGTGATCCATAATAAGATACACAGTGAAATGTGCACAAGACCCAAACAAGATCAGACCTGCCGGACACATAAATACATGCGGTAATTCCTAACATTGGATAAGATCATGAATCAATGTGACATACAATGCAAAAAGGCACATACCTAAAACATCATAAGAATAAGACAATAGATAGAAGCCAGGCAGAGCGGCGCACACTTAAAAACAAAGACTAGCCCTACACGGGAGAAACTTAGCTTCCTCAGGGTTATCAATCAAAATTGTATTACTGTTTTGATACATAGTGCATGTAAAAAATGTTGCCCTACTTTCTCTGGTAGTTTTATGTCATAGTGACATGTCAAAAGTTTAGATCGGTTCTGAGACTCCCGTTCACTATAATGAAGAGGCAGAACCTCTCAGCCATGCGCTGTGGCCCTTTGACTCCATTGGAATTACTTAGACTCAGCTCAACTCTTCTTGGAGATGCAGGGTTAACTGAAGACTGGCTCATAGAAGTCTATGAGCCCGTCTACAGCTAATTCTGTCTTTCTCAAGAAGAGCCGATGTGAGCCGAAGTTATCCCATTACAGCTGAAGGGGCACTGCGCGCAGTGCCATATCCCACATTTAAGTTTAGGGCAGTGGCAGAGACTTGCCAATGTTTCCTCTACACTTCTTTGGCTATCTATACATACTATAGACCAGCTGTTAAATAGTATAGTTACAACCTTTAAATATACTTCTAAATGCAACTTGAATATAGCTAAATACATGGGTATAAAATATCAACATAATTTCCTTACCAATCCCCTGCCATTCCCATGCCAACGCTTCCCTGGTCCCCCACAGTCTCTGTTCTTTCAGCTTCAGCAATGACGTGTCGACACGACATGTGACTGCTGTAGCCAATCACTGGCCGCAGCAATGATCTCAGTGGTGTCGACACATCACCACTACAGCTAGTGATTGGCTGCAGTGGTTACAGTTGATGTTGACACATCATCACTGAAGCTGGAAAAACAGTCCGGCTCTGGTGCCTTAGGCCCTGTTCACACTGAGTTTTTTTTTGCTGCGGAAACCATGGCAAAAAACAGGCGTAATTGCCTCTCATTGATTTTAATGGGAGGTGGAGGCGTTTTTTTCCTGCGAGTGGAAAAAAACGCTCGCGGGACAAAGAAGCGGCATGCCCTATCATGAGGCGTTTTCCACCTCAAAAAACCCCATTGAAATCAATGGGATGTGGGGAAAAAAACGCCGTGAGCTGCCTCAGCGTTTTTTGACTCTTCTTTTTACGCTTTTTTTTGGCAAAGACCGTTCGCGTTTTTTTCTTTTATCTGTTGAAGAAAGAAGTAAAAACGCCTCATAAAAGGCGGCAAAAAACGACTGTGGTGCATAACCTCTTCAAAAAAAACTGACCTGATATTTTAGATAGAATTTTCTGCTTGCAAAAAACTCTGTGTGAACAGGGCCTTAGGGGCTCAGTGGCTCCACTGCTACATAAAAGAACCTTACCATAAATAAGATGTGAACATTTGGAGAGCCCTGTTATATCTTCAAGTTACTTGTAAATCACAGTATTATATTTATATAAATAGGTATAAATAGGATTTACATATAAATGTGTAATAATATGAATCTACTCCCTAATAATCACGGAGATATCAATAATATTATAATTTACTCATACGATAAAACACAGAATAATGTACCATTGGGGAAAACTATTTGCTCATTCCACGGAAAGCTCAGATCTATTGACCCTTTACTATGGTGGTCCCAGGTCATACCAATGATCCACTCTCTGCTGTAGTTTCCATTTGTTTGAGAAATATTGTTCCTGTGTCACTGCAGGGTACAATACTTTATTATGTTTTCCCCTTTCATTTCTGGCATCATTGTTTTTACAGAATTCTTTTCATCCCGGCCGTGCTTATTCCTCTCTACTTATACATGGCCCCTATTTTCCTGTGCTGATAGACTCCCCGGTTTGTATTATTTCACTAGTTAGTATTTTTCCATTGTTTATAGTCTTCATTATTGCCTACAGTGGACTTGTACTTTGGTAAATAAATTGTGTGTCAGCACAGTTTCTCTTTGTTGGATTAACATGGATAAAAGCATGGAGTGGGGTCACCAGAAATCTCTTTTGAAAATGTATGCCAACTCCCTATGTAAACTG
Organism: Rhinoderma darwinii; assembly: GCF_050947455.1. Classification (NCBI taxonomy): domain Eukaryota; kingdom Metazoa; phylum Chordata; class Amphibia; order Anura; family Rhinodermatidae; genus Rhinoderma; species Rhinoderma darwinii. The sequence goes on from NC_134693.1 coordinate 49,128,136, forward strand.
GGTAATCCTAAAGGTACAAAGTAATAAAGTGTATTTATCAATGACACTCCATAAAAGATTGGAACAAACTATTAAAATCATGCCAAACTGTATTAGCAATTAAAACCTGGCTGTTTGTTAGGACATAGTGTTGTGCAATATGGAAGACAAAAAAAAAAGTGGTAGATAAATTATAAAATCACTGTAGATGTCTCAAAATCACATCAATTGCTGGTAATAAGTTTTAGTACAAGACCGTCAAAGTTGTAAGGCTTTGTATTTAACGTTGGGTTACTTAAGCGGTTCCATTTTAAGAAAACACAATCGGAGACCAAATGACTGTTGAACAGATTATTTTTACTGTACACAGCTGATATTAGAGTGGTACACAAAGCATATCAATTACGATCACCTTATGAGGCACAGTAAGCTTGAATGGTTGCAACACATAAAGTGGGACAGTCGCCTAAATGTTACAGCAATGCTTAACCGGATGAACCTTCAACCAATCAGGGATATCTCTTTCTAGAGGTCCCAACTTGTCTGGTGTCACCAGACCCAGGCTGTGTTTCTTCACAAAGCCTCACACCTCTCTCATGGGTTTTTGTCAGATGGGAGTCTCTCAATCTCTGGGGACGTATTCCGCTTTCTGACACTGTCCCTGCATCTCAAGGGTAGCAGTCTCCAAGGGATTGGACTGTCACCCAAGTTTCCATGCCTTTCAAGGGTTCTGCCTGCTTGCCACTGCTCAATATCACAATGCCTTCACTCCCTACCTATAATATCCACATTCATTAGTTCTAAATTCATGCTGCATCCAAGGGTTGGGGGTACAGCGTCCGCTCTTGGGGACAGGTAATGGGTAGATCTGACCGTGACCTGCGGAGGTGGTGGATGCCACTGTATGACATACAACGTGATGAAACTTGAGATAGCGCCAGACCAAATGATTCAGAGAATGTACGTACGGTGAGTATGATGGTCCCCATTTCCTACTATGGAATCTAAAAGAGAATAATAGCGACAGCATCCTTACTCCAAAAAAGTTTCTTTATTGTGACAAAAAAACGCATCCAGAGACACAGCAGCAACATTTCGACCCAATATGGTAGTTAAATAGTGGAGCTTGACAAGGAGCCTGTTACCATTTTGGGTCTAAACATTGCTGCTGCCTGTCTTGATGCATTTTTTGCCGCAATAAAGAAACTTTTTGGAGTGAGGATGCTGTCGCTACTATTTTCTTTTGCACTGTGTGACATTCTCTACAGGTATACGTTAAATGTATACATTGGGGAGCTCCAGTGACGTAAGTGTCCATATATGGTCGGTTATGTCACTGGAGCTTCCTGTACAGGGCTCCCCCAGATTCCCCAAACTGCTTCCCCAGAGCCATTGTCCCCCAGCAGAAGAAGCATCAGGAAGCACTCTGCTCGGGGACTCCGGCCCTGGGAAAGCTCCTGATGTAACTGTGCATATATATACAGTTACATCAGGAGCTTTTCCTGGGCCAATCCCCAGGCAGAGGAAGCATCAGGAAGCATTCTGCCCAGGGACTCTGGCACTAGAGAAGCTCGTTACTCGTTACGTCACTGTTCATTTATGGACTATGACATCAGGAGCTTTCCAAGGGCCATAGTCCCTGAGCAGAGCTTCAGGTAGTGCTCTGCCTTGGGTGTGAGAGGAGGTCGGGGCTGTTTGGGCAACGTATCCCACTGTATGCCTATAAAGTGGGAAACATTGCAACCTTCTGTTGAAAGTACACCTCAGGAGTCCTCTCATTGTCTACCTCTGACGGAAGGCAATAATGGAATGTGAAGTGGGCCTAGCTTGCATACCTTCATGAGTTGTAACCACTGAGCCTAAGAATGTGCCACTGTTTAACACCTTAATGGCATTGCCAATTTTCATTTTAGCTTTGTCCTCCCCACTTTCAAAAGCCATAACTTTTATATTATTTTGCCGAGATAGCCGTATGAGGGCTTGTTTCTTGCAGGATAAGTTGTAGTTTTTCATGGCACCATTTAATGTACCTTATAATGCACTGGGAAACTGAAAAAAAAATTATTTGTGGTATGAAATGGGCAAAAACCTCCATTCTTGGGGGGGGGGGGTTTAGTTTTCACGGCATTCATTGTGCGGTAAAAACTCCATGTTCACTTTATTCTATGGGTTGATACGATTACGACGATACCAAGTTTAATGTGTCACCACATTCTAAGAGCCATGTCTTTTTTTTTTCATCGATTGAGTGGGGCGAGATGTCGTTTTTAATGATACCATTTTGGGGGTAATTTCTTATTTAATTTTCTTGGGGAACTAAGGTGACCAAAAAATAGTAAAATTTACGGCATTCACCGAGCAGGTTAAATAATGTTATATTGTAATAGTTCAGACTTTTACCGACGCGGCAATACCACTTATATATAAAAAAAAAAATATTAACATTACTTTAGGGGAAAAATAGGAAAGGGTGTTTTTTTTTAACTTTTAATATATATATATATTTTTTTTGAAAACTACTGAAAACTTTACAAACTTCAAAACCGCTGATCGGCGGGGGTCCCGAAAGTCAGGACCCGACCCATCAGCTATTGATGACCTATCCTAAGGATAGGCCATCAAATTTTAGTGGCTGGATAACCCCTTTAAATACTGTGGCTGACCCCAAGCTTCCATAAAGTCGTTCTTAGGTCATTATTTCTAAGGTTCTTGTTTAAGAATGGGTATTTTCTCACCACACCCTGATGTGGCTTTTTATCTGCTGCAGTCTAGGTTTACAAGCTTGGGCTGTATTCACATGGATATACTATGGCTGTATGTGAGTTCTGTATATATAACGGCAAAAAGCTGGATTGTATAATGTCATAAAAAGCAGTATGAGGTCACCTTGTTGTGGCAGGTCGGCTCACACAATTTGAACAAAATGTGCGCTAAGAACCTCACATTTATAAGTGAAGTAAATATAGGAGCAATGCAATTTTAATGCATTCATATAATCAATATTATATATATCTCAGTGCCCGCAGAGTGCTGCTGCTTGTTTGTGGTTTTTGCTATTGCAATTTCAGTCAGCAGACTATCACCTGCAGTGGCGGAACTGCCGCTATAGCAGCCATAGCGGCCGCTACGGTGCCTGTGGCATGAGGGGGCCCATGCCGCCTAGCCCAGCACACACTGGCAGTAGGCCCTCCATGTGGCGTCATAACACCGAGCATCGGCCCGATACCCTGGGCGACTGCCACATTCAATTGTACCTGCGCCCTCTGGACGCCAGATATAATTGAATACTATGGCGAGGCAGAGAGCTATCAGCTCCCTGCTTCACTATCTGCTAGGCTACAGGCCACATTACGCCTGCAGCCTATAAAAACGTGGGACAGGATCCCTTGCAAAGGCTTGTGCAATGACGTCACTGGATCGCACCAGCATACGCAAGGGTCACATTTCAGCATCGCATAGGCTGCATGACTGAGGAGGCTGTGAGACTCTGCAACTCCATTCATCGTGGGAATGGTAATAGGTGAGTATAAGGTTTTTTTTATTTGTTTGGGAGGCACTATCTACATGAGTTGTGAGCACTATCTAAAAGGGGGGTGTGGCACTATCTACATGGGGCTGTGTGGCACTATTTACAGGGTGCTGTGTGTGTGGCACTATCTACAGTGGGCTGTGTAGCAATATCTACATGGGGCTGTGTGGCACTATCTACAGGGGGCTGTGTGTGGCATTATCTACAGGGGGCTGTCTGTGATACTATCTACAGGGGGCTGGGTGTGACACTATCTACAGGGGGCTGTGTGGCACTATCGACAGGGGGCTGTTTGCGGCACTATCTACAGGGGGCTGTGGTACTATCTACAGGGGGTGTGGGTGGCACTATTTACAGTGGGCTGTTTGACACAATCTAAGGCGGCTGTTCGGTACTATCTACAGGGAGCTGTATGTGACACTTTCTACAGGGGAAACTAAAACAGAGAAAAACACAAAACACGGAGCCACATGGTGCAGATAACCCGAGGATGGATAATAAATAAAAAGAAGGAGAAGAGCAATGCCCACCTTGTAGGGTTCTGCAGGCACAGGCACAACGCTGGTAAAAGATGTAAACAAAACCACATATAGAAGCTGCAACCATGGTCCAATTTACACTGGCAACATAATGTATATATTGCCACAAGGTAAAAGGGTATGCAAAGCATAGAGAAAAAATGTATATCTATTTATATATATATATATATATATATATATATATATATATATATATATATATATATATATATCCCAAAAGTAAATCCAGCAGCACTCCGATGTTTAAAAGTGAAAACAAGTGGTTTATTATGCCAGCATGGCAGGTACAATGCAACGTTTCCGTCCCACCTTGGGACCTTTTTCAAGCACATAAAGATAATTACAACAGTTTAAAAAATAATCAAACTTAGAAAACAACAGAAGATATTCATAGATAGCTTTAGCCAATCGATACAGAAGACATTTAACCCAAAAGAAAAAAAGTGGGTGGGGTGGGGGGGACGTACCTATTTAAAAAGCTAGGTTATATATTAAGATATTAGACGAGCGAAAATCCTATCAATCCTATTGTGCAGTATGTGCAATACGTAGGTGTAGATATTTTAAATCAATTATGAAAATATTTAGCAAACTCACGATCTGGCACTCGGCATCTGTGGTGCTGATCCATATCGGGATAGAGGAAATTAAAACACAGGTAGCGCTCAGATGAGCGTACCTGGCCACATGAAGCCGTGGTGAGACAAAAAGGTTTTCTGTGACGGTGCACATCATGGGAAGAAAAAGAAGGGATCGCACTGAGCCGGACATGAAGCTGGTGCAGGTATAAATAAGGAAAAAACAGGCCCAGTTTACATATCCAAATATAACCGGAATGAAAAACACCGGACATACTAGCAGTACACATAAACCAATAATTATAAATATAAATTAAATATAAAGAATATATATATATATAATAATATAACGAAATAAGTTTATATAGAACAATAGTGCGCATTAAAAACTATATTAAGGTATTATAAATATAGATAAAATAATTTGGATTATTATGTAAAAAGTTACACAGGATTCAATGGAACAATCATTCTAAAGAGGTCTCAGTGATGTTGTTCAAGCCCTTAGGATGCAAAGTAGAAAGTTTATAGACCCAAATATTTTCCCTTTGTTTGAGTTTAAAAAATCTATTAGTGTTATCTGATGGGATCTGCTCAATGGGAGTGACCTTTATACAATCAAAATTACATTTGTGTTTATATAAACAATGATGAGAGACACTCTGTTTAGGAAACCCTTTGTTGACATTTGATTGATTTTGTTGATCCTATTTCGGAGTGTTTGTGTAGTACGTCCTATATATTGGAGATTGCATGTACATTGTAAAAGGTATATCGCATATTCACTCCCACAATCAAGGAAACTTTTGATGGGAAAAGTTTCTAAAGTAACAATAGAAGAAAAATATTAATTCTGTGTGTGATATTGGAACAACATAGACACCATGGATGTCCACACCAAAAGGATCCAAGGAGCGCTGGGAGCATTTTAGGGACAGAATGTTTTTTGGTATGTAGCTTACTAGGTGCTACTAAGTTTCTCAGAGTTTTTGCCCTTCTGAAGATAACTTTGGGTTTAATAGGTAGTAACTCTTTCAGAAAAGGATCATTTAAAGGAATGCGCCAATGTTTATGAAGAATCAACATGATAGGCTTACTCCCAGTGTTATAAAATTATATTTAAGGTTAAAAGAGTCAGGATTGTCTTTTTTTATACTCACTGATTTGATACAGTCTTCTTGTGACAGGCCCATAGCTTTTTGCTGTGCACCATGGATGAGACTAACTGGATTTTTTATTTTTATTTAAGTCTCTTATTTAGAAGCTGACATTCTTTCAAAAAATTTTTATGGTCAGAGCAGTTTTTCCTTACTCGCCAATACTGCCCAAAAGGAATATTTTTTAACCATGGTGGATAATGGGCACTTGTGTACTCCAAATAGATGTTCACATCAACTAGTTTAAAATGTGTTTTAGTAGAAAAAGTGTCAATATTTCTGCTAATTGTGAGATCTAGAAAATCAATAAATCTACCAGAGTAGGTGTGTGTAAATGTTAATCCAAATGTATTGTATCAACAAAAGCAATGGCTGAAGTTTCGTCACCCCTCCACACAAAAAACAAATCATCTATATAACGTTTGTAAAATAGTACATTATTTCTAAAAGGATGCTCCCCTAAAATATAAGTCATTTCGAAGGCGCCCATGTACAGATTCACATATGAGGGAGCAAACCTCGACCCCACCCACCCCCTTTTTTTTGGGGGGGGTTAAATGTCTTCTGTATTGATTGGCTAAAGCTATCTATGAATATCTTCTTTTGTTTTCTAAGTTTGATTATTTTTTAACTTTTGCAATTACCTTTATGTTATTGTGATGACCCCATATGATGTCAGAGGTCATCTCTGACCTGCCCATTTTGGGGGGTTTTTCTTCACCTATTGTATTTAAGTTGTCTCTGTCACCGTTGCATGTACCTGGCCTGATGAAGACACATGTCCTGCGTTGAAACACGTAGCACTACCATTATTTTTATTATATTAAAAACATTTATTATCATTCCATTGGATTACTTATTGGTTGAGCAGCGCCATTTAGGGTCATATATATGTATATATATATGTTTATATGCCCACACATATATATATATATATATATATATATATATATATATATATATACATTTTTTCTCTCTGCTTTGCATACACTTTCTACAGGGGGGACTGTTTGTGGCATTATCAATGGGGGGACTTTGTGTGGCACTATACAGGAGGTGATGTGACACTATCTACAGCGGGACTGTGTGGGGCACTATAGAGGAGAGGGTGTGACTATCTACAGGGGGCTCTGTGTGCCACTGTCTATGGGGGGACTGTGTGTGCCGCTATAAAGGAGGGGGTGTAATACTATATACAGGGGGCTGTGTGTGGCACTAAAAAGGAGGGTGTGACACTTTTTACAGTGGGACTGTGTGTGGCACGATACAGGAGAGGGTTTGACACTATATTCAGTGGGCTGTGCGTGGCACTGTCTACAGGGGGACTGTGTGTGGCACTATCTACAGGGGGACTGTTTGTGGCACCATACAAAGGGTGTGACACTATATAGAGGGGGCACTTTGTTGGGCACTCTCTACAGGAGGGAGGGTTGATCTACCTCCCCAGCCGCCTCTATTTTATGAAATCCCATTAATATTGATCTACCATAGATCTATAATAATGGGATCTCATAAAAATGGGAGGGAAGGGGGGATGCATGCGGGGATAGCTGTAACGTAACAAAAGAATCTATACTCACCCCTCCCCTGTACACTTTGACAAGCAAGAACAGATGGAAACAAATCCTTCCTGTCCTAGTGCTTCAAGATTCATGCAAGTTTTAGAATAACTATTATTACTATGAAATAGCATAATTAAGTGATAAATTGGGGACAGGGTGCTCAGGCAAAAGTTTGTTATGGGTGGGGCCCAGCCTCTCCTAGTTACGCCCATGATCACCTGCCTATTTATTTTACTTTGTTAGGAGGTGCTCACCAACTCCATCTTTTTTATAGAAAACCTTTTTCAAAAAGTGGGTAAGATATTCCTCCATCCCCATGAAGAGATTTTGCTTTTATCTCTAAATATAAAGAAGACATGGAGTTATCTGTTAGCTGCATAAATGCTTTTAGACTTTTCGAAGGAGAACTAATCCTTAAAACTCAGTTTAGTGGGAATATTCCAGTGATCCAACCTCATCAAAATCTAAATTTTCTGTGGAATCCATAGTTGAGATCATCAGCAGGTTCCTCAGATGGGTAAATGTTAAGTGGGTATTTGGAGATCTCTATGTTTTAGATTTTGAGTCTAATTAAATTAGGCCCCTTCAACATCGCATTCATTACCTTTCATCGGAGGAATATGTGACATATACCGCTGATGGAAGACTGCAACGTATCTCACTGTTTATGCATACAGTGGGATACGTCGCCCGAACAGACCTGACCGCCATGCAGGACAACGGCCCTGGGAAAACTCCTGGTTTCAGTAGTTTCCCTATGGCTGGAGTCCCCATGGCAGAGCGCTACCTGATGCTCTGCCTGGAGACTCCGGTCCTGGGAAGCTCTTGACGTCACTGTCCACATATGAACAGAGGCATCAGAAGGCTCCGAAGGCAGGGCGCTACCTGATGCCCTGCCCAGGGACTTCAGCTCTGGGGGAGCTCCTAACGACATTGTCCACAAGAGTCCCTAAGCAGAGCACTGCCTGATACTTTCCCTGCCTGGGGACACCACCCGAGGGAAATCTTTTGATGTCTCTGTCATTATATGGACAGAGATGTCTGTAACTTTCCTAGGGGCCCGAGTCCCTGGGCAAAGGCCTTCCTGTGGATGGCATTATTCCTGTAGCCCTGTGCAGGAAGTTCCAGTAACATAACTGTTACGTCACAGTTACATTACTGGAGCTTCCCAACATATGAGTTTAACGTATACCTGTGACAGATCCCATACAGTGCCATCTGTCACTCATAGGCTCCCATGTTAAAAAGGAATACTGTGCATCATACTTTTTGGCGGGATTCCTCAGGATCCCTTGTACTACGATATTCCATCCTCCATAAATAAGGTATACTCTTTTGGCTTCCGCCGGCCTAATGAAGCCCCGTGGACACACATATCTTATACGTCGAGAGCTTTCCTGACGTATAAAAAAAACGTAGGGCAGAAACGTGATCTGATGGTCTAAGACAAGGAAAAAGCTCTATTCATTTGAATGACTTGCAGTACTAGGAACAGTACTGCACATAAAGGTGTGGCTGTGCCTAGTACTGCAGCTGTACTGGGGCTTTTTTCTTGTCCCAGTTAAAGGGGTAGTCCTGGAACTTACATTTATCACCTATACATTGGATAGAGTGTAAGTGGCTGGTCCCTGACTGCTGGGGCCCCCACTGATAACTAGAATGGGGATCCCCATTTCTCCTCATTGCATGATCGCAGTGAAGAAACTTTAAATGGAGTAAGGACGAACCTGCACTGTGCCATTCCATTCAAAGTATGGAACTGATGGAGATATCCGAGTACAGTGCTCAGTTGTTTCCACCAGTCCCATAGACATTGAATGGAGTGGCAGGTCACAGGCTCATGTCCACTAACGGCATCAGAAACATGCTTGCTTGAATTTATTGAACAGAAAGCATCATTTCTTTAGGTAGGAGCAGAGATAATCATCTATCAAAGGTGACAGATCCGGTGCCAATGGTTTCTGTTTGTCTCCGTTGTGCAAGGGTTCCGTCTTTTTCACAGAATCAATACTGCAGTCAACTACGCTATTCATTCTGTCAAAACGATGGAAACCTTGCACAACGCTGGCAAATGGAAACCATTGGCACCGGATCCGTCACCGTTGAAATCAATGGTGATGGAAACGGAAGTCTATGGTTTCCGTTTGTGTCTGTCAAGGCTCCGTTCCGACGGAAAGCTCAGACGGAATGTTGGAACGGAGCCCTAGGGCAGATGTGAATGAAGCCTTATCTGTCATTTATCCTTTATATATTTTAGATACATTGGAGCAATAAAGGAAAACAAATGATGCAAAGGTGTGCATAGCCTTTAAAACCAAAGTAGGATCATAGAGCATAAGCACTAATGCATCGGGCAGCACCAGATGTATAGCTAGCCAGGCCCAAAGGCATAAAAAGCATTGGCATAACATTGTTGGCACTCAATCAATGGCTAGTCAGAAAAGTCCCTTTTCACTGTGAAGTATCCTGATTATTTAAGAGCTTAAAATCTCACAATATATTTTCACTTTCTATTAAAGTAGAATAATGGTTGTTTCAGTTTCATTGTGTTCTATTAATTTCCACGGTGTCAAATATCGAAAGATTTTTCGTGACTGATTACATTTTTATCCATTTCTCCTCTAACTCCCACTCATGTTCCCATTCTTTCAAATCCTTACAGAAATAGGAAAACAACCCCAAATGTCGTCAGATTGTTTTAAAATAAATTGTATCTGATAATATGTAATTTTGTAATTCTTTTACTTTGATGCAGAATGTTACATAACAATGATAAACATTGCTTCCATTAGTTGAGGTTAAAGTATTGTGATACATAAAAGTAAAAAAAAAAAAATCGGACTATTATGGTCTATTCAGACGAGCATTAGAAAATCAAGCCAAAACGAACGATTTTCATATTGAATCAGTATTGTGTTCGAGTATGTTCCGTTGTCCATTCTTTAGGTCTGTATGACATCAGTTTTTCCCATCCGTCATAAAAAACCTGGAGAATGCCCACTTTTGTCACAACTGTCATTTTCTAGGGATTATTTCTGACTTCTGACCATGTCTGATATTTATTGGACACCTACAGACCATGTCCTTTTGTACTGGCTAGTTTCTAGGAGATTTAGAGGAATAACTATGGAGGAAGAGGGGGCTATGGGATCATCCTGACATCTGACAGCGGGCTTGGAAAGACCAATTCCACACTCTCTATTCTGACCTAAATCATCACCCTGACAAATTCTATGCTTTCTACCGCTTGTCCAATCCAGATATTGGACAGACTGTTGGAGGAGCTGCACCCTGGACTAACCTTCCAGGACACTAATATATGAGGAATAGCTCCATGTCACCCTAAGGTAAGAACACAGACTGTTCCCTGGTATTTAGATGGAATACATTTTTAACTTTTTAAAAGATCTTTTAGATTCCTGGCCAAGGGCAACTTGTTTGCATCCCCACATGTAACGTAAACATTGGGGGGACTGGATGAACAGCACATTAGCTATTAGAAGCCGCCTCAGGGTACTCAGGGTCCCGATACTCCAATTCTATACAGTATTTCTGGTGCTGTTCGCCTTGGCTGACAGTAACTACAGATTTATATTTATTTATGTGGGGTCCTATGGAAGCACTGTAGATAATCGCATCTTCAGGGCTTCCAGAAAGGGTTAGCGGCTTCACTCCAAGTAACTGCTCCTACCTGAACCCAGTATACTGCTCGGATCTAGTGGACCACCAGTCTCATTTGTCCTTGTTGCCCTATAAGGGGTGTCACAAAGGGTCTGTGGACCCACTGGGCCGTACCGCCTTGGCGGTAAGGCAGCTGGCCAAAAGGGAGCAGGTGACTGTCTATAGTTCTATAGGTACCTGTGGTAGCTCAGACAGCAGCAGGGCAGACTCGGCTGGGACTTAGGTATCAGGTGGACGTCAGGCGGGGTGGAGCAGGTCAGACGTGGATGCAGCGCAGCACGACTTTGGCACGGCTCCGTGCTAGACCAGGAATGTATGGATTGCTAGGCACAGGAACTGGAAACAAGTATAGGTACAGGGACAGGGACTGGAACAGGAAACACACTAGGAGGCCATCACATAGACAAACTATAGGAAACACAACAACGCTCAGGCATAGAACTAGGGGGCTGGACCCCTCTTATAGTCCAGGGTACTCACAGGTCAAAGTTCGTCCATGAGGTCCGGCGCGCGCGCTGCCCCTCTAAGAGCGGGCACGAGCGTGCGCGCGCACCCTACGGGATCCGGCAGAGGTGAGTGGACGCAAGCGATGGCTTCTCCTGAGGAGGAGGCTGGGCCCATCGCTTGCCGACTCGTGGCTGCTGCTGTCAGGGGGAGGTTGGAGCTGACATTCCGCAGTCACGGACATAACAAGGGGTTTGAAATGTCAGTGTTATGCGCCCAGGATTATACGAAAGGTGGGGAATTTTCAATTACGGTCTCACCAGGGGAAGAAGGTGTGCCTTTGGAATATTCTCCAATAAATGGAGAGTTTTCTGGAGAAGCATCCCCACAATGTCGACTCCATCATGAAAGTTATGATAGTGCATAACTACGGCAGCATTTATAACACTTCATCGGATGTTGACCAACACCTGCTAACAGCCACTGCTCCTTTCTGACACCTCTAACCAGGGGCGTAGCTAGGGGGGGGGCAAGCGGGGCACGTGCCCCGGGCGCAGTTAAGAGCGGGGCGCCAGCGCCACCTCCTCTTGCACTATAATTGTACCTGTGTCGCAAGGACACAGGTACAATTAGAAGCAATGAATGACCGGGCACGTTCCGTGCCCGGGCCATTCAGCGCCTTTCCACGAATGAAGCGACTGGTACCTTTTGTACCAGTGACGCTTGCGTCGATGAAAGGCGCTGACTGACTGACAGGGAAAGTCATCCTGCCCAGCCAATCAGCGCCTTTCATAGATGCTGTGTTCAACCCCCTGGAGACCTGCGCAGAAGAGAGCAGGTCTCCATGGCTGCTGGACGGCGTGGGAGCGGGAATAAGGTGAGTTTAAATATATATTTTTTAAATTGTAATAGAAGTGTGTGGCTGTATCTGCGGGGGGACTTTGTCTACACGGGGGACTTTATCTACAGGGGGACTATATCTACAGGGCTGGGCTATATACAGGGGGACTATATCTACAGAGCTGGGCTATATACAGGGGGACTTTATCTATGGGGGTGTCTATCTACAGGGGGACTATATCTACAGGGCTGGGCTATATACAGGGGGACTATATCTACAGGACTGGGCTATATACAGGGGGACTATATCTACAGGGCTGGGCTATATACAGGGGGACTATATCTACAGGGCTGGGCTATATACAGGGGGACTTTATCTACGGGGGTGTCTATCTACAGGGGGACTATATCTACAGGGCTGGGCTATATACAGGAGGACTATATCTACAGGGCTGGGCTATATACAGGGGGACTATATCTACAGGGCTGGGCTATATACAGGGGGACTATATCTACAGGGCTGGGCTATATACAGGGGGACTATATCTACAGGGCTGGGCTATATACAGGGGGACTATATCTACAGGGCTGGGCTATATACAGGGGGACTATATCTACAGGGCTGGGCTATATACAGGGGGACTATATCTACAGGGCTGGGCTAAATACTGGAGTGGGCTGTCTATAGAGCACCATATATAGGGGTGGGCTATATAGTCTATAGCCCCCTGTAGATATAGCCCACCCCTGTATATTTGGCTCCATAGATAGCTCACCCCAGTATATCGCCCCCCCTGTGTATAGCCCACCCCTCTAGATATAGCCCCCCTGTGTATAGCCCACCCCTGTATATAGCCCCCCTCTGTAGATATAACCCCCCTGTGTATAGTCCACCCCTGTAGATATAGCCCCCCTGTGTATATCCCAGCCCTGTGTATATCCCAGCCCTGTGTATAGCCCAGCCCTGTGTATAGCCCAGCCCTGTAGATATGGTCCCCCTGTAGATATGGTCCCCCTGTAGCTAGCCCACCCCTGTATATAGTCCCCCTGTAGATATAGTCCCCCTGTAGATATAGCCCACCCCTGTATATAGTATCCCACAAATAGCTCCCCCTATAGTGCTCCACAGAAAGCCCACCCCTGTATATAGCCCCCTTGTACATATAGTCCACCCCTGTATATAGCCCCCTTGTACATATAGTCCACCCCTGTATATAGTGCTCCACAGAAAGCCCACCCCTGTATATAGCCCCCTTGTACATATAGTCCACCCCTGTATATAGTGCTCCACAGATAGCCCACCCTTGTATATAGTATATACAGGGGTGGGCTATCTGTGGAGCACTATATACAGGCGTGGACTATCTAGTGGAGCACTATATACAGGGGTGGACTATATGTACAAGGGGGGGCTATATACAGGGGTGGGCTATCTGTGAAACACTATATACAGGGGTGGACTATATGTGGAGCACTATATACAGGGGTGGGCTATATCTACAGGGGGGCTACATACATGGTTGGGCTATCTGTAGAGCTCTATATACAGGGGTGGGCTATATCTACAGGGGGCTATATACAGGGTGGGCTATCTGTAGAGCACCATAGGGGGAGTTATTTGTGGGCCACTATATACAGGGGTGGGCTATATGGGGGCACTATCTACAGGGGCTCTATGGCAGGCACTATCTACAGGGGGCACAGTGTGTGTGTGGGACACGGTGTATGGTGCTATTATAATTAGAGGTGCAGTGTTTGGCGCTATTATATTTAGGGGCGTAGTGTGTGGTATAATTATAACTTTATATTTATTTATAGGTGCAGAAATGTTGGAAAAGTGAGAAGCTGAAGACATCTGAGCGGCAAACTGCAGAAATGGGCTGTGACCGGGTGAAGTCGTCATAGAGGTCTGGACCGGATGGAGAGAAAGAACTAGAATCTGAGACATCACCGGTGAGTCACTTAATGTAAATGTTTATTCTGCCTCTAATCAGTATTGTAGTCACTGTATGATCTGCAGCGAGATAATTATGATAGGATTTAATTTTTGTGAAACGGCATCTCCCAGCATATCCTTACCATTGTTCGGGCCATGCTGGGAGCTGTAGTTTTACGCCGTACACACCTATACGGCAGGGGTTGCACTAAATTGAGCTGTATTTGTGCTGGTGTTGTATATATGTAGTGAGCTTGGTTCTGGTGTTGTGTATAGAACCATATTGCTTGTGAAATGTACAAATAATTTTATGCTCGCGTTACATAAAAAGAAATGACACGTCGATTGGTAGAGAAAACAAACACGGCGAGAGGGAAGGAGATGTCGGGAAAGAGGTTGGGGGGGGCGCCAAATTTTTGCCCCGGGTGCTGGAGAACCTAGCTACGCCTCTGCCTCTAACGATGCCAGACCTGGAACAGCTGGACTGAGCGTCAGTTTTGTTTGCAGACTTCTTCCTGGCGCTTGAGGGAGATGTTGCATGGCAGCAGGACTCTATTTGTTGAGGAACATAATATCTTTAATTTATTGCTGCCTCTGGATTTCCTGTTTGTTTCTGCATTTAGTTTTGCAATTTGTTTCAGTTAGCTAGTTTAATTTTGAATGTAAGTAAAAGTCTTGCGATGGGGACTGATGACGCGGGTTGCGATTTTGCGTATTTTGTCGAAAATATAAACTGGTCAGGCACCCTATAGTATAGGCATGACCGCATGTAACCGTGTAAGTGGCACCCTATAGAAGCATTCACTTAAAATTTGGACCCTTGATGTGGGTTGTGAGCTTGCATAAGTTTTTTTTCAGAATAAAAAAAAATAACCTATTCAGCATTGTCTGTCTCAGGTACAACCACACAGACCTGCCTCCCACTTAATGAATATTTCAGCCAAAGCACCTGGGAATCCACTTCTTGTCAAGGAGTTCTTTTGAACTTGACATTTTGTCACAAAGGAGCATATAGACCATGAATAGCTTAAATTAAGATTAAAACATAATATATTTTATTAGGCAACAATATAAAAAAGACAAAGTGAAACATACAATGAGTTAAAAAAAATGCTATCAACAACATGCATACAACGCTTCTATATATCCAATGAAAGCTGCCAGTTGTTTTCAATGACTTGTGTTATACACCGCATTCCAAATTATTATGCAAATGTTATTTTTCACTGACGCAAGTTCTTAGACGACAACCACACCAGATCGCCGACCATAAACAGGGGGTTAGCAGAACGTTTTCTATCAGCCTGAGTTTTTTGTACGCTCTGGGACGCCTCTAGGTTCTTCTGAACCTGGGCCCAGACTGTGCACAGTTCCCGATGAACGACCT
This sequence comes from Rhinoderma darwinii, assembly GCF_050947455.1. Taxonomy (NCBI): domain Eukaryota; kingdom Metazoa; phylum Chordata; class Amphibia; order Anura; family Rhinodermatidae; genus Rhinoderma; species Rhinoderma darwinii. Next base: position 49,143,768 of record NC_134693.1, read on the forward strand.
CTACCACGGGATTGTTGGAACTACCAGGTGAAACGGAGGAGAACCATGGATTAAACCCAAAATTACAGAAAAAGGGGGAGACCCCTGACGAGTTACTGACCCGGTTATTAAGGGAAAATTCGGCGAGGGGAATGAATGAGACCCAATCATATTGACAGTCAGAGACAAAACACCTTAAGTATTGTTCTAGAGATTGATTAGTCCTCTCCGTTTGACCATTGGTTTCAGGATGGAAGGCAGAGGAGAAGGACAGATCAATCCCCAACTTCATACAGAAGGCTCTCCAAAACAATGAAACAAATTGTACCCCTCTGTCCGAAACAATATTGACAGGGACCCCATGGAGACGCAGGATGTGTTTGACAAACAAGGTAGCCAACGTCTTGGCGTTGGGTAGTTTCTTGAGGGGCACAAAGTGGCACATCTTACTGAAGCGGTCTACCACCACCCACACCACCGACTTGCCTTGGGATGGAGGCAAATCGGTGATAAAATCCATGGAGATATGTGTCCAAGGTCTCTGGGGAATGGGCAACGAACGCAGTAAGCCCGCTGGTCGGGACCTGGGAGTCTTGGACCTAGCACAAACCTCACAAGCGGCGACGTAGGCCTTAACGTCTTTAGGCAACCCAGGCCACCAATAATTTCTGGTAATGAGGTGTTTGGTACCCAGGATGCCTGGATGACCAGATAGTGCGGAGTCATGATTTTCCCTAAGTACCCTTAGCCGGAATTGCAGGGGAACAAACAGCTTGTTCTCAGGAAGGTTCCCGGGAGCTGAACCTTGATCAGCAGCAATTTCAGAGACTAAATCAGAATCGATCGAGGAAATGATTATACCTGGAGGCAAAATACAAGCAGGATCTTCCTCCGAAGGAGGGCTGGCCATGAAGCTACGTGACAGTGCATCAGCCTTAATATTTTTAGACCCAGCCCTATAGGTAACCAAAAAATTGAATCTAGTAAAAAATAACGCCCATCGGGCTTGTCTCGGGTTTAGCCTCCGGGCAGATTCTAGGAAAACCAGATTCTTGTGGTCGGTAAGGACCGTTACCTGGTGTCTAGCCCCCTCCAGGAAGTGGCGCCACTCTTCAAATGCCCATTTAATGGCTAAGAGTTCGCGGTTGCCAATATCATAGTTACTCTCAGTTGGCGAAAACTTCATGGAGAAGTAGGCACAGGGGCGGAGATGGGTGAGGGACCTGGTACCCTGGGACAAGACAGCCCCCACTCCCACCTCAGATGCGTCAACTTCCACGATAAATGGCTCCATTTGGTTGGGCTGAACCACCACCGGGGCCGAGATAAAGCACTTCTTAAGGACCTCAAAAGCCTGGACAGCCTCAGGAGGCCAGTGGAGGAGATCAGCACCTTTGCGAGTGAGGTCCGTAAGAGGCTTAGGGATGACCGAGAAGTTAGCAATAAATCTCCTGTAATAATTAGCGAACCCCAAAAAACACTGTAACGCCTTCAGGGAGGCAGGTTGGACCCATTCCGCCACAGCCTGAACCTTGGCGGGGTCCATGCGGAATTCATGAGGAGTGAGGATTTGACCCAAAAATTGTATCTCCTGTACCCCAAACACACATTTTTCGGTTTTGGCAAACAGTTTGTTTTCCCGAAGGACCTGGAGCACCTTCCTGACATGCTCAATGTGGGAGGACCAGTCCTTGGAAAACACCAGTATGTCATCAAGGTACACTACAAGAAATATCCCCAGGTAATTTCTCAAAATCTCATTTATGAAATTCTGGAAGACCGCAGGGGCATTACACAACCCAAAGGGCATGACGAGGTATTCGAAATGACCTTCGGGCGTGTTAAACGCAGTCTTCCACTCATCCCCCTCTTTGATGCGAATAAGGTTATACGCCCCCCGTAGATCCAATTTAGAGAACCATTGGGCCCCCTGAACCTGATTAAAGAGATCAGGTATCAAAGGAAGGGGATACTGGTTCCTTACCGTGACCTTATTCAGGCTACGGTAGTCAATGCATGGCCTAAGACCACCATCCTTCTTCCCCACGAAGAAGAAGCCAGCACCTACCGGAGAAGAAGAGGGACGAATGTAACCCTTGGCCAGGGATTCCTGTATATAGTCTCTCATGGCTTCACGTTCGGGACAAGAAAGATTAAATATCCTACCCTTAGGAAGCTTAGCTCCTGGTACCAATTCGATAGCGCAATCGTATTCTCTATGAGGAGGTAACACTTCGGAGGCCTCCCTAGAGAAAACATCAGCGAAGTCCTGAACAAACTCGGGTAGCGTATTCGCCTCCTCAGGGGGAGAAATAGAATTAACAGAAAAACATGACGTACAACATTCATTACCCCATTTGGTTAGCTCCCCAGTATTCCAGTCAAACGTGGGATTATGCAACTGCAACCAGGGAAGGCCTAGAACCAAATCGTACGATAATCCCTGCATCAACAGTACAGAGCATTGCTCCAAATGCATGGAGCCAACAAGGAGTTCAAAAACAGGGGTATGCTGTGTAAAATAACCATTAGCAAGAGGAGTGGAGTCGATACCCACTACCGGGACAAGTTTAGGCAAATCAATCAGAGGCATAGCAAGAGACATAGCAAATTCCACAGACATAATATTAGTAGAGGACCCTGAATCCACGAAGGCACTGCCGGTAGCAGACCTACCACCAAAAGAGACCTGAAAGGGAAGCAAGATCTTAGTACGTTTCCTATTTACTGGAAATACCTGTGCGCCCAAGTGACCTCCCCGATGATCACTTAGGCGCGGAAGTTCTCTGGCTGCATTCTTACGCTTAGGACAGTTGTTCACTTGATGCTTGTCATCCCCACAGTAGAAGCAGAGACCATTCTTCCTGCGGAATTCTCTACGTTGTTGGGGGGACATGGAGGCCCCGAGTTGCATAGGTATCTCTGAGTCTTTCCTGGAGGAACGAAGCAACGGAACTTCGGGAGGCATCATGGGGGAGTCGGAGGAGAAAACACATAAACGTTCATGTTGTCGTTCCCTGAGACGTCGGTCAAGTCGTACCGCTAAAGCCATAGCCTGGTCTAGGGAGTCAGAAGAGGGATAGCTAACTAGCAGGTCTTTCAGGGCATTCGACAGACCCAACCTAAACTGGCACCTTAAGGCAGGGTCATTCCACCGAGAAGCTACGCACCACTTCCTAAAGTCAGAGCAATACTCCTCAACAGGTCTCTTACCCTGACGTAAGGTCACCAGCTGACTCTCGGCAAAGGCAGTCCTGTCAGTCTCGTCATAAATAAGTCAGAGAGCAGAAAAGAAACAATCAACGGAGGAAAGTTCAGGGGCGTCAGGAGCCAAGGAGAAGGCCCACTCTTGGGGCCCTTCCTGGAGCCGGGACATGATTATACCCACCCGCTGGCTCTCAGAACCTGAGGAATGAGGCTTTAAACGAAAGTAAAGCCTACAACTCTCCCGAAAGGAGAGAAAAGCCCTCCGGTCCCCTGAGAACCGGTCGGGCAACTTGAGGTGGGGTTCAAGAGGTGCGGTGAGGGGAACTACCAAGGTAGCATCAGGCTGGTTGACCCTCTGAGCCAGGGCCTGGACCTGTAGGGAGAGACCCTGCATTTGCTGAGCCAGGGTCTCACGGGGGTCCATAGTGGTGTCAGGGACCAGGGTAGACTAGGTATGGGCTTGTTATTATGTAATGACCGGGGGGTAGGGAAACGGACAAGTGAGCCCTAATCTACCCGCCACTCTGTCCCTGCCTACTTGCAACGACCCGCCCTAGGCGACGGGGTACAACTGGGCGGCGGTCCCTGCACTCAGTAAGTGCACGACAAACACGACAAACATACAAGGGAATACAAGCAAGGGAAAAGGGGCAGTTGCCCATGGCAACACCGTGAGCAACCAGAGTGGTGAACGAGCCGAGTCAAGCCAGGAGTGTGCGAGGTACCAAACGAAGAGCAGAAGAGTAGTCAGTAAGCCAGGGTCTGTATGGAGCAGGAACAAAATAGAAGGAGCTGTAGCTGGGCCAGGAAACCACACGAAAAAGAATAACAAGCAAGGAGGAACAGGAAATGCAGGTATAAATAGACAGAGGGCGGGAGCTAGCTGAGTCTGGCCAGGCTGCGATAGGCTCTCCCACTCCTAAGCCTGCCAGCCTGAGTGGTGGAAGCTGGAGTCAGTCTCAGGGATGTAGATTCAGGTGCTGACTGATTAATTAAGGGAGTTAACCCCGAAGCTGTGCCTGGCAGATCCTTTACACCAAGTTACATGTTAACATAGGACCCCTTCTTTGATATCACCTTCACAATTCTTGCATCCATTGCATTTGTGAGTGTTTGGACAGTTTCTGCTTGAATATCTTAGCAGGATGTCAGAATAACCTCCCAGAGCTTCTTTTTTGATGTGAACTGCCTCCCACCCTCATAGATATTTTGCTTGAGGATGCTCCAAAGGTTCTAAATATGGTTGAGGTTAGGGGAACATGGGGGCCACACCATGAGTTTCTCTCCTTTTATGCCCATAGCAGCCAATGACACAGAGGTATTCTTTGCAGCATGAGATGGTGCATTGTCATGCATGAATATAATTTTGCTACAGAAGGCACTGTTCTTCTTTTTGTACCACGGAAGAAAGTGGTCAGTCATAAACTCTACGTACTTTGCATAGGTCATTTTCACACCGTCAGGGACCCTAAAGGGGCCTACCAGCTCTCTCCCCATGATTCCAGCCCAAAACATGACTCCGCCACCTCCTTGCTGACGTCGCAGCCTTGTTGGGACATTGTGGCCATTCACCAACCATCCACTACTCCATCCACCTGGACCATCCAGGGTTGCACGGCACTCATCAGTAAACAACACGGTTTGAAAATTAGTCTTCATGTATTTCTGAGCCCACTGCAACCGTTTCTGCTTGTGAGCATTGTTTGGGGGTGGTCGAATAATAGCTTTATGCACACTTGCAAACCTCTGGAGGATCCTACACCTTGAGGTTCCTGGGACTCCAGAGGCACCAGCGGCTTCAAATACCTGTTTGCTGCTTTGCAATGGCATTTTAGCAGCTGCTCTCCTAATCCTATTAATTTGTCTGGCAGAAACCTTCCTCATTATACCTTTATCTGAACGAACCCGTCTGTGCTCTGAATCAGCCACAAATCTTTTCACAGTACGATGATCACGCTTAAGTTTTCTTGAAATATCCAATGTTTTCATACCTTGTCCAAGGTATTGCACTATTTCACGCTTTTCGGCAGCAGAGAGATCCTTTTTCTTTCCCATATTGCTTGAAACCTGTGGCCTGATTAATAACGTGGAACGTCCTTCTTAAGTAGTTTTCCTTTGATTGGGCACACCTGGAAAACTAATTATCACAGGTGTCTGAGATTGATTACAATGATCCAAAGAGCCCTAAGACACAATACCATCCATGAGTTTAATTGAAAAACTAATAATTCAATGTTTATGACACTTAAATCCAATGTGCATAATAATTTGGAACACGGTGTATATCAAATAGACATGCTCACATTGGTGTGCCACTAAGGGTATGTTCACACGCACTAATTACGGACGTAATTCGGGCGTTTTTGCCCCGAATTACGTCCGAAAATAGCGCCTCAATAGCGCTGACAAACATCTGCCCATTGAAAGCAATGGGCAGACGTTTGTCTGTTCACACGAGGCGTAATTTACGCACCACTGTCAAATGACGGCGCGTAAATAGACGCCCGCGTCAAAGAAGTGACCTGTCACTTCTTTGGGTGTAATTGGAGCCGTTATTCATTGACTCCAATGAATAGCAGCACGAATTACGTCCGTAATGGACGCGGCGTTCAAGCGCCTGCACATGCCGTTACGGCTGAAATTACGGGGATGTTTTCAGGCCGAAACATCCCCGTAATTTCAGCCGTTACGGACGCCCTCGTGTGAACATACCCTTAGGAATGAACCCATACGCAAATTGTTATAATAATGATAATGAATTAAGAACATTCACATAAATATGGAATGATATTATAAAGGTTAGCATAAGTGTTATGCGTAATTGGCAATAGCTAACCTAGATTATATCACAGTACATAGCAATAGCAATGTCAAGATAGTGATTTACACACAAACAAACAAAGCAGTTTTACTTACATGAGAGAATGAACACAAGAATTGTGGAGTGACTGGCGTGTATGACCACCTCGACGTGCGTTTCAGCGTAGTTCTCCCCAGGAGGCGTAGTTTTACGAAATGTTAAGGACGCCTTTAAGTAGGTTGATTTGGTCAATGGGATAATATTTTATAACCAAAATGGATATACAGTGAAGGAATAAGTATTTGATCCCTTGCTGATTTTGTAAGTTTGCCCACTGTCAAAGTCATGAACAGTCTAGAATTTTTAGGCTAGGTTAATTTTACCAGTGAAAGATAGATTATATAAAAAAACAAACAGAAAATCACATAGTCAAAATTATATATATTTATTTGCATTGTGCAAGGAGAGATAAGTATTTGATCCACTACCAACCATTAAGAGTTCAGCCTCCTCCAGACCAGTTACACGCTCCAAATCAACTTGGTGCCTGCATTAAAGACAGCTGTCTTAAATGGTCACCTGTATAAAAGACTCCTGTCTACAGACTCAATTAATCAGTCTGACTCTGACCTCTACAACATGGGCAAGACCAAAGAGCTTTCTAAGGATGTCAGGGACAAGATCATAGACCTGCACAAGGCTGGAATGGGCTACAAAACCATAAGTAAGACGCTGGGTGAGAAGGAGACAACTGTTGGTGCAATAGTAAGAAAATGGAAGACATACAAAATGACTGTCAATCGACATCGATCTGGGGCTCCATGCAAAATCTCACCTCGTGGGGTATCCTTGATCCTGAGGAAGGTGAGAGCTCAGCCGAAAACTACACGGGGCCAACTTGTTAATGATCTCAAGGCAGCTGGGACCACAGTCACCAAGAAAACCATTGGTAACACATTACGCCGTAATGGATTAAAATCCTGCAGTGCCCGCAAGGTCCCCTTGCTCAAGAAGGCCCATGTACAGGCCCGTCTGAAGTTTGCAAATGAACATCTGGATGATTCTGAGAGTGATTGGGAGAAGGTGCTGTGGTCAGATGAGACTAAAATTGAGCTCTTTGGCATTAACTCAACTCGCCATGTTTGGAGGAAGAGAAATGCTGCCTATGACCCAAAGAACACCGTCCCCACTGTCAAGCATGGAGGGGGAAACATTATGTTTTGTGGGTGTTTCTCTGCTAAGGGCACAGGACTACTTCACCACATCAATGGGAGAATGGATGGAGCCATGTACCATCAAATCCTGAGTGACAACCTCCTTCCCTCCACCAGGAAATTAAAAATGGCTCGTGGCTTGGTCTTCCAGCACGACAATGACCCGAAACATACAGCCAAGGCAACAAAGGAGTGGCTCAAAAAGAAGCACATTAAGGTCATGGAGTGGCCTAGCCAGTCTCCAGACCTTAATCCCATCGAAAATTTATGGAGGGAGCTGAAGATCCGAGTTGCCAAGCGACAGCCTCGAAATCTTAATGATTTACAGATGATCTGCAAAGAGGAGTGGGCCAAAATTCCATCTAACATGTGTGCAAACCTCATCATCAACTACAAAAAATGCCACCAAGTATTAAGTCTTGCTTGCCAAAGGGATCAAATACTTATTTCTCTGTGCACAATGCAAATAAATATATATAATTTTGACTATGTGATTTTCTTTTTTTTTTTTTTAGATAATCTATCTCTCACTGGTAAAATTAACATATCCTAAAAATTCTAGACTGTTCATGACTTTGACAGTGGGCAAACTTACAAAATCAGCAAGGGATCAAATACTTATTTCCTTCACTGTATGGACCAGACTGATAGGGCTATCGAATATCGGAACTGGAAGACTAAGACCTACGTAAGAGGTCACATGGTCATTACCATGTTTTAGTTTTCCGCCCGCCACGCCAAACATCCGGCAGAAATACCGGCGGAGATTACATTAAGGCATAAAAACCTATATGTTCAGGTTTGCCCAACTGTGCATGCCCTGTGTACCCTCGGCCATATTAAAGGTGGCAAGAAATATTGGGACATCAATATGTTCGCACTTGCAAAAAAAAGTAGAATGTCTTCCATATAATGAACCATATTGAAGGTGGCTTAAATTTGGAAAGGAGAAGAGATGGAAAGTGTAATATATTACAACTATACAGGAAAGAAAACACACACATATATATATATATATATATATATATATATATATATATATATATATATATATATATATATATATATATATATATATATATATATATATATCCAAAAAGAAAGTTCAGCAGCACTCCAATGATCAAGGTGAAAAAAAAGGTGAAATTTATTGAGCCAACATGGCAATGCAACGTTTCCGTCCCACCTTGGGACCTTTCTCAAGCATAGTGATACATACAAGTTCAGTGATTTATATAATGTGTATACAATCAGTGTCATCAATCTCATTAGAATAATGAGGTTGATATATACATCTCAAAATAACGTGATACAACAAAGAAAGAGTATCGAAACGACATCAATCGATACAAATAGTGAAAACAATACGTTGATGTTAAAAACAACATAAAACATACATTTCTCATGCAAGAAAATATAACGTTCTTTAAATCGCAATATTCACCAGCTGGGTGAGATTCAGAGACTGCACGACCACTTGACCAATCAGAACGCAGGTGTTGTTGTAAGACGTATAACACTTGTCATTCACAGCCAGTATCTGTCCAGCTCCACTGCGCATGCGTCGGATCAGTCCGGACCGGATGTGACGTCTCGCTATAGTAACTAGGATACCGATCGTTGGTAAACAAAGTCCTCATAATATTCAATTATATGTGGTCGGTCCGTATAACCCAGAAATGACACATTGCTTCAAGAATTAGACATATCGATCCTCTGAAAAGGCCATTACATACAATACAGATAGAAAATATGAATTAACTAAAAAGATCTTTTGCTCATCTTGTCTTTACACAGCACCAACAGGGTAAATATACCCAAATATTATACATGCATGGGAATAGGCAATTTACCGCACATCATGATTAAGGTGACAGGAACTCATTCATAGTAATATATAAATCAACAAGTAGAGTCCACACGAGGAAGACGGGATCCCGACCACATTCCGTGGGCGGCGGTCTCCGTCAATCAGGTTCGTGGAAAGAAACGCACACAACATCGTGTACGCGGTCCCAACCATATCTCCTATAACCCGTGTAGCGGACTCACTATATTTAAAATAATAAACATAAAATAAAAAAGAGGGAAAAGATGTGCCGTAAATATCACCCAGCCATGGGAAAGAAAGAAACTAATGAAAAATCAAATATGCTGAGAAACAGACACATTGAGCAACAGAACATTTCAACCACCTTTCCATCGCAGATATCGCTAATATTGGTTATCGTAATATCAATAAAGTTGATCTGAAGTGGTCCTGCAGTCCCATGTTTATCTATAATAGAAAAATTATTAAAAACATGTCAAAAATTTATGTATCACACATTTTTAAAGAGGAGAACATCACCAGAAGTCAAGACACAACAGGAGGTAACGGTCTCAGGAAGCAACTCTGGCTACATTAAATTCAACGTTAAGACCATTAGGTCGCAAGGTATTCAATTGGAAAATCCATTGAAGTTCACATTTATGTAGTGCCCTATGTCGATCACCACCCTTATAGGATACAGGGATATGGTCAAGGATCATAAATTTAAGATCCTTTTCAGTATGGCCATACTGAAAAGGATCTTAAATTTATGATCCTTGACCATATCCCTGTATCCTATAAGGGTGGTGATCGACATAGGGCACTACATAAATGTGAACTTCAATGGATTTTCCAATTGAATACCTTGCGACCTAATGGTCTTAACGTTGAATTTAATGTAGCCAGAGTTGCTTCCTGAGACCGTTACCTCCTGTTGTGTCTTGACTTCTGGTGATGTTCTCCTCTTTAAAAATGTGTGATACATAAATTTTTGACATGTTTTTAATAATTTTTCTATTATAGATAAACATGGGACTGCAGGACCACTTCAGATCAACTTTATTGATATTACGATAACCAATATTAGCGATATCTGCGATGGAAAGGTGGTTGAAATGTTCTGTTGCTCAATGTGTCTGTTTCTCAGCATATTTGATTTTTCATTAGTTTCTTTCTTTCCCATGGCTGGGTGATATTTACGGCACATCTTTTCCCTCTTTTTTATTTTATGTTTATTATTTTAAATATAGTGAGTCCGCTACACGGGTTATAGGAGATATGGTTGGGACCGCGTACACGATGTTGTGTGCGTTTCTTTCCACGAACCTGATTGACGGAGACCGCCGCCCACGGAATGTGGTCGGGATCCCGTCTTCCTCGTGTGGACTCTACTTGTTGATTTATATATTACTATGAATGAGTTCCTGTCACCTTAATCATGATGTGCGGTAAATTGCCTATTCCCATGCATGTATAATATTTGGGTATATTTACCCTGTTGGTGCTGTGTAAAGACAAGATGAGCAAAAGATCTTTTTAGTTAATTCATATTTTCTATCTGTATTGTATGTAATGGCCTTTTCAGAGGATCGATATGTCTAATTCTTGAAGCAATGTGTCATTTCTGGGTTATACGGACCGACCACATATAATTGAATATTATGAGGACTTTGTTTACCAACGATCGGTATCCTAGTTACTATAGCGAGACGTCACATCCGGTCCGGACTGATCCGACGCATGCGCAGTGGAGCTGGACAGATACTGGCTGTGAATGACAAGTGTTATACGTCTTACAACAACACCTGCGTTCTGATTGGTCAAGTGGTCGTGCAGTCTCTGAATCTCACCCAGCTGGTGAATATTGCGATTTAAAGAACGTTATATTTTCTTGCATGAGAAATGTATGTTTTATGTTGTTTTTAACATCAACGTATTGTTTTCACTATTTGTATCGATTGATGTCGTTTCGATACTCTTTCTTTGTTGTATCACGTTATTTTGAGATGTATATATCAACCTCATTATTCTAATGAGATTGATGACACTGATTGTATACACATTATATAAATCACTGAACTTGTATGTATCACTATGCTTGAGAAAGGTCCCAAGGTGGGACGGAAACGTTGCATTGCCATGTTGGCTCAATAAATTTCACCTTTTTTTTCACCTTGATTATTGGAGTGCTGCTGAACTTTCTTTTTGGATATACGTATGGTCTTTGGATCGGGACTATCAGCTGGCACCCTTCATTACTGGAACCTATCTACTGAATTAGAGTGCTGCCGTTTTTTCTACTTATGTATATATATATATATATATATATATTAGGAAAGGGAATAAGAACAATTATAATAAGGTTAAATAAAGTGGATAGAGAGAAAAAAATACCACCAAGACGATGCTAATCGTCTGTCAAAATTATCTCCTTCAGAATAAAAAGAGGAGAAAATCAAACCCCGAAGTGAAGCGTGCGCGAGATGCCATCCACAACGGACTGTCCAGATCAGCCCGAGGTGGTGTGGACATCCCGTGAACAGCCAAACTACATGGGCCCTATATAAAAAAGGGGTATGTTTGTGAGACATATATAAAGGTTAGAATGTCATATGGGGATGGTGATGTGACTAAAGAAAATTGAGTAAAAAGACACAAAGGGAAAGACGAAGATAAAATATTATACCTATATGTATCAAATAAACAAATATTTTGAATATATAAGCTAGATATAACTTAATTTCATGAAAGTGCAAACCTGTGCAAGTAATTAAAAACAAATTTCATACTTAGAAACATACAACAAGCAAATGGTGTTTTTTTTTTGCATGTATAGGATAATAAAGTGCTAAAGGGCACAAGTGTAAGTAATAATGAAAAAAAAATTATATGTATAAATAGACTTGAAATTATGTACTGTGCAAAAAGAACAAAGGTGACTGACTACATTTCATAAAAATGTACTTCATACATAAATAAATTGAATACATAAATTTATGTTATAGATTAATTTACTACTAAAGAGGTGCCTAAGTGCCAACAATACTGTGAAATAAATCCCCCCTTACAATTGACGATCATATTGAGACGTAAAAAATAAATTAACAATATATTCAGAATCATAAATTATCATTCTATTTCTAATAAAAAGCCTTATTGCCTCTTTCCCTTCTTTTCCTTTCCCAGTCCTAATGTGCTCTCATAATTAGACAGATATTGTACATTAGTCATGTCTATATTCATCACTTATGGTCCTTTTTTGATTAGTCTTTCTTTTATCAGTCCATCAGAATCTTCATATATTTCTTGAACATCCACATATCCCAATGTTATTTCTTTTGGTAGGCCAGTCATACGAAACTTGTATCTCTAAAAAGAAAAGGCTTCGAAAAAAGGTGAATTAAAAACAGACGTTAAAAAAAACTTGCATCACTCACCCCAATTTTAAAATAAGGAGATCAAAATTACAGAAAGGCATTGAAGCCAAAACTCTTGTTATGACCATGTGGGGCCAGCTTATAGATCCACCGGATTTCTAAGTGTGACAAGTTTTTTCATCGCATTACCTCCTCTGGATCCCAGATGTAGTCTATCAATCCCTTTAAACTTGAGAAGTTTGGAATTACGGTGGTGGAAAAGCTTGAAGTGTTTTGGTAAAGTTTTTCGTTTCGAGACATCCATTTCTTTCTTGGCTTTATCTATATCTCGTATATGCTCCCGCACTCTCAGTCAGAATTCTCTGGTTGTGAGACCAACTTAAATTTATTTGCATGGACAGATCGCATGGTAGATGACACACGTCGAACTGCAAGAGATATGCTGCGTTAGACCTTTTGATTATCTGTATCAGCAAAATCAAATGCTCGTTCAATATTGGCACGTGCTTTGCAAGAGCCACATGGGAAACACCTCCACTTTGGCCCTGGCCCTTTTGAACCACAGAAATTGTTTTACTCGGGTATATAATGACTGTGTACCAGTTGATCGTTCACATTTTTTTCTCTCCTGGCTGTTATCTGTGGAGCATTGGATAGATGAATTTTAAGAAAAGGGTCTGCTTGGAGAACCTGCCAGTGAAGTTTTTGGATATGAGTCATGTCAGCCCACTGAGAATGATAAGTTGTAATCATCCTAATGGGCTCACATTCCTTTTTGTTAATAGTATTAGGGAAGAGAAGACTCTCCCTAGACTTTGTATCCTCTTTTTATGGATCTATTAGAAAAGCCTCTTTCCTGGAATCTTACCTTCAAATCCTCTGTTTGTTTCTCAAAATTGGGATGTGTCGAACAGATTAGTTTCATTCTCAAAAATTGTCCTACTGGTATTCCTCTAAGGGTAGATGGAAGATGGGCAGATTTAGCATGAAGTAGGGCATTTACGGACGTACTTGACTGTGTGCTAAATGCACGCAGGAAGCATGCGATCACCTGTCTCATGACAAATCAACTTTTGCCTCTTGGACCCAAACACTTCAAACTTTAAATAGTCTGTGAAAAGAACATTCTTCGACTGACCAGTTGTCTAGTTCTATTGAATCTTTCCCATTTGGAACACGTCCTGATAAATTTGTCCAGGTCGTGGCTGATCACGTACGCTCTTGTTTTTAGCATATTTCTGGAGGGTACACTGCACACGTCCAAGAGAAACCTTCTCCAGGCGAGCAATTTCCCACCGGCTATGCCCAGCATTTGTCAAAGCGACTATAGAATATCACTTTTCAATTGGTAACTCCTTCCTAAAACAGTTGATAGACTTATTTTTGTGCAAAACACATGTATCACGTTCATCCTTCACAGAGAAATTGATGAATCTGGGGGTGTATTGAAATTAATGCGCAGTAGTGTATTAGCATGTACAGGGGCACATCGTGTGGTACTATATACAGGAAGGACAGTGTGTTGCCCTATGTATAGGGGGCACAGATGTGGCACAGTATAAAGGGGGTACAGTGTGTGGCACTATGTACAGGGCCACAGCATGTTGCATCATCTACAGGGGGCACTGTATCTGTCTAGGATTTTATTTTCAATGGGCAATGCGTGTGGCATTATTTTTGGAGGGCATTGTGTGCATGTGTGACGCTTTATCATCATGGTGCACAGTCTATGGAACTATTTTCACATGGCACAGTGTATGACACTATTTTTAGTGGCCATTGTGTGTGATGATCAATTTTCGTGGGACATAGTCAGAGGCACTATTTTCAGGGGCACAGTCTATGGCACTATTTTAATAGGTCACAGCATGTGGCGAAATTTTTATGGAACATGGTGTGTGTGGCACTTTATTTTCAGGGTGTACAGTGTATGATTTGCATGTATTCAGGGGGTACAATGTGTGCTATTATATTTAAGGGCATAGCGTGTGGCACCATGAGGATTTTGTGTTCGTATAGGGGTTGCGGATGTGTTGGAAATGCATGAAGCCAAAGACATTTGAGCTGCAAACTCTGCAGAGAGTTTTAGCCGGGAAAAGTTGTCATAGGGGTCTGGACCGGATGGAGAAGAGAAAGAAAGATAATTACTCCATTCAGAGAAGACATCACCTGTGAGTCACTGAATGTAAATCTTTGTTCTCCCTCTGGATGATCAGTACTGTAATCATTGTATGATCTGAAGTGAAATGATGAGTGGTACCATATTGTTTGTGAAACAGCAACTCCCACCATATACTTACCATTGTTCAGGCTATACTGGAAGCTGTAGTTTCCCGCCGTACAAATTTATATGGCACAGGCTAACTGACTTTGCAAATGATCTCTGTACTGAGCTGTATTTGTGCTGGTGCTGTGTATATATGTACTGAGCTTGGTTCTGGTACTGTATGTATGTACTGAGCTTTGTTCTTGTGCTGTATTTATGTACTGAGCTTAGTTCTGGTGCAGTATATATATACTGAGCTTTGTTCTGGTGCTGTATTTGTATATGAATTTGATTCTGGTGCTGTGTTTATGTACTGATTTTTGTTCTGATGCTGTATACATGTACTGAGCTTTGTTCTTGTGCTGTATATATGTACCGAGCTTGGTTCTGGTACTGTATTTATGTGCTGAGCTTGGTTCTAGTGCTGTATGTATGTACTTAGCTTGGTTCTGGTTCTATATTATGGTATGAGCTTGGTTCTGGCAGAGCATCTATGCATTATTCTTGAATCTGGTACTGCATCTGTAAATTAAACTTCACAAAAAGCGAGGAGAACTGTTGTGGTGTGCTGCACACGCCGTACAGCTCTTTACCTTTCTCTGCGTAAACAGCCAAACTAAATGGGCTGTGAATACCTATAGAACAGAATGTGCACACCTATGGTACGGAATGTGCACATATACAATGAATTTGGAAAGTCTTCAGAGCCTTTAAATTAAAAAAAAAATAAAATTATGTTGAGGCCTTGTGCTAAATTGTCCATGCGAAATTTCAGTTTTTAATTTTTAATAAATTGACTGCAGAATGATAGGGAAAAACTTGAATATTTTTTTTATTTTAGTACAGGGCCTCATCATAACAAAATGTGGAAAAAAGTGAACGGGTCTGAAGACTTTCCGAATGCTCTATATGTACTGTATGTGAGTGTGGGTATGTTTGCTTATGTAATTATATAGAGTACATAGTAATCCAGTTAAACATTTTAGGCAGTGAGGCACCTGTGGAAAATTGATAGGATATTACTGATATGTACAAAAATATTAATTTAGCGTCCACATTAATGTACAGTGTATTTAGAATATAGAAATTGTTTTATTTGCTTATTAGAGTAGGAATAATTTTCTGCGACACGCTTCACCGCTGGCTGTGTAATTAGGTTTTTCCGTTTTCTATTGTATTTTATTTAAAAAAAAAAAACTTTTTTGATGATGTGGTTTACATATTTAACCCATTAGTGACCACCAATGTCCCATGTGGGTTGGTGTTCAACTGTCTTATGACAGCCGGGTTCCTGCTCTAAAGGTTGCAATCGACGATTACTTTGATTGTGACCATTTATCCACTTAGATGCCGCGGTCATAAGTGCAGGTATTAGTTATTTACCTGCTAACTTGTATATGGATAATGATGCGCTAATGATCCAAACTGTATCAGGCATTTATGTATTACTGGGCTAAGCTGAGTTTTAAGGGGGTAATGTACTAATTGACCCCTTAATGACCATCAATATGTGTCTTCACGGTGGCTATTAAGGGTACTTATGCCACAACACAGTGAAAAGGTGGTGGTGAGACATAAGTCCGGAACGGGTGTCCTGTGCCAGCTAGAGAGGGTGTTGGGCTGTCTAAAGACAGCCAAGCAACTGCTCTAGCAGGCAGGATCAAAATCAGCATCGTTCTTGCCCGTTTAGCCCTTTAGATGCAGCGGTCAATAGCGATCACAGCATCTAAGTGGTTTTAGAGGGAGAAAGCTCCCTCTCACTCTATCGGCACGCCTGCAATGCGGTCCTAGGGTGCCGATGGTTTTTATGGCCCCCAGCTCTGCCTTTAATGAATGCCTATTTGGCAAAAAAAAATAGCTGACAGCTCCCTACTCTGCCACTGTATTAAACTGTATCTGCGTCTTGAGAACGCAGATACAGTTGCACAGCGGGACATGCGGCGGGCATCTTGGGAGAGTGCCCAAAATCCAGAACTGTCCTGATAGATCCAGATTGGTTGGGAGGCATGCCTGATGACCTACTCCTGTGGCAATATTGTTTACACACAGCTGCAGGCCGGGGGCAACATTTCCTAATGAATATGCTGTAATGGGAGTTGCCTACTTTTTAACTATAAACTCAATATAGCAGTAAAGAACATACTTAACACAAAAATGTTTGCTTTTTTTTTTACCAGTTTTAGTGTGTGATGTTAAGCTTCAATATGTGTGCAAAAGTATGCCTATAGAGTTGTATAGGCCTATCATTGACCATTTAAAAATAAACAACTATGCTGCATGCTATCTTTTTTTTTTCCATTTTTGCCGCATTTAGTTGCATTGAAATGTTGACTACATTATCTAATATAGTTGTAAAATATATATGCTTATGTACACTTGATAAATGTATGCTAAAAACCCATATGTCTGGCTAATAGAGGTCTATAGGCAAGTTAGATATGTTCAGGAACATTTCCAGATGTATACGCTGAATGTAGTGCCCAAATGCAGTTTGATTTTAGCTTCATTCTGATTACTAAATTAGGGAATTACTATTTATATAATTAATGTTCACTGGAGATCAACCTAAACTACAAATACTTGAGACTTTCAGACATTTCACTGTCATTTTTTTCGTGCTCCACTAGAGGGCAATGATGTGACTTCTTTTTTTTTATATTACTGATTGCCTTGTGGTTTCCCCACCAGGAATCCCCCTCCTCCCCTCACCTTATAAGAAGGTTGACAGGGATGTCTGTTACACAGATCATACAAAGCTAGCACAAAGAAAACGCAGAATACGAGAGCTTATGTATGATAACCACTGCAACAGTGGATTTTATTAATTCCATAGAAAACCTGGAATGCACAGATTTTTCATAAGCCTATTGGAGTAAGCTATTCAAAACTACATTTTTAAGACCATTAAGTGCTTTTACAGAGGCTCGAACCCTACTTTTCTGTGGAAGCGTCATATACAAGGGGACCTCCAACATGGCCAAGACCAGTACTCTCACCATAATATCACTGATGCTCTGCTTTCATATCATCTTTATGCACAGTAAGATTTATATTTTCTCAATTTATTTTTCTATCTATCTATCTATCTATCTATCTATCTATCTATCTATCTATCTATCTATCTATCTATCTATCTATCTATCTATCTATCTATCTATCTATCTATCTATCTATCTATCTATCTCTCAGTCCTAATTAATAGATCTATTTATTAATAGGTATAGAGCTTTTCTTTATATGATCAGGCCGTTGTTCGTACAATTGTTTCTGGTTGATGTGATATTTTTATTCATTAAAATTATGGTAGAAAATGTTTACCACTATTGTTCTACCGTTATTTTACTAATTTCAATACGGTTGTTTGTAGGAATACAAATATATTACTCAGTAGAGTCTACTCTTCATCAAAATTGCATTGTGTATGTCCAGATTTAGTATTTTCATTGCAAATATTTTTGTGAGCACAATATCATTACCTAAATATGCTATCCTATAATACAAAGGGGATTATTATATTGAAATGAAGAACTGTGCACAGTGGTTGGAGTATCTAGCTTATATTGTGTTCTTTCCTATAGACATCACTCTTTCATTACCTCGTATTACAATCAAGGCTCAGATTGGGGAAGAACTTAATATCATTTGTAAAGCCTCAAGATGTAGTACGAAGAATCCTGACTTCACCTGGTCTAACCTCGTGGACATGACATTAGGCGGTATCGTCAATACCGTGGAGCAAACATCAACCCTAAACATGATAGTCAATGCTCATTCTGATGGATCATACCGATGTACTGTGAAATGTGATAATGCACCAGGAGAGAAGAGCTTCAGAATCATAGTATACTGTAAGTGTCTTATTTAGTTGGCTTGGCTTACACACTCCAGATGTTTACTAGATATATTGCAGCGGTTATGGAACATCTTTTTATCCATCCATCCCTATTCTCCTTATTCTGCTATCCTTCACAGACAAACAACTGACAGACAGCGGAAAGTGAAGGGAATAAGGATTTCCTTAAACCCTTCTTAGTGTTATTTCTTGCTAATTATGCGATTCTTTGATATATTTTTACTTGTATAAAAGAAAAATACATCCCGTTCTTGGGTATTCTGGGGAGAAGGTGCAGTGCAGGGAGGACAATGAGAAACAAAGAGAAGTGGAAAGTCTTGGACAGAGGATTTTGATGCCATGTAGAGGTTAAGGAGGAAATAAAACCATCAAAAACAGTTAAACACATTGGCCTTTAATGTTCAAGATCAGTCTTCATTGTCCACATTGTCGCTTTCACTGCAGCTGATACTAACATATTTTAAATAAACCGCCTGTAATGACATAGAGCGGTGCTGTTACACCCAGCTCGTTCTGAAACTTCCCCTTTTGTATGACTTCCACGTTTATCTTCATAATACAAGATCTAGTACAGAACACACCTTCATTTTTTTAATTTTCATTAAGGCCCCATGCAGATGGTACATTGAGACACAGACTGCAAATCGGGTCCACAATAAGAACCCATACTGTAGTCCATGTAGCTCTGTGTGTTGCCTCTGTGTGCTCCACTATGGAAAATAAGTGCTTCAAGGTGGTTCAGTAGGGGTCCATAAAATACAATGGGCAGTGAAGTAATTAGCCACTGGGCGAGGGCTCCATAGCAAAATGAAGATGGATCTACCACCTACTACCCCACCCCCATCCACATCCTTCATACATTGCAGCCATTTGGAGTTGGGAAGATGCTGACTGTACGCTTCAGTAGAATTGTGGTCCCCAGTAAGAGTATCTGTCTCCATTGCATATATTTCCAGTTCTGATCATCTCTAGAGACATTAACATACATACATTGCATGTCCAGAATATGTGAATCCCTCTTCTAATTAATGGATTTCACAATTTTAGCTTTGCCCATTTCTAACAGGTGCAGAAAATCAGATATTAAGCTATGCAATTTCCATCGACAACATTAACAGTGGAATAGCTCAGTGACTTTGTGTGGCAATAGGATGCCACCTTTTCTATATGTCAGCTCATGTTTCTTTTCTGTTAGATCTGCCCCCGTTAATTTTAAAGTGAATGTCCTTGTGAACATAAAAATTTAGTTTTTGTTTTTTTTAATCAAGATAGTGTAGGTTAAAAATTATGTGCTGACTAATTTCTTAATTTATCTTTATAGTGTTAGAGCTATGTTTTTCCAAAACTCCTGAATAAACATAAATTTAAAACATAACATAATGACTGTCTGCAGCCACCACTAGAGGGAGCATTAGCGTTTACTGCATACTGTTGTACTGCTCCTAAACGCCCTCTAGTGGCAGCTGCAGGTAGCCCGAATTTATGTTTTAAATTGATGGGCGAGATTTACTTAGACTGACACTTCATACGCCAGTCTAAGAATGAACGCTGCTGGAGTAATATGCGATAAATGTAATAAGAGCGCATGCCTCTTAATAAATGTGTTGCATCTTCAGCCATCCGTGCACCAGAATGGGGAACTCTACTCCAGTTTCTAATGTAAATTATAGTAAATGTGTCAGGATGCAGATGGCCCCGCCACTTTTGTTAAGCCCCGCCCACTGTTTTAAAAAGGGGCAGAAGTGGCGGAAAAAGCAAAGGGTCACAACATTATTATGCCAAAACTGTTTTTTTGTACAAATTGGGTCTTTGCTATGCTTTTCTTTGCATAGATTGCTTAATAAATTCCTGCTTTAATCGATGCAGTCGATATGGAGCTCTGAATCAGAAAAACTAAATTCAGGCCACTCTAATGATGTATTAAGAAATTAATCAGCACATAATGTTGGGTATATAAGCATGGTGTTAAAAAAGTGCAAATTCACTTTAATGGTGTTGCCTGACGAAAGAAGAAAATATTTATTATTTTCCTTTTGTAAAATAAAGAAGCCGGTGTCAATGCGGCACAGCTACTACGGCACGTCCGAATTTACGGGTCCATGGGATGGGGACTGAAAACCTGCAATCTGCAGGTTTGAAAACTAAAGCATATTGGAAATGTTCTATATTTTAAAAAAGCAAAAAAAAAAGTAATTTTGCTTTAGTCAGACAACCCATTTGAAGGCTGGAATCGTACAAGGCATATTTCACAATGTTTCAAAACTGGCATAAAAAGCACAGCGTTAAAAAAAAAAATTAGATTTTCTAAACTACTACTGGAATTAGCTTTTTGTCTGGAGCCTAAACTGCCACTTCATTCTCCCTTCCGATCCTACATAAGATATAGCAGACCTTAGTGCACACTTGGCGGTACATTTGCAGAGGCTCCTGTACGACGCCTAAGGAGACTTGTTGTGCACAAGACTACCTGAGGCGCCATATGGCTGCTTCAACGCCCATCACACACTAGAATCTCTATGCTGAGAAGATCTGTCAGGGGGAGTAAAGTTACAGCAAGTTGGAGAAGAATGAAAGGCCTACATGGAGACTTAACCTGAACCCCATTTGGGATGTTTAGAACTATAGATAGACGGACAGATTAGATAGAGATAGATAGATGATAGATAGATAGATGATAGATAGATAGATGATAGATAGATAGATAGATAGATAGATAGATAGATAGATAGATAGATAGATAGATAGATAGATAGATAGATAGATAGATAGATAGATAGATAGATAGATAGATAGATAGATAGATAGATAGATAGATAGATAGATAGATAGATTTGATCTATCTATCTATCTATCTATAGGTTTGAGCATAATTTGGCCATGTGTGACTGCTGTTGGCAGCTCTTCTTTTAAGTTGTACTTTTATTAGTTGTCTACTTTAGATGATGTAAATAAGATAATAAAGTGATATATAGTTTTTTTTTTACAGCGTTCCCCAGTGATCCTATTCTACATATCTCCTCTCTTGTGGTTGGACAGCCGTCACGTATCACCTGCATCTTCCCCAGCATCTATCCCTCTGAGATGCTGCAGGCTGAGATCATGTTGAATGAAAACGTACTGGCTGAGCTTCAAACTGAAGAGAGCAGTTTAGTTACCAATACAATACAAAACATCAACCTGACCTATGATTTAACCCTGGTGAAGGAGATGGACAAGACAGAGATTAAATGTGTGGCCTCAATGAATTTTCCAGATGATGATATTGAACCCATACAAAGACAAGAAGCACAGAGCCTCACTCTAATGTGTGAGTAATGGAAGCATGCCATATAAAAACTTGATTGTGCCCACGTAACCCAACTTTACTCACAAACCCATTGTTTTTTTATTCCTAAAAGTGCTGAATATGAATTTTCCTCTATTTTCAGATCCTCCAGAAAAGCCTCAAATCATTGTTATTCCATCCACCACTGTGAAGGCTGGTGAGGAAATACATCTATTGTGTTCAACTGACAGTACATCCCAAGTCATCCAATGGGTGAAGAAGGTGGAGGATGCAGAGCTTGAAATGCCATACAATGAGCAAGGAGCTTTGATATTTTTAAATCCAAATCCAGAATATAGTGGGGTCTACATCTGTTATGCAAGAAACAGCGCTGGGAAAAGATCTTCGCAGGTGGAGATCAATGTGCAAGGTAAGATATTCCTTCTCTTAAAGTTCTCATTACTATAAGTATTGTCCAGTGACATTTCTTATTTCTTTACCATTATCTCCATGGAATAGTTCCCTATAAGGCCTCATGCACACTTCCATTGCCCGTCGTATGGCCGCTAATGTCGGATCCGCGAAACGTGGACCGCACACGGATGGCTTCCGTGTGCAGTCCGTTGCTTCAACGGACCAAATGAATGGAATGGCCAAAACTGTTCCGTTAAAAACGCACAGGAGCAGGACCTGTCCTATTTTTGTCGGAACGGCCACACGGTTCCGTTAAAACAACATAAGTGTGCATGGCCCCATAGAAATGAATGTGTCAGTGTGCTATCCGTTAAAAAAAATGGATAGCACACTGAAAAAATAACTGAAGTGGGCATGAGGCCTTAAAGGGATCCTGTCATCAACATCTTACCTGTTAAACTCGCCGGACCCTTCAATGGCCGCAGCTGTCCAGAGTTCGTCCCTGTTCTCTTCTTTCCTGAAGTCCTCCTCTGTCAGTAAATATAGTCGTTTAAAACTTTTCCCGACTTTTATGGTAATTATTTTTCCCTCTGGGATGCAGCTTCTTAACCACGCCCACTGCCACCACCTGTCCGGCACTGACTGGCTAAGGAGCTGTCAATCAAAAAGAAGGAGGTGGAGTCCACTCTGAGATGCTGGAGGAATGAAAACCTGACTCTTTTCAGATGAAGATTTGACCCTTTCCACTCATTTGCATACGTGTGGGACCACTGAAAAACGGAATACTAAAGCTACAGAGCTTACTTAGAACATATTTATAGCTTAGATGACAATGATTTTTCACCCACTTTCACCAGGTATTGCTGGCTTTATAGCTAAAATGCTGGTGACAGGTTCCCTTTAATGTCTATATTACATTATCTAAACATAGACTATTTAGTTTGTGCATACTTGATTTGTACCTTACATTTTGTGTCTTATTTTTAAAGTTAATATCCTTTTTTTAGCACCGTGTTATTTTTAGGTCCAACGTTCTAAGCTGATCAGTTTTATGATACATCTTTATAGGAGTCAGAGCTCAGCTTAAAAAAGAGCTAAATGATAAAATTCTGGAGACCTTAATGTATATTGTTTTATTATTGTGTATATGTCATGTACATTAAGCTCCTAAGCTCTCCCTTGTGGTGGCTGCAGGTATCAAGAATTTGTGAAAACACAACTTTCCATGTCTGCATTCCCCAGCTGACTGTATACCACACTCTACACTTCTTTTATGTATACTATACTTACTTTTTGAACTGATGCTTTGTCTGTGCTTTACAAAAGCTTCCATCTTGATTCTTAGATTTCCCCAGCTTTCTCTTCCTATCTGCTTTGCTATTAATCCCATGATGCTTGAGAATAGCATCACATGAATAGCTAAAGACCATATCATTTCTGCATGCATTTGATTCAATTATTTATTGATAGAGACTAGAGAGTATCATTACTTACATGATGATGAAATACAAGCTTATGTGCAGCATGACTTGAGTATCTCAGTCACCTTGATGCAACTGCACACAGTGGAATAACTTAACACTCCTGGGTCCCAATGCAAAATCTGTATCAGTGCCCCCTAACTATAACATGTCACTAGTCTTCTCATATGGGACCCCTCAGGCTACAGGGCCTGTGGGCGACTGGAACCTCTGCAACCCCCTATGGTAATGCTCCTGAATGCACATCTCTTAGCATATCTTTAAACATCTAAATAAAGTTTAACATCTATATTTTTGGTTTTAACACCTAATTTCTCTTTTTCCAGTTCCCCCCAAAAATATATCTATGGCTATTAACCCATCAGGTATGGTGAGAGAAGGAGACAGTGTACAAATCTGGTGCACAGCTGACTCTTACCCTGCCCCCAAATTAGTGCTAAGGTGGAAAACAGAACTGGGCATTATTGAATTGGATTCTGAGCATGGACAGTACAACATTTCACATGCTACAGTAGAACATACAGGGACCTACATATGTGTAGCATCAAATGAAATAGGACAGCAAATTGAAGAGGCCACGCTGACTGTACAAGGTGAGACCCAGATACAAAGTGTGACTATGACTAGTGGTATAACTTTTCTGTATTATTGTTACTTACAACTTTAATTTCATGATGCATTTAACTGATAACTAGTATGTAACAGCACTGTGTATAGCACACCTTTCAATCCCTTTTTTATGGTAGTCAAGTGATTGGAAGGTCAAAAGTGTAGATGAGTGAATTTTTCACCTGATTCGCATTTCGCCGATTCACCAATTCTCACTTTTCTGGCCATATTTTAATTTAATTTGTCAATTCCTCTCTAAAAATTTTCGAAAGCGGAAAGCAAACATGAAAAATCAATTCACCCAAAGAATCCTTATGGGCAGCAAATCATGAACCATGTGGTGAATCAACAGAACATAAATCTGGCAAAATGTTTGTTTCCAACAATATTATAAAATAGCAAAATTATCAGGTCTTTAGGAAATTTTAATAAGTTGTCGAATTCCAAATGATTTGAATATACTGTACCTACAAGAAATCTCAGAATAAGCTTCTAAAAGCCATTTGTTCTGCCATTTTACACATTGTGTCCCAATAATTAGGGATGATTATTTTCTAATTTAGCATTGGTAAATCTTGAAAAAAGACTCGAATGTTAGCATATAATGTTTTAAATCAATATACCGTATTTTTCGGACTATAAGAATTATATAGACTATATAGACAACAGAAAATATGAAAAAAATTATTTGTTAAAAAATAATTTATTCTGTTTCACCACATTCTGAGAGCCAAAACTTTTTTTCTATACTTTTTTTATCGATTGAGCGGTGTGAGGGCTTATTTTGTTGCGGGACAAAATTATTTAATTTTTTACATTGTGCTTGGGGAAAAATGGGAAAATGTATTTTTTTTATACACATTTTATTAGTTCCCCTAGGGGACTTGAACCAGCGGCCATTTGGTTACATGTGGAGTTACTGAAACAGCGTAACTACGCTGTTTCTCTAACTCCCATAGTAGTGAATGGCAGTTATGGAAGCAGCGTAGCATGCGCAGAAGAATCCCATTGATCTCTATGAAGCTGCCGGACACAGAACGCGGAAGTCACAGCTTCTCATGCAGCTCTCTTGGTAACTTTCGGTCCTCGTTCTCCTTATCGATCACACATGTATGCCCTATAATGTGGATAAGAGATACATGTGTTTTATGGCACAAGCCAGGAACAGCGAAATTGCTGTTCCTGGCCGTTATAGCAGCGTGTCAGAAATTGACAGCTGCAGTGTATGGAGCGGGCTCAGCACGTGAGCCTGCTCTATACATCATCCCCCTCCAGCTCCATGATGTGCCGGCATGTCATGGGTCGGGAAGGGGTTAAGTAATGCCGCGGTCATGGCGCCTGGCGATGCCGTGTCCCTTGACTGCGGACTATAAGACACAGGGACTTTTTAGCAAGATTTATTTTTGCTAAAAACTGCGTCTTATAGTCTGAAAAATACGGTATAAGGCAA
Organism: Rhinoderma darwinii; assembly: GCF_050947455.1. Classification (NCBI taxonomy): domain Eukaryota; kingdom Metazoa; phylum Chordata; class Amphibia; order Anura; family Rhinodermatidae; genus Rhinoderma; species Rhinoderma darwinii. The sequence continues at coordinate 49,169,496 of NC_134693.1, forward strand.
GAATTAGAAACCACATTTTCCTGTTATATAATACAAGGACTAAAAAAAGTGCAGTAAATTGAATGTCAGGAAAGAGTATTCTTCTTTCTGAAGATCCAATGATTAGATTATCTAAAGTGACTAGTGGAATTTACCAGTGCGAAGCTAATAACAGACTAGGGAGTCACACACGTTGAGACTAATGGTGCGAGGTGAGTAGTAGACGTCAACTATACATTTTCATTAAGCCAATACCAAGAAAAGGTTGGATAAGATAATTTTTTGGCAATACATTTTTAATGAGTTCCTTTTACTAGTAGTTCTTGAAAATTGGTTTAGTATCTTTATGATTACTTACGTGATGATGAAATACAAGCTTATGTGCAGCATGACTTGAGTATCTCAGTCACCTTGATGCAACTGCACACAGAGGCGTAACTTAACACTCCTGAGTCCCAATGCAAAATCTGTATCATTGCCCTCTAACTATAACATGTCACTAGTTTTCTCATATGGGACCCCTCAGGCTACAGGGACTGTGGGCGACCGGAACCTCTGCAACCCCCTACGGTAATGCTCCTGAATGCACATCTCGTAGCATATCTTCACACATCTAAATAAAATGTAGCATCTATATTTTTGGTTTTAACACCTAATTTCTCTTTTTCCAGTTCCCCCCAAAAATATATCCATGGCTATTAAACCATCAGGTATGGTGAGAGAAGGAGACAGTGTACAAATCTGGTGCACAGCTGACTCTTACCCTGCCCCCAAATTAGAAGAGGCTGGACGCAGCCTGCAGGGCTTAAGGGGAAGCCTCCATGACCTCACTGGTAGGGAAAGGGTTAATAGGTAAGGGAGAGTTGGAGGGAGAGTTAGGAGGAGGTGGAGGAGGGACAAGGAGGAGTCAGGGGGCCGTTGCTGAGCTTCCCGCTGTTTGCGGCATTGAGCCGGAAGCAGCGGGAGGAGTAACACAGGGAGAGACAAGCTCCCCGTTGCCCGCGCTTATAACAATGTCGGCCGTATTATTAGAGCGGCTGCGTGCCGCTGATGTGCACCACGGTCCCGGATGGCTTGAGGAGACCGTGGCTGCATTAACTAGGATCCCGGACGCCGTTTCGCCACGCCAGGCCCGGCGTTCGGGGTCTGTTGCAGGGGACAGGCTCCCCTCCCCCGGCCCCCTTACTAGCATTACTATGGCGGCGGGGGGGGAGTCGGCAACAACCGCTCCTGCTCGGAGCAGGCTGAGAGCGTTGCCGGGGGTGACGGCGACTCAGGCCGGGTCGACCCGTCCCTCCCGGCAGTCCCGACCGCCAGAGCGCCTCAGTCCTGAGGCAGTCCCGCGGACACGGCGTCGCAGAGGGAGCCCGATCTCGGACGCTGCAGGCCAGGCAGCTGGGAGGACCGCCCCTTCCCAGGCCCTGCGTCCTGGCAGGAATCCCAAGCCGCGACGGGGTCCGGCGGTAAGCAGGGAGTCGCAGGCCGGGCTCCCTGTCACCCCTCCCCCATCGGATGGAAGATTCGGAGGACAAGGTACGGCCGCCCCGCCTGGTGATGTTCCGGCCAGGGGGCAGGCTTCTTCAGGATCAGCGAGACGGACGTCTAGATCTGCAGCGACGTCGAGGCAACAGGTCCGGTCGGAAGTCTGGGTCCCGGCGGTCGGGCGGCAGGTTGCCGGCCCATCGGTCAGCGCGTCCTCATCCCCGTTCCGAAGATGTCGTTTGGATGGACAGTCGTCGGCGAGAGAAGAGCTGGAGGAAGGTGAACTGGACGTGTATCGTCGAGGTCAGGATGGTCCGGCTGACGGGAACACAGCGCCTGTGCAGCCCGGTGAGTGTATAACTCCATCATTGTCATATCCAGCGATTTTATGTCGGGTATCGGCGGGGGGGCTGCTAGCGTCGCATCGGTGGCCGGTAGTGGCGCGGGCGGGCGCGATGGCGCGGGTTTGGCAGACTTAGTGGGTTGCTTGAGAGAGCTGGTCGGGCGCCTAGATAGGGCGGTGGCGCCGGTAGTCACGGATGTGTCCCCGGCGGTAGTTTGGGAGGGTCCCAGGGAAGGGGGATTGTTACAAGCGCGGCCCGTAACGGCGGTTAGAGAGGCGGTCGCGGTGTCGGTACAGACCGAGGCGCAAAAAGATGGCGATCGGGTGCGTATTGATGATCGCGCTCGTGGGGAGGTGTATGTGTGTTTCGAAGGTCCGTTGGGGGCGCATTTAAAGCAGGAGGTGCGTGAGCGGATCTGGAAGGACGAATATGTAGAGATTTTTTCTCTCTTGCCGCTCGCTAAATTTAATTTGGATAAGAGCAAGCGGGACGAGAGTAAAAAGGACGAGGAGGAACGGCGGCGGTATAGGCTTATCCCGCAGACGTTCGTTAATTGGTCGCAGGCGTTCGCCATATTAGTGTGATAGGGGAAAAGGCGCCGGAAAATTGTTCGGCGTTGTTTTGTTATTTTGATGCTATTGGGGAGGCTCATAGGGCGTATGGGGGCCAGGCGTGGCTGCGATACGACGAGCAATTCCGTCAGCGAAAAGCGGTTCGGCCGGCGATTCGGTGGGACCAGAAGGATATTGCTCTCTGGTTACGGGTTACGGCTCCGGTTAGGCAGTCCTTTCCCGGGAGCGCCGGCCAAGGAGGCCAGTCTAGTCAGGTTGGACAAGGCGGCGGGGGAAAGGCAGGGTTTTGCTGGCAATTTAATGAAGGCCAGTGCAAGTTCGGGGCCACGTGCAAGTTCAAGCACGTGTGTTCGGAGTGTAATGGTGCATCACACGGGGCGGCGAAATGTATGCGGAAAAGGAGGTCAGGGAACCAGTCCTCCGCGGCTGGTCAAGGGGGTGTCACCGGTGAGGGTGGAAAAGATGGCCCCTTATCTAAATGAGTATCCGGACAGGGCGGCGGCTAAGTTGCTTTACGAGGGTTTTCGTGTTGGTTTCGTTATTCCCCCGCCTCCTTATGAGGTTCCGGTTAGGCGGAGGAATTTAAAATCGGCTTACTCGCATGCCAAGGTCGTGTCGGACAAATTGTTAAAAGAAGTTTCGTTGGGTCGCATGTCAGGGCCTTTTGTTGAGTCGCCAGTAAAAGATTTAGTTGTGTCCCCGTTGGGTATTGTTCCTAAGCGCGAGCCCGTAAAATTTCGTTTAATTCAACACTTATCGTATCCCAAGGGTTCGTCGGTAAACGACGGGATAGATCACGAGTTGTGCTCCGTAGCCTATACCTCATTCGATGAGGCGGTGGGGTTAGTGCGGGCTGCGGGTCCGGGCGCGCTGCTAGCAAAAACCGAAATCGAGGTGGCGTTCAGGTTGTTGCCAGTTCATCCAGAAAGCCAACGGCTGTTGGGCTGTTTTTGGAATGGGGCCTTTTATGTGGATCGGTGCCTTCCGATGGGGCGTTCCCTTTCTTGTGCGTACTTCGAGGCGTTTAGTAGCTTCGTGGAGTGGGTAGCGAGGGGAGTATCCGGGGTCGACTCGTTGATCCATTACTTAGATGATTTCTTGTGCGTTGGCCCGGGGGGTTCGCCGGTTTGCGGTAATTTGCTTTATGCACTACAGAAGGTGGCGAGGGATTTTGGGATCCCTTTGGCGCCAGAAAAAACGGAGGGCCCAGTAGCGACGATTTGTTTTTTGGGAATTGAAATAGATTCGGTGGCAATGGAGTGTCGTCTCCCTGCGGATAAGCTGGGTGCTTTGTGGCTGGAGGTACGGCGGGCTTGTAGACTGAAGAAAATGACGCTGCGGGAGCTTCAGTCGCTGCTGGGGAAGTTGAATTTCGCCTGCCGGATTAGGCCAATGGGGAGGGTGTTTGGTAGACGGTTGGCAGCGGCAACGGCGGGAGTGCGAGTGATTTGAATAATTTTACGGATGCGGCTGGGGCGGGCGGTTTTGGAGCTTACGGGGGAGGTCCGTGGTGCGCAGGTCAATGGCCGGCTAGTTGGGTGTCCAGCGGACTCACGCGGAATCTGGCCCTGCTCGAGCTGTTCCCCATCGTGGTGGCGGCAACCATTTGGGGGGACAGGCTCAGGGATAAGAAGGGTCGTTTTTTACTGCGACAACATGGGGGTGGTGCTGGCCATTGATAACATCACGGCGTCCTCTCCTCCTGTAGTTCAATTGTTGCGACATTTAGTGTTGGTATGTTTGTCGTTGAACGCGTGGGTGGTGGCGGTGCATGTGCCGGGGGTACGGAATTGCATCGCTGATGCTCTTTCTCGCTCGCAGTGGGACCGGTTTCGGCAATTGGCACTGGGAGCGGAACGTCTCGGTTTGGCTTGTCCGGAACATCTTTGGGATCTGGTCTCGGTCCCGTAGAACAACTGATACAAAGGTCTTTGGCGCGCACGACGTGGAGTGCTTATTCTGCTTGTTGGAGGCAGTGGGAGGAGTGGGTAAGAGAGTTGGGTGACGTCAATACGGATAGAGACAGGTTGGTGGCACTTTTGTACTGGTTAGGGGACGCCTGGGAGGCGGGGTTTTCAGTGGCAAATGTGAACCGGTTCATATCTGCGGTGGCGTTTGGTTTTAAGTTACGAGGCTTTCAAGATGTATCTAAGGAATTTTTGGTGCTACAGGCTTTGAAGGGGTTGGGCCGAGGTAGAGGGGAGGCGGATAGTAGAAGGCCTGTGTCGTTTGCTTTGCTTAGCCAAGTAGGGAAGGGTAAGCTGATAGTTTTGTTCGCCCTCCCGGGGTCGGTTATGTGCCCAGTAGAGTGCATGCGGGGTTTTTTAAGCCGCAAGCGGGGTCTCCAGATTTGCCTTTGTTACGTCATGTGGACGGGTCGTTTTGTCCAGGTTTCAGTTTGGAGATGTATTTAAGGAATGTCTGACGGCGGTTGGGGTCGCGGCGGGCTCATATTCATCTCATTCCTTCAGGATTGGCGCAGCAACTGCAGCGGGGCGCTGGGGGTTGGATGATGAAGGGGTGCGGCGCATTGGTCGTTGGGAGTCCAACTGAGTTAAGTCCTATGTCCGCTCCATTTGTTATGAGGTTGTGGTTAACGCTTAAAAAAATGTTTTGTATGGCGGTGTCTAATTGTTTTCCATTTCAGATTCGCCTCCGTGTTTGGTGTGGTTGCTGGGTCATTCGTACGTGCACTGGGTCATTCGTACGTGCCCGGACGGTCGCCAGTTGCGCATTCCGCGACAGGATGCGGTTGTGCATTGGCTGGGATTTAGAGGTATGTCATGGAGCAGGGGGTTGGCAGAATTCCAGACATAGGCCCGGCTTGATAGGGTTCCGGAGGTCTTAGTGTTGCACGTGGGTGGGGATGACTTGGGAGTCTGCCCCTTGCGTGAGTTGGTGCGGGATATCAAACACGATATGTTGGGTTTGTGGGTTTCTTATCCCAAGTTGGTGATAGTGTGGTCGGACATAGTCCCGAGGAAACATTGGCGGTTGGCTAGGTCAGTGAAAGAGTCAATAAGGCTCGCATTAAAGTTAATCGGGCGGTGTCCCGTTTCGTAGCAAAAATCGGGGGCATTTGTGTGCGGCACAGGGATTTGGAGTCAGGAGTGGGGAACTTCTGGAGGGGTGATGGGGTTCATCTGACCGAGGTTGGCATTGATCTTTGGAGCTTGGCGATAGCAGAAGGAATAGAAAGGGCGGTGGTGGTGTGGCGGAACTCACAGGCTTAAGGTGGTCAAGGCCTGTTTCGCTGTGGCGGGGGGAGTCCTTGAGGCCAGTCAGTACAAAATGGTGGGGGGGTCGCATCGGGGGTATGCGTCCCCCAAAAAAGGTACATGGTTGAAGACTTCATCGGGTGTTATCCCTTTGAAGTGGTCTTCTGGTAGAAGGTATATCACTTGAAGGCTTCATCGGGTGTTATCCCTTTGAAGTGGACTTCTAGTGGTCGGTATATCACTTGAGGGCTTCATCGGGTGTTATCCCCTTGAAGTGGACTTCTAGTGGTCGGTATATCACTTGAGGGCTTCATCGGGTGTTATCCCCTTGAAGTGGACTTCTAGTGGTTGGAGCCATCTGCAGAGGTGAACGGTGCTTCCGAGCTGGTTTACGGCTGGAGGTAATTGGTGGTTTGCAGATGGCTAATTCGGTGTGTTCTTAAAAAGGAACATCTGAAGGGGCTTCAAGGACTTCCTCTGCTCGGGTTAATGTTAACGTTAAATTGTTATGTACGATTCTGACCCATGTTGGGTCATGTGAATTATTAGGAGGAATTCTCTGGTGGATTCCTAACTAGTTATCCGAATGTTTCGGATTTAAATTGTTTTGATAAAACTGTGAAATTAATAAACGGCTGCTGTGGCCATTTCACATCCAACCTCGGTGTCACGTGTCTTTCCTAAAGGTGGGGGTGGAGGGATAAGATGGGTAAGGGAAGGTTCATTAACACACGACTCTACTTAGGAAGGTCAAGAAGAGGCTGGACGCAGCCTGCAGGGCTTAAGGGGAAGCCTCCATGACCTCACTGGTAGGGAAAGGGTTAATAGGTAAGGGAGAGTTGGAGGGAGAGTTAGGAGGAGGTGGAGGAGGGACAAGGAGGAGTCAGGGGGCCGTTGCTGAGCTTCCCGCTGTTTGCGGCATTGAGCCGGAAGCAGCGGGAGGAGTAACACAGGGAGAGACAAGCTCCCACCCTCCCGCCCTTTGTTTGTTACCCCTGTGGGGCTTTATGTACGTCCGTTTATGAGTGTTGTCTTTGTTTTGTGTGCTTATTTAACATGTTTTTCCTTTTTTCCCGGAGTAGGTTCTGTTGTCATGGCAGCTGGCGGGGGGAGTCCTTGAGGCCAGTCAGTACAAAATGGTGGGGGGGTCGCATCGGGGGTATGCGTCCCCCAAAAAAGGTACATGGTTGAAGACTTCATCGGGTGTTATCCCTTTGAAGTGGTCTTCTGGTAGAAGGTATATCACTTGAAGGCTTCATCGGGTGTTATCCCTTTGAAGTGGACTTCTAGTGGTCGGTATATCACTTGAGGGCTTCATCGGGTGTTATCCCCTTGAAGTGGACTTCTAGTGGTCGGTATATCACTTGAGGGCTTCATCGGGTGTTATCCCCTTGAAGTGGACTTCTAGTGGTTGGAGCCATCTGCAGAGGTGAACGGTGCTTCCGAGCTGGTTTACGGCTGGAGGTAATTGGTGGTTTGCAGATGGCTAATTCGGTGTGTTCTTAAAAAGGAACATCTGAAGGGGCTTCAAGGACTTCCTCTGCTCGGGTTAATGTTAACGTTAAATTGTTATGTACGATTCTGACCCATGTTGGGTCATGTGAATTATTAGGAGGAATTCTCTGGTGGATTCCTAACTAGTTATCCGAATGTTTCGGATTTAAATTGTTTTGATAAAACTGTGAAATTAATAAACGGCTGCTGTGGCCATTTCACATCCAACCTCGGTGTCACGTGTCTTTCCTAAAGGTGGGGGTGGAGGGATAAGATGGGTAAGGGAAGGTTCATTAACACACGACTCTACTTAGGAAGGTCAAGTGCTAAGGTGGAAAACAGAGCTGCGCTTTATTGAATTGGATTCTGAGCATGGACAGTACAACATTTCACATGCTACATTAGAACATACAGGGACCTACATATGTGTAGCATCAAATGAAATAGGACAGCAAATTGAAGAGGCCACGCTGACTGTACAAGGTGAGACCCAGATACAAAGTGTGACTATGACTAGTTGTAAAACTTTTCTGTATTATTTTTACTTACAACGTTAATTTCATGATGCATTTAACTGATAACGTGTATGTAACAGCACTGTGTATAGCACACCTTTCAATCCCTTTTTTATGGTAGTCAAGTGATTGGAAGGTCAAAAGTGTAGATGAGTGAATTTTTCACCTGATTCGCATTTCATCGATTCACAATTGTTCTCAATTTGCTGGTCATATTATAATTTGCCAATTATTCTTTTGTCAAACGTTAAAAGTGAAACTTAAACATGTTTAATCACCCAATGAATCCTTAGTGGCAGCGAATCATGAACCGTGTGGTGAATCAGCGGAAAATAAATCAGGCAAAATGTTTCTTTTAATCAATACTATAAAGTAGTAAAGTTTATGGGTCTTCAAGAAATTGTAATAAGTTGTCAAATTCCAAGTGATTTGAAATACCTACAGGAAAGCTCAGAATAAGCTTCTAAAAACCATTCTGCTGCCATTTTACACATTGTGCCACAATAAATATGGATGACTGTTTTCTAATTTAGCATTGCTAAATCTTGAAAAAAGACCAGAATTACTGCATATAATGTGTTAAATCAATATATTCATCACAGATATTTATTCTGGTGGCTTTAAACCTTCTCAAATTATTTTCATCTATACCATGACATTGCTTATTTTATTCCATCACAAAATACTCCCTGTGGCACTCCCGGTGAATGTTTACATGCATGTAGCATGTGACCACTACAGCCAGAATGTGACCACTAGGGCCTAATGCCAGAAATACAACACATGACTTCTGAGTCCTCTGATTGGCTGCAGAGGTCACTTTCTACGTGCATGTAAACAATCAGCAGGACTGCGGCTGGAGCATCAGCACTGCATCACTAGGGAAAAGGATAGGTGAGTCCTGCTTCATTTGTTAATTTATCTCATATTCATTCATTAGCAAAAAATAATTCAGAACATGAATAGCCCCTTTAAGAGTTTGTAAAGTCAAATTAATAATGGGTATGACTTTGAACAAAAAATGAATAATATTTCCATGTTTTTATGTGTCTTTTACAGTTCCACCAAGAAACACCAATATAAACATCATTCCATCTCAAGTCGTGACAGAGGGTGACTTTGTACAGATTTGGTGCTCTTCAGAAGGTTCTCCAGACCCTGGACTTGTCCTTAAGTTGAAAAGAGAAGATGGATTGATAAGCCTGGAATTAAGTGATGGATTTTACAATATTATCCAGGCAGGAATGGAGAACGCAGGAGAATACATCTGTGAATCCTCCAATGTGGCGGGACAGCAATTTGCTGTGAATAGATTAACAGTACAAAGTGAGTGTCCTTGCCCTTTTTATATATTATAATCGGTCACTAATTACAGATTTTAATTACGAACGAAAAATTTACATTATACGATACCTGAATATAACCTCATAAGGAAAGCATAATAACTCTCTGATCTATACAATCTTCCATATAAATAATCTCATACATTTTCTTCCAGTTCCACCACAAGACACCACAGTGGTTGTGACTCCATCACAGAACATCAAAGAAGGTGATACAGTCACTATCACTCGTGAGACCCACAGAATCCCATCACCATCAATCATTCTACAGACGGTGTGTGCCAGGAATAACACAGTGCTACAGAACAACAATGACACGTTTACACTGCCCAATGTCACCCGCAATGACACTGGAACATACACGACTGACATTAATAACATTGCTGGAAATGAAACAGAGTTTATGAGTAAGTATCGATATGGCAGGTGAGAAGCACGCAAAATAGGTTACATGAAAGCTTACTTTGGAGAATTCTCTTTACTTTACGTTAGAATTAGTAACAAAACCCACACACAGGAAACCATAGACGAAACTCTAAGAACTTAAAGTGAGAAACTGTTTAGAGAACATCCGTATAACGTCTCTTGACTTGACATCAGACATTCATCTGGTATTTCGCACAAAGGCATTGGGAATATTTACATATTATTGAGTTATTCTGGGGCACATCCGCTGAGCTGATGTTTGTATTAATGTTACTAGTTTTTCAAAGTCTATTGCTTCTATTAAGACTAACCAAGAATTTACCTTTGTGACTATAATTTTGTACCACGTGGTTAGTAACTAGGGTAGTAACCTGAATATACTGATGTTATTGGGCAATATACAGAAAAGCTTGTACCCTGGAGGTATGCAGAAAAAGGGATAAGGGTAAGAAAACGGCATAAATAAATTGTCATGTGCGCATATTTTCCTGTTAATTTAGGATTCACTTAGTAAAATACTGTTTCTATTAAGTAGTGTTCCACAACAAGTGACTTGGGGGCCATATTTGGCTCTCAGGCTGCCTACATGGGGCTCCCCAGTTTTTGTTATCTATAGATGCACTAGTGTCCCCAAGGATGCCTTAGCATTACTGAAAACTGGCACAATGTAAAAACCTTATCACAGGAAATAAACACTAGGCTAAGTGTTCTATTACTTGGTCACAGACTTTTTTCTTTTTGTATATGACTCAACATCACCATCCTGTTTCAAAGTGGCTTGCAAGCTAGTTATGTTGGGTCCTCTTGTAATACAGTTGTGATTTACTACTTCAGAGATTATATTTCATACAATTGATTCTGATAACAACATGATATTAGTCTCCTCATTAATTCCCTAATTCAGGGCCGCCTTAAGATATTTCTTGACCCCATATAGTCAAGGCGTCTTGCCCCCCCCCCCCCCATTATCAGGAGATGGGTGCAACGGAAAGTGGCGGGATTGGGGAGGGATGAGAAACAAACTGGGAATGGCTCTGTCGAAGGGAGACAGTAGGTGCGCAGAAGCACGGTCAGGGGACAAGGGTAAGAGTAAGAGACTAGATGAGCATGGACTCTGTAGAGGGTGGAGACGACTAAGAGAGCAGACTGTGGCAGGGGCGGGAGTGTGGCCAGGAGAGAAATTCACCCTTACAGGGGCTCTGTAGGGCTGCAGGGGGGAGACAGGTGGGCAAGGGCACTGTGGGAGGCCAAGGGGAAGACAGTAGGTGTGCAAGGTGGCAACATAAAAAAAATTACACTGAAGCTGCTGCTTTAACACAGCAGAGTCAATCACAAAGTTACGGTTGTAGGGGAAAAACGCCTCTACCTCCCATTGAAATCACGGGAGGGAGATTTTGGGCGTTTTTGTCACTGATTCCGATGCAGTTTCCTTTTCAAAATCAGTATAAAAAAGCACTGTAGGAACAGGGACTAGATGTGTTTTGTTATTTAGAAGATATCATTTTATTTCATTCGAAATTTCAGCTTTTTTTCATTAATATCCCCTACAATTCACAGTTGCTGTTAAGTTTCAAATGAAATTGTGACTACTGCACTTTACTTTAAATTGTAGATTGTACAAGTTTTAAAGAGTATGTAAGCCGTTGAAGGCCGATTTTATATATATATATATATATATATATATATATATATATATATATATATATATATATATATATACATATATATAAAAGTTAGTCCGTTTGATTAGTGCAACTTTCTAAATAGTTTTTGTTAAAAATTTGTTTTACTTTTTGAGATAAAGCTGCTCTGTATTCTCTATACAGAGCAGCTGTATCATTCGCTATGACCTGAATCCATCAGTCCCGCAGGGCCACCTGTAAGCTATCCCTTCTAATTTATGAATTTAGATGGGATAGATTACAGGTGGATTACAGGTGGATGTCAGAGACACGCAGGACCCGCTGTCACTGAACCCTCCAGTCCACGGATCGAACGGTAACCGGATTTAGCGCTAGATCCAGCTGTTATGGTGGGGAAGCTTTTTTCTGCCAAGGGCTATTTGGATATTTATAACATCATTTGCAGGCCCTACAAAATTATCAACTTAAAAATTAACCTGCTATATTTGGTCAAACATTTAATTAACTCACCCCTAATGTGATGGCTGGAAATACTTCTCTGTGGTGAGGCGTGTGATGTTAGCCGGTATTGATGATGTTGCTACTGCGTCGGTTAGTCTGTAGCGCAGACGTCTCTTTGGTAAGTTTTGAAAAGAACTCGCAGCAGTAAGTTGTTCCTACTTACTTAAAAGGGTTTTCCCATTAGGGACATTTATGACATATCCACAGGATATGTCATAAATGTCAGATAGATGCGGGTCCCAAATCTGGGACCCACACCAATCTCTAGAACGGGACCCCCTAAACCCTGTTCTACCTCTCTGTGTTCCTGCTGATTTCTGACCATGAAGAAGTAACTCCCATAGTAGTGAATCGCAGTTATGGAAGCAGTGTAGCATGCGAGCTACGCTGTTTACATAACTACTATTCAGTTCTATGGGACTTACGGAAACAGCATAGCTCAGCGAGCTACGCTGTTTTCTTCTTCATGGTCGGAAATCACAAGTTTCAGCACAACACAAAGAGGCAGAACGGTGTTTAGGGGCCCTGTTCTAGAGATAGGTGTCGGTCTTGTGGATATATCATTAATATCCTTGATGAAAAAAAAAACCATTTAAGTCACTTGGACCTCACTTTGAGTAAGTAGAGCGCGCGGACGGAGCCAAGGAGGGAATGACACGGCGGCAGCGGCGGTCTGAGTGAGGTCGGGCCATGCTGTGACTGGAGTGGACCAGTCCAGTCACCTGACCTCACATCACTGTCGTGAGGTCAGGTGACTGGACTGTGCCGGCCCGGGAGTGGACCAGTCCAGTCACCTGACCTCCTGTCACTGACTACAGGTCAGGTGACCGGACTGGTCTACTCTTGGGCCGGCACGCACCGACCTCACTCAGACCGCCGCTGGCATACTTGACTTCGTCCGCCCTTCTCCTGCTTATAAATGTGAGTGAGTAGGGTGGACGAAGCCAAGGAGGGAATGACTCGACGGCAGCGGCGGTCAGAGTGTGGCCAAGGCGTGCTGTGACAGGAGTGGACCAGTCCAGTCACCTGACCTCACGTCACTGAAGTGAGGTCAGATGACTGGACTGTGCCGGCCCGGGAGTGGACCAGTCCAGTCACCTGACCCCAAGTTACTGACTCAGGTCAGGTGACTAGATTGGTCCACCCTTGGGCCGGCACAGTTCAGTCACCTGACTCAGGTCAGGTGACCGGACTGATCCACTCTGGGGTCGACACGCAAACCGCTGGTGCCGCTGCCATACTTGGGTCCGTCCGCCCTTCTCCTGCTCCTAAATGTGAGTAGGGCGGAAGGAGACAAGCAGCGAATGATGCGGCGGCAGCGCGTCTGAGTGAGGCAGGGCCGGACCAATTGATCCTGCGGGCCATATATGGCACGTCGGCCGGACGTTCCCCACCCCTGGTATAGAGAATACAGAGCAGCTGTATCTCAGATAGTAACACAATTTTTTAATAAAAACTATTTAAAAAGTTGCACTAATCACACTGACTAACCTTTTTATTAAAAAAAATTGCCCTTCAAATGTGTACATAGTCTTTAACAGAGGAGAGCTGAAAACATAGGAAACATAGGAAATAAAGTAGCTACGTATAAAGAGTAGTGCCTCTGCAAATTGGAAATTCAAACTTTGTGGGAGATTCCAAATCTTGTATAATGCTGTATTTTAGAGCACAGAAGATAGTTTGTACTCCATGTAACTGCTTGTAAAACAAAGAAATTTCATTCTTTTTGGCTATGTGAATGGCACCTGCTCATATTCCCATAATGTACATAAATACTGAACTTAACCTTACATTCTGTCTATAGAAACAACATCTGTTCTGTCCTATAAATGTAATAAATCCCTCACTCCCATCGTGCTGCCCCTGTCAGTCTTTCTAACCATCCCCCCACTTTGTTTCCCTTACAGAGCGACAACAGAGCCCAAGATTTAATCCCACCTCCATATTTATCTTTGGATCTGTGGCTTTCGTGTCAGCTGGTGTCATTGGATCCATCATTTATCATCTCAAGAAATCAAAGTTACAAGGATCCTACAGTCTTGTAAAAGCTTTGAGAAGCAAAGTGTGACTTTACCAATTGGATTTGATGGACATTTCCATGTGCTGCAGGGCAGTGCACATACATTTCTGTAGACATTAAATGGCACTTGTGGAAGCACATGCATTCGGAGAGATCGATAATAAGCTTGTGCTGTTGGAAGCTTTGTGGTACTTGCAGAGAACCTGGAAGAAAAGTCATCAAAATCCAGTTGTTCTGCTATAAATGGGAAAGACTGGAGCAAAATAAGAAAAAAAACATCTAGTATAATACCCTGTGTGTGAAGGATCACTATTTGCACTTCGATCTTCTGTGTGTTTGTGTGTGTGTGTATGTGTGGTAACTATTTTAATGTGTAGAAGTTGCTCATATTTAAATGTAATGTTATGTCGGCACGTTATTTCTGCCTGATCTGTCCCCATTCTCTCGTCTTTTTTTTTATGTGATGGGAACGTGTAATGCGCGATGAATTTTAATGTGGCCTTTCTCCTCAGGCAGAGGGGAGCTCTAGCCATCTTTTGTCGAGCATTGAATAAAAATCAGAAGGGTGAGCAATTGGGAGGATCAAACCCAAAACCAAAAGAAAGGGAATTTTGTTATAGTGGAAACAAAGAAAACAATAGGATCTCAGCGGTATGGAGACTGCATAGAATAATCACATCTTATTAGTTCATAATCTCATGAAAAAGAACATTTGATTCATTCCATATTCAATCTTACCCACCACAGATTTTAGATTACACTTTAAAAAAAATAAAAAAAAAGGTTAGTTTTTCTACTCAAGTGCTTACATAGTCATTATCTCCCTCCATCTCTGTATTTGAATTACCGGTATGCCTATGAGCCTTAGTGTCTATCCAAAACCATGAATCTTTGTCCTTGGCCAGTAACAGTCATGGTAGCAGCCCCACTATAGTGAAAAGGTTAAGCAGGAATGTTGTGAAATAACCTGCAGGATGGTGGTCATTACACGTATCTCCAATTTCCAAGCACCAAAATGACTAATGTGTTTTTTTCATAAATGTTTTTTTGTACACCCTGTAACATTTCATTCACATAATAAATATATTTTTTTAAGTAATATACCTAAATTAAAGATTTAAAGTTTTGTCTTGATTTATTTTCTCAGTAAATTATTTAGACCTGTTCGTATTGCAAAATATGTATAAAACCGCTTTCACACAAATTTTTAACCCATATTATGTGTGTACTCATATTGCAGTGCCAATTTTAATCTATGGGGTTTTTCACATAGTGGCATAAAATACTCACATTTTATTCGCTTTAGTAGTTGCAAAACACCCATTGGAGTGTAAAAGGCTTATTTCCCAGGGAAACAAAGGATCAGGCTTGTTAAAATCCCTAAAATAATTTTTATTTTACAAATTCAGTCTGTAAATGTGTGCAAACAGTGACATAGCTTAAAGAGGCTCTGTCACCAGATTTTGCAGCCCCTATCTGCTATTGCAGCAGATAGGCGCTGCAATGTAGATTACAGTAACGTTTTTATTTTTAAAAAAACGAGCATTTTTGGCCAAGTTATGACCATTTTCGTATTTATGCAAATGAGGCTTGCAAAAGTACAACTGGGCGTGTTGAAAAGTAAAAGTACAACTGGGCGTGTATTATGTGCGTACATCGGGGCGTGTTTACTACTATTACTAGCTGGGCGTTGTGTATAGAAGTGTCATCCACTTCTCTTCAGAACGCCCAGCTTCTGGCAGTGCAGCACTGTGACGTCACTCACAGGTCCTGCATCGTGTCGGCACCAGAGGCTACACTTGATTCTGCAGCAGCATCGGCGTTTGCAGGTAAGTCGATGTAGCTACTTACCTGCAAATGCTGATGCTGCTGCAGAATCAAGTGTAGCCTCTGGTGCCGACACGATGCAGGACCTGTGAGTGACGTCACAGTGCTGCACTGCCAGAAGCTGGGCGTTGTGAAGAGAAGTGGATGACACTTCTATACACAACGCCCAGCTAGTAATAGTAGTAAACACGCCCCGATGTACGCACATAATACACGCCCAGTTGTACTTTTACTTTTCAACACGCCCAGTTGTACTTTTGCAAGCCTCATTTGCATAAATACGAAAATGGTCATAACTTGGCCAAAAATGCTCGTTTTTAAAAAATAAAAACGTTACTGTAATCTACATTGCAGCGCCGATCTGCTGCAATAGCAGATAGGGGCTCCAAAATCTGGTGACAGAGCCTCTTTAAGCAACATAGATTTCAGTGCAAGTTCTGATCTTAAGACCCCTGACTGCTTGTGCTCCAACCATTGTATAACATGTAGTCACATACAGTGAAGGAAATAAGTATTTGATCCCTTGCTTATTTTGTAAGTTTGCCCACTGTCAAAGACATGAACAGTCTAGAATTTTTAGGCTAGGTTAATTTTACCAGTGAGAGATAGATTATATAAAAAAAAATAAAAAAAAATAACATTGTCAAAATTATATATATTTATTTGCATTGTGCACAGAGAAATAAATATTTGATCCCTTTGGCAAATAAGACTTAATACTTGGTGGCAAAACCCTTGTAGGCAAGCACAGCAGTCAGACGGTTTTTGTAGTTGATGATGAGGTTTGCACACATGTTAGATGGAATTTTGGCCCATTCCTCTTTGCAGATCATCTGTAAATCATTAAGATTTCGAGGCTGTCGCTTGGCAACTCGGATCTTCAGCTCCCTCCATAAGTTTTCGATGGGATTAAGGTCTGGAGACTGGCTAGGCCACTCCATGACCTTAATGTGCTTCTTTTTGGCTGTATGTTTCGGGTCATTGTCATGCTGGAAGACCCAGCCACAAGCCGTTTTTAATGTCCTGGTGGAGGGAAGGAGGTTGTCACTCAGGATTTGACGGTACATGGCTCCATCCATTCTCCCATTGATGCGGTGAAGTAGTCCTGTGCCCTTAGCAGAGAAACACCCCCAAAACATAATGTTTCCACCTCCATGCTTGACAGTGGGGACGGTGTTCTTTGGGTCATAGGCAGCATTTCTCTTCCTCCAAACACGGCGAGTTGAGTTAATGCCAAAGAGCTCAATTTTAGTCTCATCTGACCACAGCACCTTCTCCCGATCACTCTCAGAATCATCCAAATGTTCATTTGCAAACTTCAGACAGGCCTGTACATGTGCCTTCTTGAGCAGGGGGACCTTGCGGGCACTGCAGGATTTTAATCCATTACGGCGTAATATGTTACCAATGGTTTTCTTGGTGACTGTGGTCCCAGCTGCCTTGAGATCATTAACAAGTTCCCCCCGTGTAGTTTTCGGCTGAGCTCTCACCTTACTCAGGATCAAGGATACCCCACGAGGTGAGATTTTGCATGAAGCCCCTGTCGATTGACAGTCATTTTGTATGTCTTCCATTTTCTTACTATTGCACCAACAGTTGTCTCCTCACCCAGCGTCTTACTTATGGTTTTGTAGCCCATTCCAGCCTTGTGCAGGTCTATGATCTTGTCCCTGACATCCTTAGAAAGCTCTTTGGTCTTGCCCATGTTGTAGAGGTTAGAGTCAGACTGATTAATTGAGTCTGTGGACAGGAGTCTTTTATACAGGTGACCATGTAAGACAGCTGTCTTTAATGCAGGCACCAAGTTGATTTGGAGCGTGTAACTGGTCTGGAGGAGGCTGAACTCTTAATGGTTGGTAGGGGATCAAATATTTATTTCTCTGTGCACAATGCAAATAAATATATATAATTTTGACAATGTGATTTTCTTTTTTTTTAAATATATATAATCTATCTCTCACTGGTAAAATTAACCTAGCCTAAAAATTCTAGACTGTTCATGACTTTGACAGTGGGCAAACGTACAAAATCAGCAAGGGATCAAATACTTATTTCCTTCACTGTATGCATGCCCTGTACACACAAGTGTTCTTTAGCCCATCACCCACACTCCCCTACATTTATCTGGAAGCATTAGAAAGATATATTCTTACATAAAGGTCAGTGATTTCTTAACAGTATATCCTCTCCCATGCACATTCCCATGCACACAGGGAAAAGAAAGAAAATAATACATTTAATATTCTTTGCTCCCCTCTGACCTTGTTTCTTTGTTATGTCCCCGAGATTATTATCTTCGCAGTTAATATCCACAATCTCTTGAAAGCCTTGCTAAAAAAAACATATAGAGATTGATTATGTGTATAATATGGAGATCAAGGGAATATTGCTAAAATTACCTGAAAGATGGCCTACTTAACATTCAATACCACATTGCCAAAGGAGCCCTATCTGGTCTCCTTAACCCCTTCGCGCACCGCAACGTGCTATTACGTCCTGGTGCAGGGGGTGATGTATATCGCGTGCTCACGCACTCCATACCCTGCTGTGTTACAGCGGACACCCGAGACTAAAGGCCAGGAACAGCGATCGTGCTGTTCCTGGCCATTTAACACCTCAAATGCTGCGGTCAATCACGACCGCAGTATCTGAAGCATTAAAAGAGGGGAGCGGCCCCCTCTGGCAGCTCAATGCTCTCAGAATGTGGTAAAACAAAACATTTTTTTTTTTAACAAATAGTTTAAATAAATAAAGGTAGTAAAATATAAAAAAAAACTATATAAATGTACTATCACCGTAATCGTATTGAGCTGCAAAATAAAGTTAAGTTGTTATTTTGACCGCACGGTGAAAGTCGTAAAAACGAAACCCCAAAAACTATTGAGGATTCATTTTTTTTCCAATTTTGTCCAATTTTCAATTTAGAAGAATTGTTTTTCAGTTTCCCAGTACATAATATGGTACTTTAAATGGTGCCAATAGAAACTACAACTCCTCCCGCAAAAAATAAGCCCTCACACCACTCTATTGATGGAAAAAGTTATGGCACTTGGAAGGCAGGGAGTGAAAAATTAAAATGAAATAGCAAAAAATGTCTCAGTCCTGCAGGGGTTAAAGGACTCGTCCCAAGATTAAATGTTATTCCCTAACCACAGGACAACCCGTAGACCAAGGGAAATAACTGGCAAGCAATCTGAAATCTAAAGGGATTCACCTCCGGTGTTCGGAGAGCCTGAAAATGTAAACATTTCATAAAGATGTTGCCCATGGTTAGACTCAAGACCCTAGTGATCCGAGGTAACAGTGTTAACCACTGGGCCACCGTTTTAATGAATCTTGCATTGCTTTGTATTACCTTGTTCAATTTTTACAAGGCTACGTGTTTTTTAGTTCTATTTTCAGAAGTAGGAGCGAGTGTAAGTTTACTGCCGAAGATATAGAAAAAGGAGATCAGGCTCTCTATAAGAATGGGCTTAAGTCCAGAAGGGAGGGTATTTTTTCCAAGAGCCCTTTTACATTCACATTTAAAAGTCTAACTGAATTGTATCTGAGTACATTTGACACCCGGGTAAAGGTCAAATTTGGGGACTCCTTTACCACCGGCTTCTTAGCTTGGCAGATCGCTTTAATGTTTACAGACTATTGTTGCATTTTGAAAGTCTCTGATGTGAGTTCATTGTAATTTTTTAAAAGTTCTTTTAATACTATGATAAGAATCTCTGATGGACATAACCAGATACAGTATTATGCAGAGGCATGGCTAAAGGGGCAGGCGGGGCATGCGCCCCAGGAGCAACTGGGAGAGACAGTAGGGGGGTGCTGGGCCGGGCACAGGTACAATTGACTACTCCTCCTGGAGCAGAATCCCCCTGACGTCACTCTCCATATATGGACAGTGACGTCAGGGGCTCCTCATCCAGGAGAGGAATCATACCTTCCTTCCGTCATGGGCAGCCTGTCCTGCAGTCAACTGTATCTTCGTCCTCAGGACGCAGATACAGTTGAACTTAATGCTGAAGCAAGGAACAGTAAGCTTCCTGCTTCAGCATTAGTTTAGAGTGGAGTAGCAGAGGAAGCTCTTCCGGTCACCGAGGACTCCCCAGGCACAACGCTACTTAGAGCACTGTGCCAAGGGAAGCCCTTGACATCACTGTCCATATATGGACAGTGACGTCGTGGCTCCTCTGAAGCGGAATCTCCGTTGCCAACGCTATGGCAGGGGATTCCGCTCCAGGAGTAGCTCCTGACGTTACTGACCATATATGGACAGTGACGTCAGTGGCTCCTCTAAAGCGGAATCCACGTTGCCGAAGCTATGGCTGGGGATTCTGCTCCAGGAGTAGCCCCTGACGTTACTGTCCATCTATGAACAGTAGCATCTAGAAGCGGAATACCCTATGCTCAGGCTGGGGATTCCGCTCCTAGAGGGAGTCCCAAGGCACTATCTACAGGGGGGAGGGGGTAGCGCTATCTACATGGAGAGCGGTGCTGTCTACAAGAGGGTGTGGCACTATCTACATGGGAACTGTGGCACTATATAGGGCACTATCAACAGGGCACACTGGAGCTATCTATATGTGTACTGTGGGCACTATCTACATGAGCAATGTGGCACTATCTATTTGGGTACTGGCACAAGGGGAATCTAAGGGGGCATTATAGTGTATGGGGCAGCTAAAGTGGCATTATGCTGAATGGGGCTGCTATGGGGGTATTATACTGTATTGGGTAGCTATAGGGGAATTATACTGTATCGGGCAGCTGTGGGGGCATTCTACTCTATGGGTGCAGCTATAGGGCACTATAATGTATGGGAGAATTAAGCTGTATGGGGCAGCTTTGGGGCATTAAGCTGTATGGGGAAACTATGGGGCATTATAATGTATGGGGCAGCTTAGGGGGCATTATACTGTATGGGGAATCTATAGGGGCATTATGCTGTTTGGGAGCAGCTACAGGGGCATTATGCTGTATGGGGCAATTTGAATGGGCATTATACTGCATGGAGGCATATGTGTGAACATTATCCTGCATGGGGCCATCTGTGTGGGCATTATACTGTATTGGGGCATATGTGTGGTCATTATACTGTATGGGGGCATTTGTGTGGGCTATATACTGCATGGGTGCATCTATAGGAGTATTATACTGTATGGTGGCAGCTGGAGGGCATTATACTGTGTGAGGGCAGTTAGAGGGCATTATACTGTGTTGTTATGCATGTTGCATCAGTTGTCCCTCTGTGATACTTGAAAGTTGGGAGGTATGGAGGAATCCCCGGCCAAAGCATTGCCGATGCTTTTCCCGGGGATTCATCTCCTGGAGAAGCCCCTGACGTCACTTTCCTTATATGGACAGTGACATCATAGGCTCATCTAGGGAGGCTCAATGGCGGTATGTACAAAGAGGAGGGGGTGTAGTGCTATCTACAGGAGTGTGTGTGTGGCGCTATTTACAGGCAGCTGTGTGGCACTATCTACAAGGGGGCTGTGTGGCACTATCTACATTGGGGGTGTGTGTGGCACTATCTACAAGAGGGGATGTGGCACTATCTACAGGGGGGCTGCGTGTGGTACTACTTACAGGGGGGCTGTGTGGCATTATCTACGGGGGGCTGTGTGGCACTATCTACAAAAGGGGGTGACTATCTATAGAGGGCACTGTTGCACTATCTACAAGGGGGATGTGTGGCACTATCTATAAGTGGTCTGTGTGGCACTATCTACACGGGGGCTGTGTGGCACTAACTATAGGGGCGGTGACACTATGTACAGGGGTCTGTGTTTGGCACTATCTACAAGAGGGGGTGTGGCACTATCTACAAGAGGAGGCTGTTCATTATGTCACCACATAGTCTCATTAGCCTCAGTTATACAATCTGTTTTAGTCCGGCACTGACCTCTTATTTTCTTTTAATTTATTGTTATGTTAACTCCCTTATATAACTATATTGCTTGTAAAATGTACAAATGGTTTTATGAAAAAAAGATTTTAAAAAAATTACATCTCATTAATTGGTAGAGAAAGCAAACCTGGTGAGGGGGAGGGAGATATCGAGAAAGATGTTCGGGGGATGGGTCGCCAAACTGAATCTTTGTCCCGGGTGCTGGAGAACTTAGCTACGCCTCTGTATTATGTACGTAGCGCATGATAAGTCTACATGTATTAACATTCTTCTAGCACTCAGAAGTTTCATAGATTTTATAATTAACTATATTATCTATCTTGTCTGTACTGTACTACACGAATATGTATGTACATAGTTTTCGAAGTGTTACTATACATACAGTAATGTGCAAAAGTTTTAGGCAGTTGTGGAAAAATGCTGCAAAGTAAGAATGCTTTCAAAAATAAAAGTGTTAATAGTTTTTTTTTTATCGATTAACAAATTCAAAGTGAATGAACAGGAAAAAATAGTGTAGTACCGTGTTAGCCAGAAACATTGAAACAACAGAAACATGAAAGCTTGCATATATCATTTTTATGGTTAGCCAATAAAGGTATCATACCTACTATACTATTGTCTTTTTTGACACAAAAGTATTTAACATTGCATAAAGTGAATGAACAGAAGCGAAATCTAAATCAAGTCAAATCAATATTCGTTGTGACCATCTTGGAGAAGTAACCACAGATATTCTGTGGATGGAGGATTATTGTACCGCTCTCCAGCAATTCGACAAACAAACTGCTTTCTGTTACAGCCAAATATTTACAATTTTGACTCACCAGAACACCTGAGGCCATTTTTATGCACCCCAGTTCCTATGTTTTCATGCATAGTTGAGTCGCTTGGCCTTGTTTCCACGTTGAAGATATGGCTTTTTGGCCGCAATTCTTCCATGAAGACCACTTCTGACCAGACTTCTCCAAACAGTAGATGGGTGTACCTGGATCCCACTGGCTTCTGCCAGCTCTAAGCTGATGGCACTGCTGGACATCTTCTGATTTCAAAGGGAAGTAAGCATGATGTGTCTTTGATATGCTACACTATTTCTTTGGCCGACCACTGTTTCTAGGGTCCTCAACTTTGCCCGTTTCTTTGTGCTTTTTCAAAACAGCTTGAAAAGCACATCTTAAAAACCCCATTCTGCTTTAAAATCTTTGCCTGGGAGAGACCTTGCTGATGCTGTATAACTACTGTAAAGGATTTACCAGACACAGCTTCTGTGTCGACGCCCCGTGATTAATCAGTCTGCATCTGCTCCTAGGTCTGATAGAGTGACTCGATCTGCTACCACTCAGGCTGGTAGGCTGAGGAGTGGGAGCACCTATCACAGCCTAGCCAGACGGAGCTAGCTCCCGCCCTCGGTCTATTTATACCTTCATTTCCTGCTTTTTCTTTGCCTGTGCTGTTCCTGCTTGTACTATTGACCTCTGCTTCAATTTGACCCTGGCTTTACTGACTACTTTCCTGCTCTGCGTTTGGTACCTCGTACACTCCTGGTTTGATTCGGCTCATTCACTACTCTTGTTGCTCACGGTGTTGCCGTGGGCAACTGCCCCATTTCCCTTAGCTTCTGTGTACCCTCGTCTGTTTGTCTGTCGTGCACTTATTGAGTGTAGGGACCGTCGCCCAGTTGTACGCCGTCGCCTAGGAGGGGCCATGCAAGTAGGCAGAGACTGAGTGGCGGGTAGATTAGGGCTCACCTGTCTGTCTCCCTACCCCGACATTACAACTACCTTGTTTCTTGTTGCTGTGCTTGCTGATGCTGTATAGGATTTACCAGACACAGCTTCTGTGTCGACGCCCCGTGATTAATCAGTCTGCATCTGCTCCTAGGTCTGATAGAGTGACTCACCTGTCTGTCTCCCTACCCCGACATTACAACTACCTTGTTTCTTGTTGCTGTGCTCAGTCTTGCCATGGTGGATCTATGACATGAAACTGTCTTCCACAACCTCACCTTTGTAGCAGAGTTTGGATGTTCCTCATCAAGTTTTAAGCCTCCTACACAGCTGTTTGTGTTACAATTAATTACTGTGTTTCAACCGCTATATGAAAATGATGATCATTATCACCTGTTTGGTATGAATGGTTAATCATACACATGACTATAATCCTACAAAATCCCTGCCGAGTTCCATCAAAAATTGTGTGCAAGTATACCTAGAAGAACTGATGCTGTTTTGAAGGCAAAGAGTGATCACCCCAAATATTAGTTTGATTTAGATTTCTCTATTAACACTTCTATTTTTGAAAGCATTCTTAGTATGCAACATTTTTCCACACCTGCCTAAAACTTTTGCACAGTACTGTACATCTGAATGTGTTGTAGTACACTTGTGCTACTTTTTAAACTATATACAACATTGGTGCTAAACTGTACGACACCAATATTTATGTGCATGTCTCTTTTTGTATACTTTACACATCCAATTTGTTACAGGTTGGTCCATATTTTAATAACGTTTTAGTCCATTCTATAAATTCTCAGTGAAATATAATGTTCAGAGACAAGAGTCCAAAGTCCATCTTTGTTGAAAAAGTTCTAGGAGTTTTTAATTTAGACTGTTTTGGGAGAACCCAGAGCAGTCATGAAAGAGCATAGAGGGTGCTACAAAGTCAAGGCATTTGGATTCCACTTGCAGGGCAGCCTGGACTTGAAGAGCCAGTTGGAGAAGTGGAGGAAGGACAGGTGGAGGTTCAGAAAACCGATCAGCGCACAGTATGCTGGGATCTTCAGAATCTGATTCAGCTAAGGCCCCATCAGAGAAAGAAGACAGAGACAGAGCTCACTTTAAGAGGGTGGCTTGGTTTTGAGGGACAGTCTAGGCCTTTTCCTGGGAGATGATCCTGCTGATAAGGGGCTTCTGGATTGCTAATGGCAGCACGTGATCCATATAGCCATGAAAGTAACCATGTACACTGGCTCTATGGAGTCCGCCACCGTTAACACCCCTGGATAGCAGTAGAATAGACAAGTTTAAATATACCTATGTTGGCGATCATGCTGCAAGCCACACTAGGGAAATTGTCTTTTAATCTTCACACGCCAAATGTGAAGTGTCCAGCTTCTCCACTAGAACCTCTGCACAATGCCTCTACTCTGCTCGTGAGTGACAGCTCTTGGATCGCACGGCATATGACTATGAGGACCAGCAAAGCGAGAAAGCCGGATACTTCACATTCAATGCATGAGCATTGAAAGCTTTTTTCCCTAGTGCGACTTGCAGCTTCATCGCCGACATGGGTATGATTGAACCTGTCTCCTCTAACCCTATATAGTATTGTTATCAGTATGCGGTACTCAAAAGTTGCGACAGACTTACTTTAATGCTCTATGCATATGTTGCGTATTTTGCTGCGGAATATATGCAGCAAAGCCGCAGAAAACCGCAAGAAATTCGCCGGAAAAAAAACACACCTGAAGGTGCATTTTTTTATGTGTTTTTCAGTGTCGTTTTTACGCTTTGCTACGTAAATATCTACGTTTTCATGCTGCAGGTTTTGCTGACTATTTATTTAGAACTACAGGGATAGAACTCGCAAGCAGAATCGTGAGATAAAATGTCAAGTTGCGGTTTCGAAAATACGCACTGCGAGTCAATTTACATCCCAAAAGATACCTCGTACTGTATTACACTGCAGTTTTGCCGCAAACTAATACGCAGGGGCAAAACCGCACGTAATACGGACTGTGTGCATTCGACCTAAGGATGACTTGGCAAATGTGTTATAGGCAACTATTTTGAAATGTTTGAATTTGATAACCATGAAACATAATTATTTCACAGAGCAGCACGCTATCTTTATATACAATATGCTTGTTTTTCCACAGTCACAAGGCTTATCAGAGACCGTGGAATGCAATATGTGTATTGCTTATCAAATAAGGTTATGTTGCTTTAAAACAGAGGACCTCAGTATGATGGGATCTGTACATGTAAAGTTTTTGTGGGTACAAACACAATTGAATATATTTAATGACATTTTAGCCTATGTAGCATTTCAACACAAGTAAAATAAAACTCTAGATGTCCTGGAGAATAGTTGACACAAGGATTATAGGAAAAGAAAAAGCGAAGTGTGACCATTTAACTTTACATATATTACATATAATGCAGATAAGTTCCAGCTAAACATAGAGGACAAATGCTGGATTTTAAAGGGGACAGGAAGAAATCTACTTTCCATCATTAATTAAAGCAGTTTGGTGTCAAACCATTAATATAAATGTAAAAAAGAAAATTGAATTAGTTTTTTTCTGTATGCTCACCCAACCTGCAGATATTGGTGTTACTGCAGCCACTACTACAGTCAAAATGTTCAAACAAAACTACTGGTCAATCTAATTTGTCAAAATTTCCAGAATTGACTGACTTTTATGTCATGTCTACATGGTACCCTAGGGGTACATGTAGTCTGTAGAACAATGTAGTTTAGCTTACTACATTATGGGGCCTTATATTCTATGGTTTGTTTTACATTGACATGTGTTTGCCCATGGGATCTTCCATTTCCTGTTATTATTTTGAAGTCTGCATCATTTTTGGATAGATGGTTAGGTATGAGGCCAGAATGCCATATATCAAACACAATTTCGATTACCTCCTGTCTGTAAGACCCCAGGGCTCCGGTAATTGCGACTTTTTTTCAAATCTTTGATGTCCAGAATTGGGATACTAGTTGCAGAAGACAAGAATGAAGGTCCAGTAACTCAGTTCTCTTTTCGAGCTATTGAAATAGATACTGTTAACATGGCTTTCAGGCTCCCAAAAGAAAAGTTGTCTTGTTTAGTTTCCGCATTTGATCAGTTTGTGACTGGCAAGAAGGTGATCCTATGACACACAGTCTTGGTTGGGCCTTTAGTTTTCGCATGGAGAATCATCCCCATGGGCGCGAGTTTTCTCCTGGAACTTTTCCTTAACGACTCAAGGAATACAGTGACCAAAACATTTTGTACGAATCACCAGGTGTTTGAAGGAGGATTTTCTGGTTTAACAGGTTCTCATGCAATGGCTTACAGCGTACCTGTCATTTCAGGTGATTTTTTAGAACAAACTAGCATATGTGTGTACATGGGAAATAACAGTATTTCTGACCATTATATGAACTCTGTCCTGCATTGTTTAGAAGTTTTCACCTCGGCAAGCTCTTTACCGAAATTTTATAACTGCAAAATGGCAAAAAAAAAATCACTGACTTATCTACAGTAATCTGGTAAACATAACTTGTAGTATTATTACACTCAGTAAGGCATCCAAGTCTCTTCTGAACTCTTTAAGTGAATTATGTTTGTGTAGAAACGTTCTTTCCGCTATACGTAGAGGATTTCCCCTTGTTGAAGTTACAGTCCTGGGTATATAAAGATCATGACAGAAATCTCTGTATTGACCTTTGATTTATTTATACACAGTTATTAGGTCACCCATCAGCTGTCTTTTTTCTAAATTAAATAAACTCAATTTTGATCATTTTTCTGGGTACTGTAGTCCACTCATTCCATTTAGTTATTTTAGTTGCCTGCCTTTGAACTTGCTCAAGCACTACTATGTCTTTCTTGTCCATTGGTGCCAAAAACTGTACACAATATTTCATGTACAGTCTGACTACAGATTTATAAACTGGTAGAACTATGTACTCATGATGTGCATCTATGCACTAAGTCCTTTTCCATGTCAGTTATACCCAGTATTTTTCCATTTAGTATGTAATGGTGACATGTATTTTAATTTCCAAGGGCTTAACCTTACATTATGCCACTTCTCTGCCCAAGACTCCAACATCTCCAGATCCATTTTTAATAGAATACTGTCCCCTTTCGTGTTAATTACTATAGACAGTTTAGTATCATCTGCAAAAATTTTAATTTTACTGTGCAAATTCCTCTACATGGTCGTAAATAAATATATTAAACAGCATATAGCCCAATACTGACCCCTGTAATACCCCACTAGTAACGGTGACCCAATCTGAGTATTTACCGTTAATAACCACCCTCTGTTTTCTATCACTGAGCCAGTTACTTACCCACAGATCTTCCCCAGCTTCCGCATATTCATTTTATGTACCAACCTTTTATGTGGCACAGTATCAAATGCTTTGGAAAAATCAAGCTATATGACATCCCATGACTCACCCCGGTCTAGTCTAGCGCTTACCACTTCATAAAAACCAATCAAATTAGTTTGACAGTACCGATCCCTCATAAACCCATGTTGATATGGAGTTATATGTTTATTATAATTGAGATACTATAGGATAGCATTTCTTAGAAAACCTTTCAACATTTTACCCACAATAGAGGTTAAACTTACAGCGCTAAAGTTTCCGGCTCACTTTTTGACACCTTTTTTTAATATTGGCACGAAATTTGCTATGTGCCAGTCCTGTGGAACAGACCCTGGCATATAGAATCCTAACATTCCAGAAAGAATGGTCTGTCTTTTACTGTACTTAATTTCCTTAAAACTTGAGAGTGTATGCCATCTAGACTCTGTGATTTGTCTATTTTATTATTTTTAAGGCGGCTGTGCACTTCTTCCTGGGTTAGACAGGGTGCATTTAATGGAGAATTTACTTTATTCTTTTGCATTTCACCTGACATTTCTTTCTCCTCTTGAACACAGAGGAGAATTTTTTTTTTCCAAAATAACTTTTCCTCATTATTCTCCACAATTTCTCCCATGATACTTTTTTAAAAAGCCAACACTTTCAGTTTTAACCTTTTCATTATTTATTTATATAATTAAAGAACATTTAACGTTGTACACTCTTTTGCAATGAGTCTCTCTGTCTCCAACTTTACTGTCTTTAACAGTTCTTTACATTATTATTTTTTCCCTATAGCTTTTTAGCACTTCTTCACTGCTTTCCTGTTTTAGTAGTTAAAATGCTTTATTTTTATTATTTATAGATTCCTTTACATTTTAATGTATCCATATTAGTTTTCCCGTGTTTCTAACCATTTTATTCCTATCTCAGTTATCCCCACTTTGTCATACTTTCCTCTGACATTAGTAATTCCAGTTCATTAATTTTATTTGTGAGGCTTCTATCGTCGGTTAGCAAACAATTTAGAAGTTTTTGGTAATATTTTAACTTAGACTTATTCTTAATAACTATTCTAAACCCTCACTATGTTCCACCCCCAGTTTCATTAATAAGTTCCATTTCTCTATCTACAGTATTTTGCCCTCTACACGTGTAGTTGCCCTGCCCCCCGACACCTAGTTTAAACTCTCCTTGAAACTACTAACTATCTTCTCTCCAAGCACAGCTGGACCCTCCCCATTCAGGTGCAGCCCATCCCTACCAATGAGCCGGTAGTCAACAGAGGAGTTGGTCCAATTCTCCAAGAACCCAAACCTTTCCTTTTTTCACCAGTTCTTAAACCACTTGTTTACCTCCCTAATTTCCCGCTGCCTCTACTACATTTGAGGTTCTTGCCCTAAGTTTAAGTCCCAGAAAATAATTTTTAGGGACTTTCCAACTACCTCAAACATTGTCATTGGTGCCAATGTACACTATGAAAACTGTGTCCTCATCAGCTCCTCCCAGTAATCTATCAACACGATACTGAATATCGAATTAGAGCGCCAGAAAGACAAAACACTTTTTGACGATCCTGGTCTTTGTGATATATTGTCCTATCTGTTCCCCTAATAATTTAAACCCCTACTACCAGCACCTGTCTGGCCTCCCCTGCACTCCTATTCCTCCATGCTACTATCCTGCCGCACACCTGCCCCATCTAGTGTCTGCTTAGTCAGCAGAAAACTCCTTTCCATGCTATCAATCGATCTTAGTGTTGCAAGTTGCTCATTTAGATCCAGAATCTAGGCTTCCAAGCAACGGCTGTTCAAGGACTGCATATATTGCACAAGACAAAAACATGATTGTTAAGTATGGAGCAGAAACTCCTTGAATCTAAAGTCACTTAATCTTAAATCAGACACTTAAGACTAAACACATTTTAGTTCAATACACTCTCGCAGGCTCCCACACTCGCTTTCTCAGTTTGATTCAGAGCACTTTTTACCCACTTATTTGCAATAGATCCTTCAAGTGATTCCTCTGGTTGCAAGATCATGGTGTATGGTTTACAACAATGCAATTCAGGGATCTAGCGCAAGGCACATCAGGAAAGTAGACTTTTTTTTATAACATATGAAAAGTTTATCAGGATTAGGCCTTTACAGACCCTACCGGTCCCCTTTTTAGCTCTGTTACAGCTGACACCCACTGGTAATGTCCGTGATCAGAACTATAGTGAGCGCAGTATCTGTGTGGTTAGATAGTGGCTGCTCCCTGTGAACCCTGATCATGCCCTCTAAATGAGATTACGTGTGCCTTTGAACCTAATAATAACATGTCACAAGTGCAATACACATCAATACAAAATATTTTTTTTATATGTGATATTTTATCAGAAAGGGAATTGTAATTGATATTTCTATTTGAGCAAGGCAGACAACATGAAAGAAGAGGAAGAGGAGCAAACTGTAGAGGGGCAGGCCACTACTTCTGCCTCCGCACGCATTGATATAGAAGGGACAAACGACCCGGCTCAACCTGGGACGTGTGTCTTCCCAACCGCAGGAGAACATCCACCTGGCCAGACGTCCAGTCACCAGGTGGAAGAGTGGGGCCCCCACTAGGGTAGTAGACTTTAACTGACAGGTACTGGAGTACCTGAAATAGCGGGAGGTCCTAACAGATTAATATCTGCAAAGCTTGGTACCTTCTAAGAAAGGTGCAAAAAGAATGGGTGCCGCAGATGCATGCAGCACTTATTGTCATTGAGGCAGCAACATCACCAAATGATCTGTCAGCAGCCCAGCCCAACCACTTTAATTGCTCCACCTAAGCTATAGCTGTCATTTGATTATCAAACCTCCGCTTCCCTTTATTCGCAGCACCAGGTCCCATACGGTAGCTTTCCTCCTTACTGCCCTTACAAGCAATATTACAGATCTACTCCACAATCGGCTGCAGCAGCACCACCGTCACCCTCCGGCTACCAGTCAACTGGCACTCCTGGCCCATCATATGGCAAACACCCAGATCCTGGGGAGCCCTCGGACCACTCTGATTTCCCTCCCTCCCATTTCTTTGCATTATACATTTTTTTTTGCATATTTTTCTCATGTCTTGTTGAAATATGTTTGCACCTTTGTTGAACATTTTAGATATTTTGAGAAAATGCAGTTTTTAAAATAAAAGTTAAAAAACAAACAAAATGGGTTGGTTTTTTTAATGGGGAAAGGTTGGAAACAGGTGGATTACCTAATTGGACTGAAGAGTAGATTTACATTTTTTTATAAAAAATAAAAATCCAGATGCAGAATGAGGTATTAGTTTATATTTTGGCTAACATTCGCAATCTCACAACCCTTTGGTGCAAGTCCAAGGTGCAGTCACATGCGGCAGATTTTTTTGTAAAAATTTCTGCATCAACATCTGCTGTATGAGATTGTATTCTTGCATGCAGCGCTCCATGCCAAATTATAGCATATTAGTCAGTCCCTTACTGTAGGACTGCTGAACAGTTGCCATTTCAACCAAAATATGAAAGCTTTCAAACCATGTCAAGGGTCCTCATTGTCCTGCGAGTCCTTGACTGACAATTAAAAATAAACTAACTTACTTGAAGAAATTGCAAAAACAAATGCAGAAACAAATAGGAAAATCAGGTAACACATTGTGGATTTTATCTTCCTCCTCGAATAGAGTCCTGCTGATATGCAACAGCTCCCTCAGTTGTCAGGGAGTTGTCAGGGAGTAGTCGACATACTGATTCTCAGACCAGCTGTTCCAGGTCTAGTATTGCCAGAGGTGTCAGGAGGGGCAGAAGCTGTTGGCAGGTGTTGGTCAACTCCGCTGACTTGTGTTGGTTCAGAGCGCACAAGATTGAAAGAGGTGCACGAATAGGGTCCCAACCCAATTGTATATAGAAAAGTATCCGGCACACAAATGTGGTTCAATTTTGCGATTTTATTAAATTCGATGCCATGGGCAATGTGCGTGCAACGTTTCGGTTCAACGACCTTCGTCAGGCACTAGATCCCACTTGGCGTATGATTCTTGAATTATATCGTGCTGCAGTCAGTATGGCGGCTTGCCGCTTAGTTTTGGCGCTCCAAAACTAAGCGGCAAGCCGCCATACTGACTGCAGCACGATATAATTCAAGAATCATACGCCAAGTGGGATCTAGTGCCTGACGAAGGTCGTTGAACCGAAACGTTGCACGCACATTGCCCATGGCATCGAATTTAATAAAATCGCAAAATTGAACCACATTTGTGTGCCGGATACTTTTCTATAAACTCCGCTGACTTGTCATAAATCCTGGTGTAATTATGCAGGATCATGCATCCTTTTATAATGGAGTCCACTTTGTGGAGATCCATCTGTATATTTGCCGCCTTTCATCCAATTCTCTTCTTGCATCACATAGGTGGACAACAAGGAAAAAAGTGGCAAGTGGTCCAGTAGATCCATGCAGTATACTTGGTTGAGGGAGTGACGGTTGGTTTGATTGCAGCTATTGACGTATTCTGGAATTTTTGGAGATGTAAGCATCTAATGTGCTCCCATAGGACATGATATCAACAAATATAAACCTGTAGTTACTGTCAGCCAAGGCCAACAGCCTTACAGAGAAAAGCTGTTTATAACTGTAGAGCTTGAGGCCTTGGTATTGGAGGAACATATTGATATCGTTGGTGTTGCTGAAACATGGATGGACTCTTCACACGACTGGACTGTAAATCTTCAGGCTTTTATACTGTTTCGAAAAGACAGGGCAAATAGGAAAGGTGGTGGTGTATGTCTGTATGTGAGAAGGGATATGAAGGCGAGTGTGAAAGAGACAATAGTGGGTGAAGTCTGTGAGGAATTCGAAAACTTGTGGGTGGAATTACAAAGGGAGGTAAACACTGAAACATTTTTTTTGGGTGTAATCTATAGACCCCCCCCCCCCCAAAAATAACTGAGGAGATGGAAGGTCAGCTATTTAAACAGAAGTAGCAGGCTGCACAGGCTGGTACGTCGGCATTCAAAGGTCAATTATTTATTTTTTTATTTTTCTTAGGGATCACAATAATTTCTGTGGTCTATAGATTCGGGAAGTGTAGCATGGTTCGGAAAGCACTCGTTTTTCACGTGGGTGCATACGAAGGGGACTAACCCGATCAATAGAAAGCAAGTACTATGCACACCGGATGAGAGTAATTTTTCAAAATAGATAATTTATCATATCATAGCATACCTCTAACATATGAAAAATGTGCTATTTCCACTAAAATAGGAATTAATATATTCTGATATAACTTATATAGTTGAAATGGAATTCTGTCTACCCCCACAGCTTTGTTACTTGGCATTTCCAGCAAGGGCGCTCTCAATTTTTCCGATGTTATCGGGTGATCTAACATTGATCTTTGTTCGCTATCAATATTAGGGAATTCCATTCCATTCATATAACTATCTATGCTATCCTCAGAATTGCTTAACCTAGAGTGGTACAGGTCTTGATAGAATCCTCTGAATTCTTTTACTACTTCCCTAGCATCGTGAACAAATTGCCCCTTTGTGTTCTTAATGGAGGAAAAAGAATTAAAAGGCTGTTGGTTACTCACAATATGGGACAAAAATGTACTTGATGTACTGGCTTCAAAATAGTATTGTTTGCAACTCAAAAAAATTTCTGATTGTGCTTCCTCCTGTATCAAGTTTTGATATTTCATTTGGGAGACTTTCCATTGAGATTTGGTAGCTTTTGAAGAATTATATTTACGTATTGCCTTTCTACCTCCTCTAGTTGTTTTTTAATAATATATCTTTGAATATACTGGGTTTTCTTAATAATATTTTGGTTTTTGAAAACAATTCCCCTAATGAATGCTTTTAGGGTATCCTATAATATAGCTGAATCCGGGTAACCCCAGTGGGTTACCAGAAGCACTGACAATTCATTGTCTATCTCGTGGAATGGAATTTTCACCAAGACTGATGGAACGATCTTATATACCTTAATAACCCGTCTCAGGCTCAGCTCAAGCTCAACCATAAGAGGAGCATGGTCTGAGACCCCACGCGGTTCATAAGACCCTTTCCAGAGGCGTAGCTAGGTTCTCCAGCACCCGGGGCAAAGATTCAGTTTGGCTGCCTGCCATAGAGCCCCCTGTAAATAGTGCCCCCATATAGTCCACCCCTGTATATAGTGTCCCCATATAGCCCACCCCTGTATATAGTGTCCCACAAATAACTCCCCCTATAGTGCTCTACAGATAGACCACCCCTGTATATAGCCCCCTGTAGATATAGCCCAGCCCTGTATATAGTGCTCCACGTATAGCCCAACCCTGTATATAGCCCCCCTGTAGATGTAGCCTACCCCTGTATATAGTGCTCTACATATAGTCCACCCCTGTATATAGTGCTCCACATATAGTCCACCCCTGTATATAGTGTTTCACAGATAGCCCACCCCTGTATATAGCCCCCCTGTACATATAGTCCACCCCTGTATATAGTGCTCCACTAGATAGTCCACCCCTGTATACAGGGGTGGGCTATCTGTGGAGCACTATATACAGGGGTGGACTATATGTACAGGGGGGCTATATACAGGGGTGGGCTTTCTGTGGAGCACTATAGGGGGAGCTATTTGTGGGATACTATCTACAGGGGGACTATATCTACAGGGGGACTATATCTACAGGGGGGCTATATCCAGGGGTGGGCTATATCCAGGGGTGGGCTATATCCAGGGGTGGGCTATATCTACAGGGGTGGGCTATATCTACAGGGGTGGGCTATATACAGGGGTGCGCTATATACAGGGGTGGGCTATATCTACGGGGGGGCTATATCTACTGGGGGCTATATCTACTGGGGGGCTATATCTACAGGGGGGCTATATCTACAGGGGTGGGCTATATCTACAGGAGTGGGCTATATCCAGGGGTGGGCTATATCTACAGGGGGACTATATCTACAGGGGTGGGCTATATACAGGGGTGGGCTATATCTACAGTGGTGGGCTATATCTACAGGGGTGGGCTATATACAAGGGTGGGCTATATCTACAGGGGTGGGCTATATACAGGGGTGGGCTATATCTACAGGGGCTATATACTATATAGCCCCCCCTGTAGCTATAGCCCACCCCTGTATATGGTGCTCCATAGATAGCCCACCCCAGTATATAGCCCCCCCTGTAGATAGACCCCCCGTAGATAAAGCCCCCCACGTGTAGATAAAGCCCCCCCCCCCCGTAGATAAAGTCCCCCCATAGATAAAGCCCCCCCGTGTTGATAAAGTCCCCCTTGTAGATAAAGTCCCCCCCGTGTAGACAAAGTCCCCCCCCCGTAGATAAAGTCCCCCCTGTAAATACAGCCACACACTTTCATTACAATTAAAAAAAATAATTAAACTCACCTTAATCCCGCTCCCACGCCGTCCGGCAGCCATGGAGACCTGCTCTCTTCTGCGCAGGTCTCCTGGTGGTTGAACGCAGCGTCTATGAAAGGCGCTGATTGGCTGGGCAGGATGACTTTCCCTGTCAGTCAGCGCCTTTCATCGACGGAAGCTTCACTGGTACAAAAGGTACCAGTTGCTTCACTCGTGGAAAGGCGCTGAATGACCGTGCCCGATCATTCATTGCTTCTAATTGTACCTGTGTCCTTGCGACACAGGTACAATTATAGTGCAGGAGGAGGTGGCGCTGGCACCCCCTCTAAGCTGCGCCCGGGGCACATGCCCCGCCTGCCCCCCCCCCATAGTTACGCCCCTGCCCTTTCTTTATATACTTTAACATTAGTTCATTAATGAAGGTAACGTCAATTCTTTACATCACCTCCCTAGAACTTGTAAAGCATACAAATTTCTTAACATGGGGATTCCTCATCCGCCGTATATCAAGCCAGCCCGATTCAGATGTTAATCCTATTAGCTTAGTTGCTGACCTATGTGATATTATTGAATTTTTCCTGAATCGATCTAAATCTGCACTTCATTGAAATCTCCAATTATTAAGAAAGGGAGTTTTGGTTTAGATACCAAATATTGCGAGACCACCTTGAACACACATGACGAAAAAGGGGGGGTTGTATATAGCTGCAAGAACACAGGTTACTTCATCAAAATATCCATATAGGATGATATACCTTCCCTCTGTATCAATAAGAGTGTCATAAATCTGAGCGTCTACTTTCCTGTGTTTTAATATGAAAACTCCACTGGAGAACCATGTAAACCGAATGATAAGACCGGGCTATCCAGCCTCTTTGAAAGCTACTAATTTTATCTTTGACCAAATCGGTTGCCTGAAGGCATATAATCACGGGGAGGTAATGCCTAATTAAGTTAAAGATAGCGTACCTCTTTAGTCTTGCAGCGGCCCCCCTAATGTTCTATGACCCTATTTTCAGCATGCTTCTTTATAAATGGCCAACAAAGGAGAGTAAAACAAAAAACAAAACCTCTCTCTACCTCCCGCCGCCCACCAACACCCTCCCCCAGGACCCCACACATAGCGCAGCAGAAAACTCCTCAAATATCATCTCCCTCCACCATCTCCCCCCCCCCCCCCCCCCCCACAACCAAAGGCAAATAGAATAGGCCACCACTAGGAGACCCAGTATGCCAACAATAATGGTAAGAAGCACGAGGAAAAAAAAGAAAAAGGCATCAAGTTTAAAGTTCGGCCATTGCTGCTAACCCCCCCCCCCCCCCCTCTGAGCGCTTATAGTGATAGTAAACTGCGGATTTATATTTAGAACCCTTTAGAGTCGAACCAGTGACCTGCCTCTATTGCTGATTGAAAAAAAATCGTAGATCCTTCGTGGGCCAAGCTTGATGTTGTTTAAAACAGTCAAGGATGTTTTAATAAAGCTCTGGCCACTCCCACTTGACCTAAATCCCAGTGTTTAATGCCTTTAAAGTCAATTCTAGTAATGGTTGAGTTGTTTTGTGACTGTCATGATGGTATACAGTGGTTTATGCCTGCAGTCTTGGTGGCACTAGAACGGCAAGTGCCAAAGATTGCAGGAGAGAGTTCGGGAGATGAAAAAGAGAGAAGACAGTATCAGGCGGAGTGATGATTGGCCCAGGGAGCTACAAGAGATGGGATTAGGAATAGCATAAATGGATGGTAAATCAAGAAGTGCATCCATTTGCTGCCTTCTACTGCTGTGAGAAGTCTTTCATCTTTTTTTATTACTTTTTGGGGGGCATTTCTTTTTTCTGTCTTTGTTTTATGTTTTTTTCAGTTTTTTAGATGCCACAGCTTGCGGTATAGCTGGCCCTGAGGAAATACATGCCCTCTGCTTTCTGAGTATACCTGCATCACAGAAAATTATTTTTATTTATGGAATGTTATTATTGTTGTTTTAACTCCTTAATGACCAGGCGTTTTTGCGCGTAAATGAGCAAGGATTATTTTAGTTTTTTTCACTGTCGCATTCTAAGGGTATGTGCACACACACTAATTACGTCCGTAACTGACGGACGTATTTCGGCCGCAAGTACCGGACCGAACACAGTGCAGGGAGCTGGGCTCCTAGCATCATACTTATGTACGATGCTAGGAGTCCCTGCCTCGCTGCAGGACAACTGTCCTGTACTGTAATCATGTTTTCAGTACGGGACAGTTGTCCTGCAGCGAGGCAGGGACTCCTAGCATCGTACATAAGTATGATGCTAGGAACCCGGCTCCCTGCGCTGTGTTCGGTCCGGTACTTGCGGCCGAAATACGTCCGTCAATTACGGACGTAATTAGTGTGTGTGCACATACCCTAAGAGTCGTAACTTTTTTTTTATTCTGTCGATATAGCCGAATAAGGGCTTGTTTTTTTGTGGGATGAGTTATATTTTTTAATTGCACCGTTTTTGGGTGCATATAATATATTGATTAACTTTTATTAACTTTATTTTAGGAAAGAATTGAAAATAAGCAGCTATTCCAGCATTGATTTTCGCGTTCACTATGCGGTATAAATAACATGTTACCTTTATTCTATGGGTTGGCACGATTACAGGGATACCAAATATGTAAAGGTTTTATATATTTTCCTACGTTTGCAAAATAAAAAAAACCTTTAAGGGTATGTGCACACACACTAATTACGTCCGTAATTGACGGACGTATTTCGGCCGCAAGTACCGGACCGAACACACTGCAGGGAGCCGGGCTCCTAGCATCATAGTTATGTACGACGCTAGGAGTCCCTGCCTCGCTGCCGGACAACTGTCCCGTACTGTAAACATGTTTTCAGTACGGGACAGTAGTTCCACGGAGAGGCAGGGACTCCTAGCATCGTACATAAGTATGATTCTAGGAGCCCGGCTCCCTGCACTGTGTTCGGTCCGGTACTTGCGGCCGAAATACGTCCGTCAATTACGGACGTAATTAGTGCGTGTGCACATACCCTTAAAAAAAATTGCGTGTTTTTGCATCGCCGCATTCCCAGAGCCGTAAATTTTTTATTTTTCCGTTATATGTGGGCTTATTTTTGAGGGACAAGGTATATATTTCATTGGTAGTATTTTGGGGTACATGGGACTTATTGATTAACTTTTATTAAATTTTTCATGGTGGGAATGGGAGAAAAAGAGGAATTTTGCCGTGTTTTTTTGCGTATTTTTTAGACGCCATTCATCCGGCAGTTTAATTAATGTGTTAACTTTATCGTTTGAGTTGTTACGATTGCGGCGATACCTTATATGTGTATGTGTTATTTTATTTTTTACACTTTTACTAAATAAAAAAAAGAGTGGTTTTATTTTAATTTTACTGTAATCTTTTTTTTTTTTTTCACAAACTTTATTTAAGTATTTAACTTTTTTTTCTTTTGTCCCACTAGGGGACTTCACTTTGCGATCTTCTGATCACTTATATAATGCTTTGGTATATTTAGTATGCCACAGCATTATTGCCTGTCAGTGTAAAACTGACAGATAATCAATTAGGACGTGCCTGTGGAATGGCCTAATAGGCAGTTGCTGAAGGCAGACCCGGGGGCCTTTGTTAGGCCCCCAGCTGCCATCGAAACCGATCGGCGCTCCATAATATCGTTGTAGGGCTGCCACCCAGCTCCCTCCCTCTGTCAAACACATTAGATGCTGCTGTCGCTATTGACAGCGGCATCTAATGGGTAAAACTGCCGGAATCGGAGAGCGCTTAGATTCCGCAAGTTGGAGCAGGAGCCAGGCTGCGTATAACAGCCGTGCTCCTGCCGCTGATCTTGTGGGTACAGTGGCCACAGTACCCACCAGATTAGAACGACGGATATATCCGTCGCCATGCAGGAACTAACACCTGCTTGTGACAGATATATCCATCGCTTGTCGTTAAGGGGTTAAGGAAAAGCTTAATATTGTTTAAAATAGTCAAAGATGTTTTAATAATGCTGTGGTCACTCCCAATTGACCCAAATCCCAGTGTAAATTAAGGTAAAGGTTCAGTTTTTGCCACTGTAATGGTAGGATGTAGTGGTTAATCCCCGCAGTCTTATAAATCAATGTCAATTATATCTATACCTTAAAAATGTAGTATTGCCGTTTATTATACTGTTTGTAAACTATTATCTAGTTCTAAATGTCAGTCAACCAATGTGCAGTGTTTTTCATATTAGCTAAACTGTTACTACACTAAATGGACAAAAGTATTTGGACACCCCTCCTAATTATTAAATTCAGGGGTTTCAGCCACAACTATTTCAAACAGGTGCATAAAATCAAGCACGCTGCTATTAAATCAACATAGACAAGCAGTAGTATGCGTTATATTGAAGAGGTCAGTGACTTTATACATGGCACTATCATAGTACTTCCTCCATAAGTGCTATTATTATGAAGCCAAAGTGTCTAGAAATAACAACATCTTTGCCATGAAGCGGTAGTCCACGCAAACTCACAGAGCACAGCCGCCAAGTGCTGAAGCGCGTGGCGCGTAAAAATTGCCAATCCTAGGTTGCATCACTCTTGACAGAGTTCCAAACTGCATCTGGATGTGACATCAGCTTCCTAAAATGGGTTTCCATTGTCAAGCGGCTACACACAAGCCTAAGATCACCTTGCGCAATGCCAAGGATTGGCTGGAGTAGTGTAAAGCATGTCGCCACTGGACTCTGGAGCAGTAGAAACGCATTCTCTGGAGAGATGTTTCACTGCTTGGCAGTCTGATGGACGAGTCAGGGTTTGGCAGATGCCAGGTGAACGTTACATATCGGAATGCATAGTGTCTACTAAGAGATATGGTGGGAGAGGAATAATGGTCTAGGGCTGTTTTTGGACTAGGTCCCTTATTTACAGTTGAGGGTAATGTTAGTGATACAGCATAAAAAGACATTTTAGACAATTATATGCTTCCCACCTTGGCAACAGTTTGGGGAAGGCCCTTTCTTGTTCAGACAGGACTGTGGCCCAAGCTCATATAGTTGTGGTCCAGATAGTTTTGGCCATAAAGGGTTTATCGGAATTATAGTTAATGTGTCTTTAAAAGCTCACATTATACTTTGGTATATATAATATAAGACCAGGTCTGCAAGATAAGAATAAGCATTAAATCACAATGTATAAATGTGTTTACATACTTGGTTGCTGGTACTGTGTGCGTTTAATTCTTGTTTGATCTTATCAGAACCTCCTACCTGTCATTGAGTGTATGAGAAACAGATGTTTCCCAGAGAACATTCTTACCAGCTCTCCATATATCTACAGGATTTCTATATGATGACAGGCTAGAGTGTCTCCCGACTGCTTCATCTTTACATTGTAATCTCCAATACTTGCAGGTCACAGTGACCTTTTAAGCTTTACCTTCTACCTTAGAAGAGCTTTTAATGCACATACATTGCCATGTATATAATTCACTCTGGACTTCAGGTCCTAAAGAGGACCTGTCACCACATTTTAGATTTTCTTTAAACACTCCTGAAAATAATATTTTGAAAGTCACATAATAACTAAATGAAGGATCTACTGTCCTTTTATAGTATTCTCCAAAATAGTCTGTGGATCTTTGTATAGCTATATGACATAAATCTAACAAAAAATATTAATAAGCCGTTTAGAAAAGGTAATAATCCGTATAGGAAGGTCATGAGCAGGTATCAAGTAGTGTATTCAGCCACCTCTGGTATTCCAAGTCACAATGCATAACCAGCAGGAAGAGTCAAGGTACCGGAACAAGTCACCTGAAATTTAAAGTAAATATTAGGATACTGAAAAGCAGGTGATGAGAAGGTTCGGTGAAGGACCTGTGGGAGGAAGTGACGTCACAGCGTGATCTCGCGAGATCACGCTGTGTGCAGTGAAAGAAACTGGGCGGGAACGATGAGAAGTGTATGATGCTGAATGGTCACTGATTGGTCAGCGTCATACACTCCTCTGTACAACGCCCAGTTGGTCAAAAGCGAAAACACGCCCCGTTGTCTATTAAAAAAGTCATAAGCATAAATCTAAAATAGGTCATAACTCCATCAAAATTGATCGTTTTTCAAAATAAAAACCACTGTTGTTATCCACATTACAGTGCCGATCAGATTATTTAGGAGATAGGGCACTTATAATCTGGTGACAGAGCCTCTTTAAGGGCGGAAAAGGTTTAATATCAATATTAACTAATCTTTTATGCTGAAATACATTTTTGGTTTTCAGGTCATTGTCATAGAATGTACCATAAACACATTGGTGTAGTTATTCACTACAGTATAATGCCCAGAAATCATTTTAATCTTGTGAGTGACTAATACCAAATGGAAAGTATGCATTCCCATTTTCTTTTGATTCTAACATAACTTCATGATCTGGAATGAAAAGTATGCACTCTTCAAATTGAAGCTGGTTTAGTTGTGGACACATCTGAGGAACAGTTGCCAAGAGATGAGGTGCAAATTAAAAGAGGTTAGACAAATGTTCACTGGACAAAAACAAACCCTATTAAAGGGGTTTACCAGCTGATAAAAATTTATGGTCTATCCTCAGGATAGGCTATCAATAGCTGATGGGTCAGGGTCCGAATCCTGGGACCCCCTCACGAGATTACGCGATCACTATGTGCAGAGTAAATGAATGGAGAGAAATGTATGACGCTGATTGGTCAGCTTCATACACTTCTCTCCACAACGCCCACTTGGTCAAAACTTAAAACACGCCCAGTTGGGCATTAAGAAAGTCATTAGCATAAATCTAATATAGGTCATAACTTCCTTTAAAAATTATCATTTTTCTAAACAAAAAACACTGCTGTAATCTACATTACAGCGTCGATCATATTATGTAGAAGATAGGCCACTTATAATGTGGTGACAGAGCCTCCTTAAAACTGAAAGTTTTATACCTTACTTGTTGTTATCACATATATAGTTGTGAAGCCGTTCCAGCAACAGTGCAGTATAATCCAACATTATTTATCTAAACTAAAAGGGCTAACTGAAGCTACTCCCCTCTTTTCTATGTTAAATGTCCCATAGAGTATATAATGACTGTGAAATTACAAAGTGGAAGAGAAAAAAGTTTTATAGTAGAGTTCTGTATTCTGAGGCTGTTCTACAGCATGGAAAAGGAGAGCAAGGGGTCATGCCCATTTTATTTGGTCTCTAGGAAAACATTGCAGTGAACTTTCAGATATCTCATTCATATGACTGGTGTCTCATGACTTGTTGAAAGCATCCCAATGTTTTTTGCCTTTCATAACTTTTTATTATTACCTCCAGACTCCCTACGCCCACATAAACCTGGAGCCGGCCCTGCATATACCTTTAGAGTGTAATCTCAATTCCGTTTTGTTATTTTTGTCATCCACTAGCCACTATATATAGTGTGCTAAATTTATGCTACAGTTCGTTACAGTCAAACCCATTAAGTGATTTTAATTTTCTATCTTTATTTTATACTATAATGAACTGACATATGTCTGTATGCCAGACTTTTAGCCTGTATATGACTACATATACAAGCAACTATTAGGGCATGCATAAGTCCACACTAATAACTGCCATTATTTGCAGACATCTTCAGTTTCCTTCTAAAGGACCATGTGCTTTTTATTAACTCTTATGTACATCATGATCAGTCTTTATTGCAATGTACAAAAGTGTTAAATAGTGAAGTTGTCATAAGGGTGCGTACTGTAAACGGTCATGGCTGTTTCTATGTCTCAGGACAGGAATGAGTTTATCACTAAACATAAGGCTGCCTTTGTTTCGGTTTATTTCGTAACTAAGGAAC
Source organism: Rhinoderma darwinii (assembly GCF_050947455.1). Lineage (NCBI taxonomy): Eukaryota > Metazoa > Chordata > Amphibia > Anura > Rhinodermatidae > Rhinoderma > Rhinoderma darwinii. Next base: position 49,212,045 of record NC_134693.1, read on the forward strand.
ATGGCACAGGACGTCTGGAATGATCAAAGCTAATTATCTGAATATGTTAATGATAACACGTGTGGAAATCAGACCCTGATATGTAGGGCAGTATGAACATTACTGTCACGGAATATAAATTCATATGATAAAGCTCAAGTGTTGCATTGATTCAAGTATTTTACACTGATTAACTGTATTGTTTTGCGGAAGTTAACTATATCTTAACCACTGTCATTCTCCTGAAATGTAATTTATGAAATTTTATATTATTTTGAAGACTTGTTCACTTTTCGTTATAACGGAACAATAATTCTATTCCCAAAAATAACATGATTTTTTATTAATAACGTAAATGTATATTTTGTTAGTATAGCTTACTCTGAACTATTTTCCCTTCTGCAGGCTTATCAAACTGTACAATGCACTTATTTCTGTTCATCTAATGTGGTCTACTCTAAAGTCACGAAGTCACATAAACAAAAATAAAAAATGGATTATTGCCTTCATAAAACTAAACTTTCATTACCAATTAGCATCTATTTTAACATGGAAAAATATAAGTCAAATTTTATACATTCGAGTATGTTCGTGGCACTGGATCTACCCTTTTCACTTAATTTCATTACGTTTCAAGTACAGATTTAATGAAGTAATTCATTTTTTGGAGTAGTTCTGTTTTATGGATAGGGTAAGACGTAAAAGTAATAGCATATCTGAGAGTCTACCACCCTCCAACTCCTTGCTTCCTTCAACCCGCTATTGGTGAACAATAATGATATGTTGAAGTTGGCGTCAGATCTTATTGGTTTGTTGGCCTAGCTGTTTATTGCATTAGCTGGGTAAGCTAGCATTGTCTGAACCTTAAACAGGGTCTTGATGAGACCCAGTAATAGAGTGTCCTAGTCCTTGTTATCTAGTTGTCTATGCCTGGTGATCCAGTAATTCAGTGTCTTTCTGTGGCGAGTCAGTGGTTTATTTTCCGACATGGTAACTCCTCTTTCAATGCTCCAATGCACAGGAGTTGTAGCACTATCCTAGGCACCATTCAAGTGAATAATGGTTTTAGGCTCCAAAGTTCCATTACTTAGCACAGCTACAGTAGTGTTGTTAAATACCTCCCCCGCCTCCAGCCCAGCTATGGACTGCTCTCGCAGCTGCTCTGTTCATGCTAGCCAGCTGTGCCTTGTTGCCACAGCTCATTGATGACATCAATATTTATGCCTACTGTCTGTCACTAGTCCTTATATACTGTGGATGTGCCTGGCTCTGACCCCTTCTCCGTTAATGGTTTATATTCCTGCTCTTCCCAATGGTTGTGATGTTTCGGTTGCTAACTTTTAATCCTGACCCTATGGCCTGGTACCACTGCCAATTTGACCTTTGACTTTGACCTCTGGCTCCGACCTCTCACTATGTATCACCTTCGCTTTGTGAGTTCCTATAGGACAGTTACAACTGATCAGAGATTATCTTGGCGACCATTATCTAGTGAATACCTTGCAGCAAAGACCATAGCTCTGTGAGGAGATTAAGGGTGAAGACGAGGGCTCCTTTAGAATTCGCACCCCAGGTAAGGGACCATATTTTCATCTATCCCGAAATGCTGCCAGTAAATACGGATCCGTAGGCATCCGTATTTCATCCGTATGCAAATTATGTCAGCAGCATGTTGCATAGCAACGCTTCAGTAAATACGGACGGTATACGGATGCACATCCGTAGCCGTCTGTATTTACGGAAGCTCCCATAGGCTTCTATAGGGGAGTCCTTGCCGTAATTACGGACAAGAATAGAACAGGTTCTATAATTTTTTCAGCATGGACACCCATCAGAATTTCCCAATGTTTTTTTAGGATTTTTCTTAACAAAACATTTTCACTATTAGACGATGTACATCATTTAGTAGTGGAAATGTTTTGTTAGGAAAAATCCTAAAGAAATATTGGGAAATTCTTTTAAATGACCCAGTTTTAAATAAAATCATCCCAAAAAAAACAGGAATAACTTTTAGAAGGGGAAAAACTATAAAAAATGTAGTAGCCCAGAGCAGACTAAGAAACAAATGGTCAATCAAAAGGATTAGCCTATTCCCCTCCGTAATGGGAGTTTTTAGATGTGTCAAAAAGAAATGTCTGTCTTGTGAGGGCATTGATTGACCATGGAAGTAAAAATATAGTGTCAAATACAACAAAAGAGAAGTACAAAATCAAGAGCTTTATGAATTGTGGTACAGATTTTGTAATATATGTCATCAAATGTCAATGTGGCATTCAATATTGGGGCAGAACCACAAAACCACTCCGGTGCAGAATGAATAACTACCGCTTTAATGCAAAAATAGGATTCCAAAAGCATAGTCTTTCTAGACATTTATATAGATATCACAACTTCTCTTTCTCCGGTTTAAAAATTTGCCCTATAGAACATATAGAAAAAACTGCCCAGAATCGCATTTCCAAATTAAATGAAAGAGAAGCTTTTTGGATATTCAAACTCCAAACTCTTACCCCGGATGGCCTCAATGAAAACAGAAATTCTTTAAAACACCCCCTAAATGTCTATCAAGTGGAATAATATGGAAAAGGTGCCTGTACACTATAACGAATATGACTATTAATCTTCTAATCTTATAAAAAATTATATCTTGCATATATATATACTAGGAAATGAAGTCACTCCCCCTTGAACTTTGACCGATAGCCTTTGACCCGGTCCTGATTAAACCAGATTATAGGGATATAAAAACTGTAGTAACATCTCCATTTTCTATGCCAGATGAAGACCTAGGTTCTAGGTTGAAACGTGTTGCATGAGAGTACTGTTATACTAGTTTTTATTTTCACTTGTTTTTATTGTAACATGCAATAAATTTTAAGTTTTACCTAAAAGGAAAAGAGAGTGGATAATTTCTTACCAAACGGACGGGGAACCAAGTACCACACAAAGCAGATCCAGGAGCGCCACAAGAAGGAGTAATTGTTTTGCATAATCCATTGGATATAATTTTTCACCGGAGGATCTGGTGTTTACCTGCCGCCAGTGTCGACTACAGGGGCTAGCACACTGTATGATACGAAATTTTAAAGTTGAGTTGTGCTGATGAGTTCGCACAAACTCAAAGGGTGAGTAAACATTTCGCTAGTTGCACTCACTCATGCTGATGAGCCGTTTTCAACAATTGTAATACAAACTGTCCAAACAATATAACCTTAGAGCAGTGCCTGTCCTCTTTTTTTCCCCTCCCTTTCCATTTCCCGTCCAATTTTTTTCAAGGAATCATACCTACCCAAGTTACATGTGACCAATATATCAAGCAAAATGGGTACAAAGTCATGTGAACATGTTGCATCAATAATTATGTGCATCACTACGATAGCTATGGCCAATGCTGAAGTTATCTGGTGAACTGGTGTTAAGCTACATAAGGCCAACTGGTATAACTATAGGAGAGCAACAGGGAGAGAAGTCCACTGCAAAATACAATTTAATTCACAATTTAATATTGGAATTCAAGATTTTGTCACACAATGGGTTTAAAATATGAAAATGCTTATATGTAACATTTTGTGGTGTTGTATATGGAAGTGCATACTGTTTTTTAGTCAGGGAACAAAAGTACCATATATATTGTAAAAAGTAAGCAAACCTATTGCATACATTTGTATATGTTTGGTCCCTAAAAAGGAAAGGCGTATACTTTTTTATTTTTATAGGAGGACACTACTTTTGTAGATTTCGGAAAAAAAGGATGGAGAAAACAGGATTCCAACAAAGGCAAATGTATGCCACATGTTTATATACTTTGCCTCATATTTCATTTTAAAATAATCGTATATGTGGCATTTTTAGCATAAATAATATTTTAAAATCCCCTACACTGAAAAAATTATTTATAATGTATTACACGTAAAAGTATGCCAAAAATGTTGGCTCATGTTTAGCCATAGTCAGCTAATGGATACTTCAGGAATATGTTTTTATATGCTTTTTGGTGGAGGAAAAAGTTTCTGAAAAGCATATTGAAAAAAAAAAGGGGGGGATTTATTAACATTTCTATGTAGAAAAGTCGCAAAAGTGCCCAAAACTCATAATTTGCATTGAAAATTACGACTTTTGGGTCTTTTACGCCGCTATCTGCACTTTTTGGGAAAGGTGGCATGGCTTACAGAGAGAGGACTATATCACCAAAGCCCGACAAATTTATTATACTTTACGCCAGAAAACTGGCATAAATTATTGCAAAGTTCTACATCAGCTCCTAGCTGCAGTATATTTAGCTCTGTAGGGTGGAGCAAGGTTTAGACCCTGGACAAGCCCAGTACTTTGCATCACACTACCCCAAATGGACAATTAAAAAACATATATATATAAAAATATATATATATACTCAACTCACTGTTCATTTACTCCCCTCTTGGTACGCTCAGGCTATCACTACCAGCCATGGCTCATACAATGTACTAATGCCAGGCCACATCAGGACAATGTATGGGAGCGGTGAGCATCCATTTTTTATTTTATATCCGATAAGGCGGAGGAATGGAAGGCTCACGGCTACGGTGTACAGAAGAGGCGTTAGTGGATAGTGTAGAAGGGGCGCTAGTCTGCCTGTGTCCATGACATAGGTGTTTTACAAGTATCCAGAACTGTAGAGGTTAGAAGCTAGATGAAAAAGTTTGTGACTGAGAAAGCCTGTAAAACAGTGATCTCTAACCTGTGACTCTCCAGCTGTGGCAAAACTACAACTCCCAACATGCTCTGATAGCCTGCAACTTAAAGGGCATTCCAGGTGTTGTAGATTCGCCACAGCAGAAAAACCACAGATTGGAGACCACTGCTCTGAAGACTACAGCATAAAAGGAAAAATTAACAAATAAACGGTCAGAATTTATTATCCCATTCATTCTAAGGAGTAGTCGTGCAGGGCAATTTACAGCACAATGTAGACCAATTAAAATGTGCAGGGGAGGATGGCACCAGCAATAAGTAGATGTTCTCATGCATAGCACAATGTATTTGTAAATGATTACAGTTAAATCATAGGTTATCATTCTCTGCTATCACTAGAAATCACAACATCCCCCTCAGTATCTATATTACGAACACAATGGCATGCTCAACCATGCCGAAAATCTGATATTGTTTAGTTAAATGTTCAGGAAGGGGTGGAAATGTTTATGTCAGTGTTCCTGTTTTCACATTCTCCTTTATGGAGCAAGATACAGTGAAGGAAATAAGTATTTGATCCCTTGCTGATTTTGTAAGTTTGCCCACTGTCAAAGACATGAACAGTCTAGAATTTTTAGGCTAGGTTAATTTTACCAGTGAGAGATAGATTATATTTAAAAAAAAACTGAAAATCACATTGTCAAAATTATATATATTTATTTGCATTGTGCACAGAAAAATAAGTATTTGATCCCCTACCAACCATTAAGAGTTCAGCCTCCTCCAGACCAGTTACACGCTCCAAATCAACTTGGTGCCTGCATTAAAGACAGCTGTCTTACATGGTCACCTGTATAAAAGACTCCTGTCCACAGACTCAATTAATCAGTCTGACTCTAACCTCTACAACATGGGCAAGACCAAAGAGCTTTCTAAGGATGTCAGGGACAAGATCATTGACCTGCACAAGGCTGGAATGGGCTACAAAACCATAAGTAAGACGCTGGGTGAGAAGGAGACAACTGTTGGTGCAATAGTAAGAGAATGGAAGACATACAAAATGACTTTCAATCGACATCGATCTGGGGCTCCATGCAAAATCTCACCTCGTGGGATATCCTTGATCCTGAGAGAGGTGAGAGCTCAGCCGAAAACTACACGGGGGGAACTTGTTAATGATCTGAAGGCAGCTGGGACCACAGTCACCAAGAAAACCATTGGTAACACATTACGCCGTAATGGATTAAAATCCTGCAGTGCCCGCAAGGTCCCCCTGCTCAAGAAGGCACATGTACAGGCCCGTCTGAAGTTTGCAAATGAACATCTGGATGATTCTGAGAGTGATTGGGAGAAGGTGCTGTGGTCAGATGAGACTAAAATTGAGCTCTTTGGCATTAACTCAACTCGCCGTGTTTGGAGGAAGAGAAATGCTGCCTATGACCCAAAGAACACCGTCCCCACTGTCTAGCATGGAGGTGGAAACATTATGTTTTGGGTGTGTTTCTCTGCTAAGGCCACAGGACTACTTAACCGCATCAATGGGAGAATGGATGGAGCCATGTACCGTCAAATCCTGAGTGACAACCTCCTTCCCTCCACCAGGACATTAAAAATGGCTCGTGGCTGTGTCTTCCAGCACGACAATGACCCGAAACATACAGCCAAGGCAACAAAGGAGTGGCTCAAAAAGAAGCACATTAAGGTCATGGAGTGGCCTAGCCAGTCTCCAGACCTTAATCCCATCGAAAACTTATGGAGGGAGCTGAAGATCCGAGTTGCCAAGTGACAGCCTCAAAATCTTAATGATTTACAGATGATCTGCAAAGAGGAGTGGGCCAAAATTCCATCTCACATGCGTGCAAACCTCATCATCAACTCCAAAAAACGTCTGACTGCGGTGCTTGCCAACAAGGGTTTTGCCACCAAATATTAAGTCTTGTTTGCCAAAGGGATCAAATACTTATTTCTCTGTGCACAATGCAAATAAATATATATAATTTTGACAATGTGATTTTCAGTTTGTTTTTTTATATAATCTATCTCTCACTTGTAAAATTAACCTAGCCTAAAAATTCTAGACTGTTCATGTCTTTGACGGCGGACAAACTTACAAAATTAGCAAGGGATCAAATACTTATTTCCCTCACTGTATATGGCATGCCAAACCTGGTCAGTCTTAAAATTAATATCAGTTAGGCCTTATTTACACGAACGTGTTAAAAGTCCGTGGGACGGCCGTTGAAACAGCGGCCGTCCCACGGACCTATGTAATTCAATGTGGCCGTTCACACAGCAATTGTTTCAACGGACCTTGTGAAGGGTCCGTGGGAAGATAGGACATGTCCTATCTTTTCATGCATCACGCATCCCTCCATAGACTCTCAACTGGGTGGTATCGCGTCCCGCAGCGCTGAGCACTGCTGCACCTCTGCTGCACCTCGGACTGCAGTTTTTCACGTCCGAGATGCGCAGCGCTCATGTGAATCAAGACTTAGGCAATTATTAAACCGATGTTTAGTTTTGGACACAGTAGTCCTCAAAGAATGCTTCTTCCTTGATAGAGAGTATCAATTTATTATGACTTATTAAGATCAATATGACCTCTTTCCAAACAAATGTCCTACTGGTCATAATAAATTGGTCACTGAGAGAAAACATACTGAAGCAAGTCTTAAAAGGACCACAGTCAAAGAGCATTGTCATTTCCAACAATCAACGACCACATAATTTCAACAATCTGATATGTAATGTTATTGATACACCCGACAGACAGCCAATGCTTGGGACAAAGCAGAGTTAGGCTTTGTTCACATCTGCGTCAGGGTTCCGTTCAGGCGTTCCGTCTGATTTTTCCTTCAGAACGGAACCCTGACTGAAACAAACGGAAACCATAGGTTTCCGTTTGCATCACCATTGATTTGCCATTGGTCCCATTTGTCTCCGTTGTGTAAGGGTTCCGTCGTTTTGACAGAATGAATAGCGTAGTTGACTATGGTATTGCTTCCATTTAAATAGTTGTTGTTTTTTTTTAAATAAAAATGTCTATCAGTGTGATTGGTGCAACTTTCAAAACACTTTTTATAAAAATTATTTTTGCTTTTTGGGATACAGCTCCATTGTATACTGTATACAGAGCAGCTGTATTGGGCGCTAAGACCTGAATCCATCACGTCCGTGGGACTGACGGGTTCAGTGAAAGCGGGTCCTGTTTGTCTCTGACACGCAGGATCCACCTGTAATCGATCACATCTAAGTTATGAACTATGAGATCGATACCGGCTGTTCAGAATTACTATGGCATCCCCCTGATCAGCTTTTTTTTAAATTATAATTGATGTATCATTCTGTAGAGATTTTAATGCCTCCCGTTCCCCTTTAGTCACATTACTTTTACCGGATTAATTAATTTGCTATTTTCTTTTAACTTCATTGGTTACCACTTGTTCAAACACTCAATATGTCGTTCTGGATGTGCGTGTCAAACGTGCTCCACAGACGTAACTTGTCTGGTATCATGTTAAACAGGGACACCTGAGAACATTTTTCATCACGGGTATCAAAGTAAAGCATTTTAATTTTAATATACCAAAATAAAAATCGGTAGAAGTCCACCAAAAAATCTAAATCAGAAATTTCATAGGTAGGGACAAAGCCCAGTCCTCTATTTAGCACATTCATTTCAACAGTGGATAATTTTTGGTCCAGGATATTCAGGATCAGGTTCTCTATTTCTTATATTTTTCTTTCTGGGATATCTTGTTTCTTGTTTATCTCCAAGATCCTATTTTGTTTTTTTCGGACTTTGTACTGGTCTCCAACAGCACAGAGTTGTTGATACCTTTTTGTCGCCCTTTTCTTGATTCCTTCCCCAAAAAACGTGGTTCTTTTCCTCCTGATCTTAATATCATTCGACCTGTATTTGTACCTTAATTATCGGACACATTACCACTTAAAGTGGATGATTGACTTGTTATTTTTTGTTGTTTAATTAGACGTATCTGCCCTCTTTTTTCAGCCCAGGTGTATACCCTTTTGTGCACGTAGTCACGTGTAGCCCTTCGAACTTAGTTACTTTCCCTTTCAGGATAATCGATCTCAGTTTTTCAATATTCACTTCTAGATCACTAAGGATCTTTTTACACTCATCAATGCTTTTGGTATTTTTTATTTGTCCCTAAACACCTAGGATTTCTTTTTGAACACGTTCACTCACTATCTGAAAGCGTTGTACTGTTAATAACCTTAGATCCAATGAGCGCTGACGGTACAAAGCATCATCATTAAACAGTATTGGATCAATGTAGATCGAAGACCCCACGGTATTCAATGTACATTTAAATACTTTGAGTAGAGCAGGGGCGTAGCTAAAGGCTCAGGGGCCCGGGTGCAAGAATTCAGCTTGGGCCCCCCTACCCCTCCCCAACACCACCTTCACCAGACCCCCACGCGCGCCTATGCCCAGCCGCCTTGCCCAAGAGCCCCATAGTATAATGCCTCCACACAGTATAATGCCCCATAACTGCCCCATACATTCTAAATGCCCCCCATAACTGCCCCATACTGTATAATGTTCCCCATATCAGCCCCCACAGTATAAAGCCCCACATAGCTGCCCCAATACAGTATAGTGCCCCCCATATCAGCCCCAACACAGTATAATGCCCCCATATCAGCTCCCCATACAGTATAATGCCCCTATATCGCTCGCCATATAGTATAATGCCCCCATATCAACTCCCCATACAGTATAATGCCCCCCATATCAGTCTCCATATAGTATAATTCCCCCATATCAGCCCCCCATGCAGTATAATGCCCCCCCCCCCCATATCAGCCCCCCACATATAAGCCCTCCCATACAGTATAATGCCTCCATGTGTGCATAATAGAAAAATAACATAATTACTTAACTTTCCCCATTCCCACGCCGGGTGGGGTAGATCCTTTGCCTCCTCCAGTGTGTGCTATGAGTGACTCTTCGCAGGCAGGCGCGATGATGTCGCTACATCGCGCCTGCCTGCGTCGAGCCGCTCAGGACAAAGGGAATGCTGGCGAAAGGAGACATCAGCTCCTTGCTCCAGCATTGAATGGAAACGGGACCTCGGGGAGTGACTCGCGACCCCCCGGAGGGCTTCACATGACCCCCCAGGGGGACGCGACCCACAGTTTGTAATGTATTGTGTTGTATTGTGCAGTTTGCAGTGGAGAGAGGAGGGAGGCTGTAATTTAACGGGCCCCCCCTCTCCACTGCAAACACAGACAGCACAATACATTACAAGACAACACAATACATTACAAAAACCCAATACATTACATTACATTACAATACAGACTCTGCAGCCCACCTGGAGTTCCACCGCACCGGCTCTTCCACTGCACTGGCTGGAAGACATGTCACGTGACGTCACGGTCACGGTCACATGGTACACTATGTGACTGTAACCAGGAAGTGCCGGCTTCACGGCATAGAAAATGTATTTAACCAGCATGCTGTATGGCAACGGGGGCCCCGCAACTGCGACCGCTGCGACCCCTATAGCTACGCCACTGGAGTAGAGGCATGTCAAGATAAACTGACATCTTTTTTTCTTTAGAACTTCGTCTTTTAACCAGATCAGTTCCCTTAACAATACATTGATCAGGAGTGATGTTAGGCTAAAAAAGAATAATACAAAGACTTTCCTTGAAACCCAACGTAAAGGAACTTTTGTGTGTTTGAACTGTCAGCATTGTAATGCCATAATTAAAGGTGATAATATTTATCACCCGACAAAAGGGTATAAAATCAGGGTAAATGGCTTTTTATTATCAGCGATGCCAAATACGTAATCTATTTACTAAAATGTCCGTGTGGGAAAGATTATGTTGGGCTGACAACATGTCAGGTTATATTACGATTGAATAAGCATAAAGCAAATATTAAGAAATATAAGGAATCGAAACAGAAGAAATTGGAACAAAAAATGGGAAAGGAGATAAAAAAAATAAAAATGAAACAGGACGTAAGTTCCATGAAACAACAGTGGCCAGGCACTTTATTTAAATGAGTCATTAGATTTGCGATCTGAGGTGGCAATTATTATAGCAGTTGGAAGGAAGAAGATAGGCAATCATTGCTACAAAAAGTTATTTTGTCATCCGATTTTGCAACCCCTATCTCCTATTGCAGCAGATCGGCGCTGCAATGTAGATAAGAGTAACGTTTTGTGTTTTTCAAAAACGAGCATTTTTGGCCAAGTTATGACCATTTTTATATTTATGCAAATGAGGCTTTCTTAAGTACAACTGGGCGTGTTTAAAGTTATGTACAAGTGGGCGTGTATTGTGTATGTACATCTGGATGTTTTTACTTCTTTTACTAGCTGGGCGTTGTGAATAGAAGTGTATGATGCTGACGAATCAGCATCATCCACTTCTGTTCGTTAACGCCCAGCTTCTGGCAGTGCACAGACACACAGCGTGTTCTCGAGAGATCACGCTGTGACGTCACTTCCTGCCCCAGGTCCTGCATCGTGTCGGACGAGCGAGGACACATCGGCACCAGGCGACAGAGGCTACAGTTCATTCTGCAGCAGCATCGGCGTTTGCAGGTAAGTCGATGTAGCCTCTGTCGCCTGGTGCCGATGTGTCCTCGCTCGTCCGACACGATGCAGGACCTGGGGCAGGAAGTGATGTCACAGCGTGATCTCTCGAGAACACGCTGTGTGTCTGTGCACTGCCAGAAGCTGGGTGTTAATGAAGAGAAGTGGATGATGCTGATTCGTCAGCATCATACACTTCTATTCACAACGCCCAGCTAGTAAAAGAAGTAAAAACGCCCAGATGTTACACACACAATACACGCCCACTTGTACATAACTTTAAACACGCCCAGTTGTACTTAAGAAAGGCTCATTTGCATAAATATAAAAATGATCATAACTTGGCCAAAAATGCTCGTTTTAAAAAAAAAACGTTACTCTTATCTACATTGCAGCGCCGATCTGCTGCAATAGGAAATAGGGGTTGCAAAATCTGGTGACAGAGCCTCTTTAAGACACGGGAACCCAAAGGGTTAAATTAAGCCTGCAATTCTAGAGTGTTCCTGTGAGTATAAGCGTTTAACAAATTTTTATATTATTCAAAGGAAATTAGATCTGTATTTGTAGCTAGAAGTAGCTATGAGTTGACTCATGCATACGTAAATCATTTAACTTTGTAATATGTATTTATAACTTGTGATCTCTTTACTATTTAAGCCTCTCAATCCACCTCACATGTACGCATTAGTAAGGGGCGGAGTCTACCTAAACATTGCGGCGAGGTGAGGAGGCATGAGACGGAGAACTCGGCGTTCTGGGCTCTAAAACAAAGAAGAATGAAAAGAAAAGAAAAGGATCATGTCCGATTGAAAAATTTGATTTGTGAGTATATTTTTTCACTTTTTAAGCTTAAAACTTTAAGTGTTTCTTGTTGCATATCCTGTAATAATTTATTGCTGAACTATGTACATGAGAGGAGAGTGAGGCACCTGCAAGTGCAATCTATGGCTGGTACCACTGATCTTTTTGTAGTGACCATATTATTTCATAAAATGCAAGTTAATGTCAATGAAACAACAGAGCATCAGCATGGCAACGTAACATAAGATTTTGTTTTTATTTCCTAATACAGAAACGTACAGAAACATTTTGTAACTGTGATAAGCATAAGAGTATTTTTCACAGACTGTTACAACCGCATTCTAGCAGCTTCCTTTTTATGTGCGAAGTTTGTTCACATTTTAGCAGGTCAGGGAATAGGGCCAAGGTAGCGCAGCAAAAAGACAAAGTGAACATGCATTCTAACTGTATTTTCTTTAAGTATTGGTGGAATAGCAAATCAAAAGTTTAGGATGGCATAAAAACTTGCGTGACAGTAGTTACTGATAAGGGGGTTACAATAATTAAGTAAGGCAACGAAATTAAGCAAAACTGGTTGAAATTGCTGTGAGTTCTGTGTAGGGGATCTATAAAGAGAATAAAAACCTCTTCCAGTCAAAAGATCATGGCCATCATTTTGTTGGTCACTACATTTATGCTTTGGGGTTCCAACAGTCTCATGTTTTACCATAATACTGCTAAATTATCTTATATTTCAGCACCCATCACACTTTCAACATTAGGTTAGGAACTATTCTAGCAGTGTATTTTGCTCTTTTCAAAGATTGTTTTATCACTATGTACCTCAGAGCTCGAAAACTCCTTTTATATACTGGGTGCACAGTAAAGTATAGTTCCTACTGCCCATCTACTTCTGGATAACAGGCTATGGATACCTTTCCTGATTTTTTTTTTCCATTGTATGCATTTTATTAAATACAACACATTTACGATTAGTTTTAACTGAAAATGTTGGACCGTTTGTATTCTGCAGCTTGTATGTATTACGATACAGAAGCTGCTGGATGCCATTCAGTGCACATTCTGTCAGGCAAACTTATTGTCGGGCCAGTCTGCAGTCCCTTTCTCTGCTCTCCTTAACGTTAATCTAAGCTGACATCTTTACAATCAAAGAAAATAAACTTAAATCAAATAAGATGTGCACTTAGATGAGTGTTCAGGAGAGCAGAAAAGGGAGTAGAGTTGCTGGATGATCAAATGCAAGGTCAATCTCAATAAGTACATGAACTAGACAAACTTCTTGCTCAACAGAAGGCGTCACAATCACTGATTCCCAGTGGAATGATCCAGCTTTTAGAAGTTTTAGTCCGTTATCCCCCTCTGGAGTCCCTTGAATCGATCACGTCCCCTTCTGTAAAGTAGAATAGGAGGTTGCGGAAAAATCACTTTAGCTCTATCCCCTGCGCCTAGAGTCAAGTTGGAATCTTCACCTTTCGAGGAGCCCATACAGATCTCCTAATAAGTAGTTGATCTCTGCTTCTATTGTGGCAGTTCTCGTCATCTGGTCAGCTTCTGCCCTAAGAGACGACAGTCAGAAAAATTCAATGCCTAGGTGGATGCCTTTCCTAGCCATTGGAACAGCTGCTAATTTAATTGATGCTGCTAAAATATAAAAAAATCTGAGATTTTTCTAATGATTTTCTTACACTAGGCCTGTAACCATAACAAGGGGCATCCCCTAGGTCTAGAGAAAAGAAGGTTTTAACATAAGCAGAGAAGAGGATTCTTTACTGTAAGAGTAGTGAAACTTTGGAACTCACTGCCACAATATGTTATAATGGTTGCTTCATTGAGCAAGTTCAAGGAGGGCCTGAACGCCGTTATTGAAAAATATAATATTACAAGTTATGGGTACTAGACTCTGGAGATCGGACATTGATCCAGGGATTTATTCTGATTTCCATATTTGGAGTCGGGGATGAATTTTTCCCCTAATGAGGCAATTGGCATACACATCATTGAGTTTTGCCTTCCTCTAGATCATCATGGTAGTATTTTTAGTTGGACTTGATGGACCTGTGTCTTTTTTCAACCTTATCAACTATGTAAATATGTTAATTTGTAACTATGGCTAGATTGCTTTGCCCTATTCAAGTTACCGTTGTTGACAACACCCCTCTAACCCAAGAGGTTATTGAGTTTGTCACCCCTGAGATTTCTGTTCTGGTGGGTTTTTTGCATTGTAAAACTATGTCATATTGTCAGCTGTGGTAGTCTAAGGGTTTCCTTGGTTATGCAAGCACAACCCAGTTGTAGACTGGTGCCAGGGAGACATTACCAAGTGGAATACAGAATATCATGTTCATTGTTCCCCTCGGTCTTTAAATTCTGTTGAAATCATTCCTATTACTTTACCAGAGCATTTTAGAGACTTTTCTGATTTTTGTCCAAGTAGGAATGTGAACTACCTCCCCATAGAATTTATGAAAGTCCTATTTACATGATTCATGATTACCATATTCCCAAGGGGCGAATTTACAACCGGTTGCTTCCCTAGCGTCAGTCTTTAAAAGATTGCATTGCCGGGCGCTTACAAAAGCTATTAATTAGGCCTTCCTCCTCTCTGGTAGGGATGGGATTCTTCTTTGCAGAAAAGAAAGATAGAGATTATAGGTCCTGTAGTGATTTCCGAGTGTCACAGGGCCCGTGGGTAATCAATCTGTCACAGTGTCAGCAGAGGGTGGTGTGAACCTATTTTGTCACCAAGGGATTTGACGTAAGGCTAAACCGAGAAGTGGAGCCTAAGAGGACCCCTGGTTTTCTCCCTTTAACCCCTATACAGGGATATGAACTCGGCTGTAGGGGAACTCCAGGTTGCTACACCCAGAGTATTCTTCCTTGGTGATGGGCAACATAAACAGGTGTAGTACAAAATCAATAGACAGTATGTGAAGTCAGGTATAGCAAAGCTTAGGGCAGGCAGCAAACGGGCACTTATGGTTGGTTGAGCAAAGGTCTTGGAAGTCGCAATAAGCCAGAAAAGGATTTGGTAAGTATATGGTGGTGGGGAGTGGAGGACATTACATTGAGAACTTAAAGAGGCTCTGTCACCAGATTATAAGTGCCCTGTTTCCTACATAATGTGATCGGCGCTGTAATGTAGATAACAACAGTGGTTGAAAAACAATAGTTTTTGAGCAAGTTATGAGCAATTTTAGATTTATGCTAAATAGTTTCTTAATGACCAACTGGGAGTGTTTTACTTTTTACCAACTGGGCGTTGTACAGAGAAGTCTATGATGCTGACCAATCAGTGACCAGTGTCATACACTTCTCATTGTTCCAGCCCAGCTTCTTTCACTGCACAATCAAACTGTAACAATGGGCTGGAACAATGAGAAGTGTATGACGCTGATTGGTCACTGATTGGTCAGCGTCATACACTCCTCTGTACAATGCCCATTTGGTAATAAGTAAAAACACGCCCAGTTGGTCATCAAGAAACTAATTGACGTAAATCTAAAATTGCTCATAACTTGCTCAAAAATGATTGTTTTTCAAAATAAAAAACACTGCCGTTATCTACATTACAGCGCCAATCAGATTATGTAGGAGATACTTATAATCTGGTGACAGAGCCTCTTTAATAAGATCACTATTAGGAACCAGTATACATTACCTTTGATTCTGTCACCAGATTATAAGTGCCCTGTCTCCTACATAACGTGATCGGCGCTGTAATGTAGATAACAACAGTGGTTGAAAAACAATAGTTTTTGAGCAAGTTATGAGCAATTTTAGATTTATGCTAATTAGTTTCTTAATGACCAACTGGGAGTGTTTTTACTTTTTACCAACTGGGCGTTGTACAGAGAAGTCTATGACGCTGACCAATCAGTGACCAATTAGCGTCATACACTTCTCATTGTTCCAGCCCAGCTTCTTTCTCTGCACAATCAAACTGTAACAATGGGCTGGAACAATGAGAAGTGTATGACGCTGATTGGTCACTGATTGGTGAGCGTCATACACTCCTCTGTATAATGCCCAGTTGGTAATAAGTAAAAACACGCCCAGTTTGTCATCAAGAAACTAATTGGCGTAAATCTAAAATTGCTCATAACTTGCTCAAAAATGATTGTTTTTCAAAATAAAAAACACTGCTGTTATCTACATTACAGCATAGATCAGATTATGTAGGAGATACTTATAATCTCGTGACAGAGCCTCTTTAATAAGATCACTATTAGGAAGCAGTATACATTACCTTTAATTCCAGACCTGTTTAATCAACTTTATCAACTTACTAAATTACATCTCAGAGGAGCTTAGACAGGGGGATGAGTGGAAAACTGCCTTTATAACATCAGAGGGGCATCACGAATATCTGGTAATGCCTTTTGGATTAAGTAATTTCCCCGGCAGTATTTCAAAATTATTTTTTAATAAAAACTGCAGAAAATGTATTGGCACGTTTATAGTGGTTAATCTGGGTGACATTTAGATTTTTTTCTCCCCAATTTTACAAGTTATGTTTCACAAGTCCATTCTGTCTTACTAAAACTGCTTGAAAATCACTTGTTCGCAAAGTTAGGGAAATGTGTATTGCTAGCGCAGGAGGTTACTTTCTTAGGCTATACAGTTTCATCTGCCGGATTTCACGTGGATTCAACCACGGTGCAGGCAATTCAGGAATGGGTTCAACACAAGGCTTTGAAGGGGTTACAGAGTTTCTGGGGTTTGCCAATTACTATAGAGAGTTAATTAACCGCTTAGTGACCACCCTATTTTAGGCCCTAATGACCAAGCTATTTTTTTCATTTTTCGCATTCAAAGAGCTATAACTGTTTTATTTATCTGTCGACATAGCAGTATGAGGACTTGTTTTTTGTGGGATTAGTTGTACTTTTTAATGGCACTATTTTAGGGTACATATAATTTTTTGATTAACTTTTATTAACTTTTTTTGGGGGGATTAGAAAAACACCCTGAAATTCCACCATTTTTCTATGCGTTTTAAATTGATGCTGTTCACTGTGCAGCGTAAATAACACGTTACC
Organism: Rhinoderma darwinii; assembly: GCF_050947455.1. NCBI lineage: Eukaryota > Metazoa > Chordata > Amphibia > Anura > Rhinodermatidae > Rhinoderma > Rhinoderma darwinii. Next base: position 49,229,116 of record NC_134693.1, read on the forward strand.
TTTAGTCTATGGGTCGGTACGATTACGACAATACCACATATGTAGAGGTTTTTTATGTTTTACGACTTTTGCACAAAAAAAACACTTTTGAACTAAAATTATTTGTTTTTGCATCGTCGCTTTCTAAGAGCCGTAATTTTTTTATTTTTCCGTCAATGTAGTGATTTTTTGGGCTTGATTTTTGCGGGACGAGACATAGTTTTGATTGGTACGGTTTTGGGATACATGGGACTTATTGATTAATTTTTATTCTGACTTTTATGACTGGGGGGGCAATGGAAAAATATCAATTCCGCCATTGTTTTTTGTGTTTTTTTTTTTACGGTGTTCACCTTGCGGTTTAAATTACATATTAACTTTATTGATTGAGTCATTACAGTCGCGGCGATACCATATTTGTGTACTTTTATTTATTTTTAACACTTTTACTAAATAAAACCACTTTTTATGGAAAAAAATGGTTTTATTTATTTTTTTACTGTCATTTTTATTAATAATCTTTATTTCACAATAATGACTTATTTTTTTAGTTCCACTAGGGGACTTTACTATACGATCTTCAGATCGCTGCTATAATGCTTTGGTATACTTAGTATACCAGAGCATTATTGCCTGTCAGTGCGAATCTGACAAGCAATCTATTAAGACGCACCTCTGGCACGTCCTATTGGCATATGCCCAGGGCAGACCTGGGGGATTTTATCAGGCCCCCGGCTGCCATGACACCCCATCGGAGGCCCGCGATTGTATTTGCGGGCCGCCGATGGGTGACAGAGAGCTTACTCCCTCTATAAACAAATTAAATTCCGTGGTCGCTATTGACGGCGGCTTTAATGGGTTAAACAGCCGCGATCTAAGTAGACTTCAATTGCGGGCGTTGGAGCAAGAGCCCGGCTGTCATCAGACAGCCGAGTCCTGGCTCCAGCCTGCATGGGATACCCGTGGAGGACTTAGAGTGGGCCACCGTGAAAAGGCGGTGTCCTAGCCTTGGGCCCATTAGTGACCGCCGTGAAAAGGCGTATTGTTGGTCACTAAGGGTTTAAAGGGTTCTCTGAGCTAACAAAACCACTTAAGACTAAGAAGGCAGTGAACATGTCTGAATAAAAGCTTGAAGAAACTGTGTCTTTTGAGAAACTGAAAACCTCTTTCATAACAGCCCTATTGGTGCAGCCAGATCTTAACCAGCCTTTCATAGTTAAGATTGATGCTTCTGAGATTGGGGTAGAAGCGGTTCTGTCTCCAGCTTCTCATACATTGACCAATTTACATCCATGTGCCTATTTCTCCTGCGGAGAGAAACTACAGCATTAGAAGCACATTACATCATAAATAGTGTTGTGTCCGCGGTCGCTGACCGTCGGCACACTGTACTTACCGGCAGCCGCGACCACGGGACACTGAGGGCTTGTCGGTATCTCCCTCCCAGGAGATGCCAACACGCGCGGATGCACTCTCCTGCCTCTAGGGTGTGCGCGAGTTTGTCCCCAGCCTTAAAGGGGACAAAGCAAAATGTTCCCTAACCTATCCCACCACATCATGAATTATATAAAGGACTCTGCCCTTCCACTCCTTGCCTAAGCGTTGTTGTTGTTGTATTCCCATATTAGTCTAGCAAATGGTCCCTTCATTGTATCCTGCTCCCAATGTTCCCATATCCTACATTCTGTATCCTGTATCCCGGAACTGTGCTTGTTCCTGAGATGTATCTAGTGTTGGAGTCGTGTTGTCATCTGCCACGTTCTGTGTCATCTGCCACGTCCAGTGTCATCTGCCATGTCTAGTGTCGTCTGCCACGCCCAGTGTCATATACCTCGCCAAGCATCATTTGTGTCAAGAGTTTGCTACACCACGTGCTTGCTTCTCTGAGTATCTGCCATATCATCTTCCCAGGTACTCTTACCCCAGAGACTCTTACTGACTGTTGTTTGGCCAGCTGCTACTTCGCTACGGCGGAGCGGCCTAGTAGGTCAACATACCCCACCTGCGTGACAAATGGTCTTATGAGGAATAGAGACATTTTTTGGAAGGGCAAAAGCACCAGGTAGTAGTTCGTACAGATCATAAAACCTAAAATAAATAGAATCTGCAAAAATACTGTATTCCATACACACTAGATGGGTGTTATATTTTACTAGGTTTAATTTCATTATCACATTCTGACCTGAAAGTAGAAACGCAAAGGCGAATGCATCGTGTAGGAGTTTTCTTCCTGTGCAGTCTGATATGTACTTGTGAGGAGGTCCCTATTCTGCCGAAAGAGTACTGTGGTTTCTGAAGTCTCCGTTGCTCTTGCTCGAGAGATTATAGCCAGTCAACAACATTCCCTTGAGTCTACTTCAGCAGAGAAAATGTTTATGCCTGTACATCTCAGGCTAGGGGAACTTCAGGCAGAAGAAGAATCTGTTTTGGCAGGACATCTAAGGTACCTGTAGATTAGTTTTGCGTCGGTTTTGGTGGCCTACATACCTGCTTGACACCAAGGCCTATGTCTCAGCGCATGAAACCCTTTGCTCTTTCTAAACAGCCCCATACATTTCCTTTAGGTCTTGTCCAACCTCTCTCATTGCACAAGAGACCTTGTACAAATAAAGTGCTGCAAAAAAGTATTTGCCTCTTCCAAATATCTTTTAATTTTTGCATATTTGTCACACTTGAATGATTCAGATCATCAGACTACTTTTAATATTAATTAATATTAGACAATAATAACCCAAGTAAGTACAAAATTCTGTTTTAAATTCTGTTTTCATTTATTGAAGGAAAAATGCTATTCTGCCCTACCTGGCCCTATGTGAAAAAGCAATTATCCCCTTAGTTACTAAATCAATCAGTTAATCAAATGTAATTGACATTGGGTTTAATTTCACTATTCACAACCAGGCATGATTGACCTGTTGAATCTAAACATCACATAAATAGAACCTGACTGACAATGTGAAGCAGACTAGAAGATTACAAATAATAGCAGATGATGTCACATTCTAAAGAGATTCAAAATCAAATGTGAAACAAAGCCATTTCTGAGGCGCTGGGACTCCAGGGAATTATAGTAAAAGCCAATATCCACAAATTGAGAAAACTTGAAACAGTGGTAGATCTTCCCAGGAATGTCTGGCCTACCGAAATTTCCCCAAGATCACATCGACAATTCATCCAGGAGGTTGCAAAACAACATGAATGTACATCTAAAGAACTGCAGGCCTCACTTGCTTCAGTTAAGGCCAATGGACACGATTTCACAAAAAGAAAGACACTGGGCAAAAATGGCATCCATGGGAGAGTTGTTAGGTGCAAACCACTTCTGGCCAAAGAAAACACAAAGACTTATCCTGAATTTGCCCCAAAAAAATATATATAGATGACCCCTAAAACTTTTGGGATAATATTCCATGGCCTAATGAGTTAAAGGTGGAACTTTTTGGAAGTCATGGGTCTCATTACATCTGGCATAAAGCTAAAACCACATTACATTATAAGAACATCAAAGCAACAGTATAACATGGTGGCGGTAGCGTAATGGTCTGGGGCTGCTTTGCTTCTGCAGAACCTGGATAACTTGTCATTACTGATAGAACCATGAATTCTACTTTCTATCAGAAAATCTGAGATGCTGTGGCAAGTCTCCTAACTGGTGGTTCATGCTTGAAAATGTAACTGAATGAAAACAAATCTGCAAAGAAAAGTGTCGAAATTCCCGCACACCATTGTAAAAGACTTATCGCAGAGTATCACAAACATTTGATTGCAGTTCTTACTGCTCAGGGTGGCACAACCAGTTCTTAGGCTAAGAGGGGCAATTACTTTTTTATTTACATGGGTGATATAATTTTTAAATAAATCTGTATCCTCAAGAAGTGGAATTATAATTTAAAAGCTGAATTTTCTGTTTTCTCCTGGATTATCTGAAACATTTAAATGTGACAAATCAGCAAAGATAAAAGAAATCTGGTGAGGGACAAACACTTTTTCACAGCACTTGATCTATAAACTTTTTCACAGTTCCACAGATGCCCAAAGGCAAAATTGTAATTTGATTGGTGGTGGATTATTTTAGTAAACAGTGTCATTTCATAATTACCCAACTCCCAGACACTGGTCAGGTTCTTTATTCGACACATTGTCAGGTTTCATCGGCTAATCTGCTATTTTATGCAGAATTAAAATTCGTCGTTGTTGGCAGCATATCTATCTCTGTGTATGGAGATAAGCGATCAAAGTTACGACCGCTCGTCCCTATGCATAAGAAATCATTGCTTCGTGTGATAGGAGCAAAAAGAGTACCGATCAACGAGCTGTCTCGTTGATCGGCGCTTGTTTACACAGCCTATGTCGGGCTGTGTAATAGTACTTTAACTCTAGAGCAGTATCTGCTGTGTTATGTGTCTGAACATCAGGCTGATTGGGTATCTTTGCTTCCCCATAACCCTTTGGCACCGCTTCCATTTTGGGCTATGAGGACAGTGTTTTTTTCATTTTTGCATCACTATGTTTCAAGAAGCATATCTTCTTTTAATTTCTGTCGAAGGCTTGTTTTTAGTGAGACAAGTTCTATGTTGTAAAGACAGCATTTTGGGTACATAAAATGCGTTAAAAAAATTTTTTATAATTTTTTATGGGGGGGATGAAGAAAAAGCAATTCTGCTATTTTTGAGGTTTTGTTTTTTGGGTTTTCATTTTTACTGTCTTCACAGTGTGGTAAAAAAAAAAACATGTTTTTGCTGGTCAGTACGATTGCAGAGATAACAAAATTTATATAGTTTTTATTATGATTTACTACTTTTGCACAGTAAAAACGATTTAAAAGAAAAAACACATTTGTTCTTGTGTAGCCATATTCTGAGGCCTATAACTTTTTCATTTTTCTTTCCATGGAGCTATGTGAGGGCTGTTTTTTTTACTAGGCTAGCTGTAATTTATCATTTTGGGGTACAACTTTTTAACCACATTTTATAAAAATTTTTAGGGCTGAGATGACCAAAATCAGCAATTCTGGCATTGTTGCATATTACATAGTACTGTTAAAAAAATATATATCTCCATCAAGTTTAACCAAGTGATGGGAAGGATATGGATGAAGGGAAGAGGTATGGGTAAACATTAAAACTTTATTTTACCGCTATTGGCCTAGAGGAAGGTAAGACATTGATAATGCATAAACCTATATGCCCTAAAAGGAAACATTTCCCTCCTGATCCCAAGTGGTAATCAGACTGGATCAAAATTCAAACAAAAATGTTAGACATTTACATAAAGAAGCACTACTGTAAAATTTATTAATCTTGAATCCCCGTACAAAAAGAAAACCCGGTAAAAGGAAGCACAGGTAATCCGGTAATCCTCTTCGTGCGCTTTATTGCCAAACTGTTTTCTTCATTCCAGGCCACCAGTATGTCAAGTTACCCGTACTGTGACTATCCGAATCCCACGACATCTGCTGTGTGAACTGGAAGTTACTTTCACTATGCATTGCTATGAGGAAAAAAGATTGCCTGCCTAACTTTTACAGGGTGTACTTTCCAAACAGGGGCCAAGATAAAAGATTTTTACCGGAATTTTCATTAGTGCATTATTACTACTAGTATTTGGTTCTAAGCCTTTTTAAATCCATTGACAGTTCCTGCCATGACCAGCTCCAGCGGTCGGCTATTCCACCGATTCACAGTAAAGAAGACTTGTCGTTTCTGGAGATTGAACCTCTTTTTCTCCAGACGAAGGGAGTGTCCCCTTGTCTTTTGAGGGGATTTTACATGGAACAGTTTTTCACTATATTTTTTGTACAGTCCATTCATATACTATGCAAGTTAATCATGTCCCACTCTTAGACGTCTCGTTTACAGACTAGATAAATGTAATACTTTTAATCGGACTAAAATCCTCCATCCTCCACGCCCCATATTAGTTTAGCTGCTCTTCATTGTGTTTTTTCCAACTCCAGAGCATCCTTTCTATGAACTGGTGCGCAGATCGCAGATGTGGCCACACTAATGCTTTGTAAAGCGGTAATGTTATGTCCCTGTCCCGCGAGTCCATTCCTCTTTTAATACAAGACAAAATATCCTGCTGGCCTTAGAAGCAGCTTATTGACATTGCATTCTGTTATTTAGTCCTTGATCTATAAGTACATCCAGATCCTTCTCAACAAGTTCCTTTCCCAGTTTAATGCTCCATAGGACATATAGTACATGCAGATTATTAGTACCCAGATGCATAACTTTACATTGAACCACATTAAACCTCATTTGCCAAGTGGATACCCAAACACTGAGTGTGTCCAAATCGGCTGGTAATTTATGAACAATTATAGACTGAACTATACTACCCAGTTTGGTGTCATCTGCACAAAAAGAAGCAGCGCTATTAATTCCACCCTCTATATCATTAATAAATAATTTGGCAGCAGTGAACCCTGGGGTACACCACTTATAACCAGTGACCATTCAGAGTAGGAATCATTGACCACAACTCTCTGGATTTGGTCCTTGAGCCAATTTTCTATCCAATTACAAATCGGCTTGTAAGTTATGAACATCTTCCATAGACTGAGCAATACTAATTGATTGGTGTCATCTGTAAAAATAGAAATAGTGCTATTAATCCCACCCTCTATATCACAAATAAAAAAAGTCGAATAATAGTGGTCCCAGCACTGAACCCTGGGGTACATCACTTATAACTGGTGACCATTCAAAGTAGGAATCATTGACCACAACTCTCTGGATACAGTCCTTGATCTAATTTTAAATCCAATTATGAACTATACATTCTAAATCTATAGACCTTTATTTACCCATCAGGCATCTATAAGGGACAGTGTCAAATGCCTTTGCAAAGTCCATAAATACTATATCCACAGCAGCCGCTCTGTCCAGGTTTCTAGTCACCTCTTCATAAAAACAAATCAGGTTGGTTTGGCAACTTCTGTCCTTAAGAAAACCATGCTGGTTTTCACTTATTAGGGTATGTTCACACGCAGTGTTTTCAGGCATATTTTGGGGCGTTTACACCTCGAAAAACGGCTGAAAAAAACGGAAGCTGTACGCCTACAAACATCTGCCCATTGAAATCAAGGGGAAAAACAGCATTTAGTTCATATGGGGCGTCTTTTTACGCTCTGTAAAAAGAAGGGGATGTTCACACGCAAACGCAAAATACGTCTGAAAATACGGAGCTGTTTTCAGGCGAAAGCAGCTCCTGAATTTCAGATGTTTTTGCAAGTACTCGCGTTTTCCGCTGCGTCTTTTACGGACGTAATTGGAGCTGTTTTTCATTGGAGTCAATGAAAAATGGCTCCAAAAACGTCCTAAGAAGTGTCCTGCATTTCTTTGACGCAAGCGTATTTTTACGCGCCGTCTTTTGACAGCGACACGTAAAATGACAGCTCGTCTGCAAAGAACATCGTAAGACCCATTGCAAAGCAATGGGCAGATGTTTGCAGACGTTATGGAGGTGTCTTTTCAGGCGTAATTCGAGGCGTAAAACGCCAGAATTACATCTGAAAATAGGTTGTGTGCACATACCCGTACATGTCACTTCTTGAGGTGTTTTTTTAGCTGATTTTGCATTGAACACTATGAAAAACGCTTCAAAAAACGCATCAAAACGCTTCAAAAAATGCCTCAAAAGAAGCTCCAAATTAAGGCTATGTTCACACGGAATATTTTGCAGGAGAAATATCTGCCTCAAAATTCCTATTCCTCCTAGCGACATGTCTTTGTTGGCAAGGGGTTTGACTTTCTCCCCTGCTTCTTCCTTTGACCATTTCTTGGCAGTGAAGGATTTACAGTTGTTTGGGAGATCCCTGATTTTCAAGAGGTGGTATTTCAAAGAGGAAGATAATATCTTCACAACAGCACAAGAAAAAGAAACATTACATGCGTTGGAAGATCTACTTAATCAGGATGATTCCTTACCCAAAGGTAAGATACCCGAGTGCATAGTGAATAAATCCACTAAATTTCCCCCTCTCGCCATTTGTCCAGCAGTGGACTTGTTCGTGAAACTTGTGTCGGACGAGTGGAGCACGATATCTCGCAAAATCAGTTATGATAATTTGAACCAACTAGAGAGGGATAGTCTTGCTAAAATTAAATCATGGAATGATGTTTTGGTGAAACCAGCTGACAAGGGGGGTAACGTAGTATTGTGGCCACGTCAGTCATATGTTAATGAGGCAAACCGTCAATTACGAAATTCGGTTTGCTATCAAAAACTTACTTTTAACCCGCTGTCATCTTTCAGACTAAAGTTCCACAAGATTTTGCAAGATGCTTTGGAAAATGGCACAATCACGAAACTGTTGAGTGACTCTCCCTATGTACCAGAACCTACCATACCAACAATGTACCTGTTACCCAAGATCCACAAAGACGCTAAAAATCCGCCAGGTAGGCCTATTATTTCGGGTACCGGGGGTCTGACTGAAAAGGCATGCAAATGGATTGACTTCCATCTCAAACCCTTGGTAGAGTGTCTACCGTCTTATCTGCGTGACTCGGCTGATCTATTGCTAAAGATCGAGGGGATCCATTTAGATCTGGACCATTTATTGGTCACTTGTGATGTTGAGTCCCTTTATACCAGCATTCAACATAGGGACGGCCTTCATGCAGTGGCAAACTTTTTATTGATGAGCGATATTGAGAAGGAAACTTCTCAACTCATCTTGTCTCTTCTTGATTTCACTCTTAATCACAACTTTTTTACCTTTAACGGTTCATTTTTCCTACAGCTCCAGGGCACGGCTATGGGGGCAGCCTGCGCACCCTCGTATGCCAATTTGTTCCTGGGGCTGTGGGAGAGGGACCTTTTTATGTCAGATCATGGGCCATCGATGAACCGTGTCCTGTTTTGGGCACGGTTCATCGATGACATTTTCATGATCTGGCAGAGTACTCCAGATGATCTCTCTTCGTTTATCAATGCTTTGAATAGCAATTCTCTTAATATCAAACTTACTTACAAATGGAGCCACTCAAATATAGATTTTTTGGACATTTTGATTAAGAAGGATATTGATGGTCTTTTGCAGACGGACCTTTATCGCTATTGCATGCCACTTCCTCACACCCTCGACATACTATTGATGCAATCCCAGTAGGCCAATTCTTACGCGTCAAGAAGATTTGTTCCAGTGAAGATGACCTCAAGTCTCGTTTTGATGAATTGGGAGACAGGTTCACCCAGAGAGGTTATAGTCAACGTTGCATACGTAAAGCCCGTCATCGAGCATCAGAAGTGAGTCGACAACAACTACTTCAGGTCACCCCAAAGGACCGTAAACAATCAAAGGTGAGATTTGTTACCACCTTCAACTCACGCTGGGCTGAGATGCGTGACACTTTGAACAAATTTTGGCCTATTTTGATGACCGACTCTATTTTACAGAGGGTACTTCCACACTACCCTGCCATGGCGCCACGCAGAGCTCCCAATTTGCGTGATGCCATGGTACATAGCTATCTCTCACCCACCAAGCCTGGTAAGGTTTTTGGCACAAAGGGGCCCAAATGGGGCTGCAAACCGTGTGGTGACTGTATTAGTTGTCCCAATGTCGAGCGGTCAAACATTTTTGTGGATTCTAGTGGTACCAATAATTTCAAAATCTGTTGGCCCATATCTTGTAACACCAAAGGGGTCATCTATTATGCAACTTGTCCGTGTCCGAAGATATACATTGGCATGACCACCCGTGAGTTGCGGTTGCGAGTTAGAGAGCATGTTAGGGATATTGAAAATGCGAAAAATGCAGACGACGTTGAACAACTCAAAACAATCCCCAGACACTTCCGCCTCCACCATGCTTGTAATTCTAGAATGTTGAAGGTGAGGGGTATTGACCATATTAATCTTGATATGCGTGGGGGTGACCTTAAAAAACATTTACTACAGAGGGAGTGCAAGTGGATTTGGAGGCTCCAAACCTTGCACCCCAAGGGTCTCAATGAGACCACGGGGTTCTCATCATTTCTCTGATTGCCAGTAATTTTAGTGGTGTTGGATTCTTTTATCAGTGTAATTCATATACATATACATTTTTTGTGTTTCTGTGATTTTAACATTTTTTATTTGTATTCTACAGATTAGATCTTTAATTTGAGATTCTTCTCATTATATCCGGATTTCCTGCTTGTCCACTTTTCTTGGGGTCCTTTACCTTGAATCATCATTCGTCTGGCCTTTTTATTGTGTTCATCGATTACATTATTGTAACCATTTTTGATGTTTTTTCAACATAATAAATATTAATATATTATGTTTCACAACATTCTATTCGCACCCATTTTTGCCATGACTATATATTTATATGCACTAACACTCCACTTTATTTCACTTTATTCATTTTACTTATGCTTTAATTAATGTTTCACATTTATTTATTTATTTTTCACCCTTCACCATTATTTCATACATTCATATACATACTTTTTTATTTTTTATCATCACATTTATATGGCCCCATACGATGGTTTCTTTTTCTGTCGATGGAGCTGTCTGTCACTTTTATATATATATATATATATATATGTCACCTACACGTTTCTTTTTCATTGCATCCAATAAATTTTTTGTCTTCCACATGTCACCTTGGCACGCACATGTATATTGTTTCTTGTTGCGGAACTTTGATGTGCTTTACGTAACTTATTCTTATGCTATGCACATATACATTTCTGTTCACAATTGTTCATAATTTCATGTCACTATATCAAGTATGTGTCTTGCAAGGTCCCACAGATGATTCCGGCCAAAATACTAAATATCTTTTCATGTCTTTCATACCAGCCAATATATGCTTTTGCTGTATCCAGGGTCACCCCTTCCTCGCTGTGTCGCTCCTCTCATTGGTGGACGAGTGACGGGCCTCCGTTCCGTCGCTGGTGACGTGTCGGATCTCGGACTCACGTGACCGTGTCGGCTGACGCGGTGACGCGTTTCCGGCCCCTCATGAGCGGCGCTTCCGGCGGCGCGGCCATCTTGCTTCACCTCGAGGCAGCGACCTGTAATTATACAGTGAGGTATGTACACCTTTCATTCTCGGGACCCCTCATTTTGGATACTTTATCACTATTGGCTGGCTCCCCCTATTTAAAGTGGCATGCGCATTGTCCAGCACTACCCCCAGACGAAGGCATTAGCGCCGAAACGCGCGTTGGGGTGGACATACTGCTGTGCATCTAGTCCTGGACTTACTATGGGTATGTTTAACTATCGCAATTTGTTCTTATACTGTTTCATTCATTAGCAATGTGTACTTTCTGCCATCTTCACATATACCTGTTAATTCAATTATTTCATTTGGTATTTCTCCATTTTATGTTGATTTAAACTGTGTTGGGCAGGATTTAACTTGTTATTGCTTACAGTGATAGTGTCTACAACCAGGCATTTTTTCATGTATTTATATTTATACAATTTACTTACTTCATGAGCTGCATGGCTTGTATGTCCTTTTAACCTGTTGGTTTATGGATTCGTTTTTTATCTCAGTACGTCTACATGTTGTCCTCAAAAAAGTATTTTTTCAATTTCTTATACTTCTAGTCTTCTGGCATCTTCTTTTTTAGGTTATATATGCCTCAAAATTCCGTTTGGAAGTTTGAGGCAGATTTTCCTCTCCCTGCACGCCGATTTTCGCTGAGTTTTTCGCTGCATTTTTCGCCCGCGGCCATTGAGCGCCGCGGGCATAAAACACCGTGAAATACGCTTTCTCTGCCTCCCATTGAAGTCAATGGGAGGTCAGAGGCGGAAACGCCCGAAGATAGGGCATGTCGCTTCTTTATCCCGCGAGGCAGTTTTACTGCTCGCAGGAAAAAGACGCCGACGCCTCCCATTGAAATCAATGGGAGGCATTTTCGGGCCGTTTTTGACGAGTTTTGTGATGCGGTTTCCGCGTCAAAAAACTCGGCAAAATACTCCGTGTGAACATAGCCTAAAAGAAGCTTCATTTTCAGCTTCAAAAACGCCTGAAAATCAGAGGCTGTTTTCTCTGAAAACAGCTCTGTATTTTAAGACGTTTTTGGTTAAGCGTGTGAACATACCCTAAGGGTATATTCACACGCAGTGTTTTCAGACGTAATTCGGGCGTTTTACGAAAAAACGCCCCTAATACGTCTACAAACATCTGCCCATTGCTTGCAATGGGTTTTACGGTCTTCTGTTCCCACAAGGTGTAATTTTACGCGTCGCTGTCAAAATACGGCACGTAAAAAGACGCCCGCGAAAAAGAAGTGCATGTCACTTCTTGGGACGTTTTTGGAGCCGTTTTTCATTGACTCCATTGAAAAACAGCTCCAATAACGGTCGTAAAATACGCCGCGAAAAACGCGAGTTGCTATAATGTCCCAAGAAGTGACATGCACTTCTTTTTCGCTGGCGTCTTTTTACGTGCCGTATTTTGACAGCGACGCGCAAAATTAAGGCTCGTGGGAACAGAACACTGTAAAACCCATTGAAAGCAATGGGCAGATGTTTGTTGGCGTAATGAAGCCATTATTTCAGGCGTAATTCGAGGCGTAAAACGCCCGAATTACGTCTGAAAACACTGCGTGTGAACATACCCTAATGGTGTTGAGCGTGCGGGAAAAATAACATGATCACTTTGTAGTTCAGGTAGTAGCGGACACAGCGATACCAATTGTAAATAGTTTTAGCGGTTTTTTTTGCATTTTTTTTTTCCCAATAGACTTGATAAGGGAAAAAAGGCTACTTTTGTCTTTTTTACTTAGATTGCATTATTTTCGAAAAACCTTTTTTTAAACTTTTGTTTAACCTTTTTTTTTTCAGTCCCAGTAGGGGACTTGAAGATGCTGTCCTCTGATCGCTCATAAAATATACTGTAATAGTTATGTTTTGCAGTATATTATGCCTGTCAGCGTGAAACAGGCCGTATTTCTGGCACACACTATAGGCAGACCTGGGGGCACCCCCGGATGCCATGGAAAAACCCAATCCAGGCCGTTGTAGCAGACTGTCAGTAATAATATACAGCTGACACCCACTGCGGGATCTTGCAGCACATGGTGTTAACCCCTTGCACAAGTGCCGTAATTATACGGTGGATGGTGCCAAGGGGCTAAATAACAGTTATTAAGAATGTTTGCAAACTTCCCCATTTTCTGCAATCATGGTGTTCCCCTCTCGGATTTTTTTCTTCGTCTTCATTTGAGGTAGATATCCTGGAAGTCGAAGTGGTCACTGATCGTTTGAGGTTCATTGTAATCTAAACCGGTCAATGGAGAGACAAAACTGAATTGCTGATAGGAAGCATACCCCATGTCTTTTGTTCAATGTAGGTGATAAAGTTTGGCTGGTTAATAAGAATCTGAAGCTAAAAATTCCATCTGCTAAATTGGGACCTAATATATTGGGCCATATGAAATTCTGGAGTTAAAAAATCAAACTGCCAAACAACCAACTCCTCCTCTCCTGTATTTGTAGAAAGGCATCCTTAATTTGAAGTTCTAAAAATCATAGATTCCCAAAAAATTAGGGGTTCTTTTCAGTATTTAGTATATTGTAAGAGGTTTGGGCCTGAAGAAAAACCTGCGTCCCTGTCCATTCAGTCCATGCTGACAGTTTAAAAGATCAATTTCATTCTGAGAATCCTCAGAAGCCCGGTACTCGGGGGGTACTGTCTCATTCTTACCTTGTCGCGCTCCAGAGTTACCTTCCCCTGCCAGACGCTGTGAAGGTTACAGCATGACTAGTGGGAACAACTTGTGGGGTATGCACAGAGTGCATGGTTGCCTGGCCGATCAGGGTGCACGGTCACCTAGACGATTAGAGCACTCGGTTGCCCGGCCAATTGGAGTGCTCTGCTACCAATCAGAACACTCGATTTGAAACTTCTGTACTCTGGCCTCAGTGCCAGTTGTTAGTGTTTTACATTAACCTGATTGTGTTTCTTACCTGTAATCCTTGCATTTCTTGCCTGTAGTCATTGCCTAACCTGTCTTGACCCTGCTTGTTCTTAATCACGCTATTTGGATTATCCCCTGTGCTATTGATATTCTATTGCTGAACCTTGGATTGTCTGACTTCCCACTTGCCTTCGTTCTGGTACCTTTAGTACTGAACTTGACCTATGGCTATTCCATGACTGCGCTTCTGCCTTGACCTCTGTAAACTTTACCTGGTACTAGTGATGCCACTCCTTATCTTGACCTCTGACTTGCTCCCGACTACATTCCTGTCTCATTCTTTAGTGTGTCCTTTTCCATACAGTTCTCCTAGGAACTGTACCGTTCCTCCTTCAGACTACTTGTCTGCTCCATCTAGTGCACTGATGTCAGCCACCGACTATTCTAGGGACCGCGAGATTCTCCTGCAGCCAAGTCCAACCTCCCTTGCCCAACCTCTCTTGCCCTTAGACTGCATCCAATTCTACCTGCGCCAAGCTAATTGCGGTTTTTCATTTTACATTTCTGGTGAACCCAAGTAACAGGACGCATTCCTAAATCCGTCTTTGCACAATTTTTTCTATGGGTGCAATCATTGTTTGTTTGTCACAGTTCTATTTGCTTTTACTCCTTTACTCAAATACACACCAAACATGGTTAGTCTGCAATATATCAATGATATGAAGATGCTGAAACTGATATTTGTATAACTGTTTGTTGAGGTATGACAGTTTTAAACATATTTAATCAGGGAATACTGTGGCCTTTATTTCACCTCCCTCTGAAATTTCTGGCCATTTTCCAAGCACATGTACTATACAGTGTGTGATTGCACTATATATCATTTCATGGCAAGTGAGAAAAGAACAGGCCTGTGTGCAAGATCGCATATACTATCGTGCATCATATAACAAAGCATACTGGCGCCAACTGTTGCGAATTTGTCGGGACTGTCCCGAATATTCAGAGACAGTGCTGTAAAATTTTTGTCCTGGACATGTCCAAGTAACTCTGCCCCCTGTGACATAAAACTCCGCCCCTCTCCGTCCACCAGAATAACATTTACATACTTAGGGCCTTTTCACATCAGCATTGGCTTTCCGTTCCGGGGTTCCGTCTGAGGTTTCCGTCGGGTGAACCCCGCAACGGAAAGTCAAACTGAATCCACAGCTTCCATTTCCGTCACCATTGATATCAATGGTGACGGAAACATTGCTAATGGTTTCCGTTGGTCACCATTCCGGCAGGTTTCCATTTTAACAACGGAATCAATAGCGCAGTCGACTAAATTTTACAGCACTGTCTCTGAATATTCGTGACAGTCCCGACAAATTCGCGACAGTTGGTGCTAGTATGCTTGTTATATGATGCACGATAGTATATGCGATCTTGCACACAAGCCTGTTCTTTTCTCACTTACCATGAAATGATATATAGTGCAATCACACACTGTATAGTTCATGTGCTTGGAAAACAGCCAGAAATTTCTGAGGGAGGTGAAATAAAGGCCACAGTATTCGCTGATTATATATGTTTAAAACTGTCATACCTCAACAAACAGTTATACACGGGCCCCTGTTACTATAGTGATAACAATATTCTTGTGGTAGGCTTAGATACAGGGTCTAACAGACAGTATCACACATGGGCCCTGTATGCCACATGGTGTGATCCTGTGTGCTAGGCCCTGTATCTAAGCCTATCACATGTAAGGTGTAGATTCATGGCCCATGTGTGATCCTGTCTGATGGGCCCTGTATCTAAGCCTACCACAAGTTAGGCTTAGATACAGGGCCCCAGCAGACAGTAATCTTATACAGTATAAGATTATGTCTGCTGGGGCCCTAAATCTTAGCCTAACATGTGGTAGGCTTAGATACAAGGTCCAGCAAACAGTATCACACATGGGCCCTGTATCAAAGCCTACCACATGTGTTACTAATGGGTTTTTTATGTGTTTGTGCTTTTTCTTTAACAGGTTAGGTTGTTGGACTACGTCGGATTTGAGGACTACTTCGATGACGGCTTTTTTTATTTTCAATAAAATGTTGACGAGGGTTGTGTGTTTTTTTTTTATTTCAATAAAATATTTTTTCTATGTCTTTGTATTTTTTTTTTATTTTTTTTAACAGTATTACTACCACCTTAGTAATGGCCGCTGGCTGATTGATAGCTTCCATTACTCAGACAAGGCTTAGTGTTAGTCGGTGAAAAGGCTAATACTAACACTCCATTGTTACCCCGGTACCCACCACCACCACCAGGGGTGCCGGTAAGAGCCGGGTATGATCTAGTAGTGGGGCGGCCGCAGGCTGGTATTATTAGGCTGGGAAAGCCCAAAAACAGTGGGCCTTCCCTCCCTGCTAATATTAGCCTGCTGCTACTATGTTGTAGCTGGCTGGTTATGAAAAATTGGGGGCCACACGACATTTAAAAAATAATAATAATACACGACATTCTCTGACGCGCAATGGAGACATTGTTTTCCCTTTCCCAGAGGGCCTCAATTGCCGTATGGGCGCAGGAAACTAGCTACAAAATCATCTCTAGGTGGTATTGGGTCCCCACTGCCTTGCATAAATGGTACCCGTCTGTACCTGACACGTGTTGGCGCTGTGGTGCGTCGGGGGGATCCATGTCTCATATCTGGTGGAGTTGCCCCTCCTTGCAGAGTTTTTGGTAGACAGTTCTTAAAATTATCTTGGAAGTTACTGGTTTCTCGGTCCCTAGTCCTCCCGAGGCGGCCCTTTTATTTATGTTCCCTATGCCACTACCCATTTACAAACGCTCCCTAATAAGACATCTTCTCCAAGCTGCCAAATCGGTTATCCCCCGCAAGTGGAAAACGACAGTCCCTCCACTGCTAGATGAGTGGTTTCCGGAAATTGCATTGATACAGCAGATGGAGCACCTTCTGGCTCATTCCTCCGCTGCTTATGTAAGATACAGGGACACTTGGTCTCAGTGACTCACGTTCCTCTCTTTCTCCACTTACCGAATGGCAGTGACTTGAGGTATGCTGCATTTCCACTCCCATGAGACTTCCTCTGGGCGGAGTCTACATGTGGGGGAGTGGAGGTTTGCTTGCTCCGATTATATATCTGCCAGGTACGTAGCTGCTTCCTCTTCTTTATCCATGATCTGGAGCTGGAGTCCAGGTTCACCATGAACTTCCCCTGTCTCTCCTTTGTCCTTGTTTGTTTTCCATTCTATCTTTCCTTCCTTTCTAGTGTCCGTTTTACGTGGTCATTTGCTTTCGGTGAATACGCTTACCTACTATTTCCACTGCGTTTTAGGATGTATAGGAGGCTGAATTGTTTTTTTTTTTTTTGTCAAGTCATGCTTCTTTCCATTATCCTTACTCAGTTAGATGTCGTATGTTGAATTGTTTACGGGTGGTGATGTTCGCCCTCATGTTTGGGCTGTGCCCTACTTTGTCATACTCTGCTTATTCCGGGGACATATCTTCCAAAATTGTGTTCGTATTGTTTGTATTAAAATCAATAAAAAAAATTGAATATGAAAAAAAAAAAATAAATAATTATAAAATGGGTCCCCCCCATTTTTCATAACTAGTCAGTTACAACGCAGCAGGGTGGGAAGGCCCACTGTTTTTGGGCTTTCCCAGACTGATAATGCCAGCCTGCGGCCACCCCACTACCCGCCCATCATTACAGATGATAGCAATGGGGTAGCAATGGGGCGTTAGTGTTCGCCTTTTCACCGACTAACACTAAGCCTTGTCTGAGCAATGGAAGCTATCAATTTAGCCAGCGGCCATTAATAAGGTGGTAATAACAATGTTAAAAAAAAATACAAAGGCGTAGAAAAAATATTTTATTGATACAGGGCCCATGTGTGATACTGTCTGTTGGATCTTGTATCTAAGCCTACCACATGTTAGGCTTAGATACAGGGCCCCAGTAGACAGTAATCTTTTTCTATATAAGATTACTGTCTGCTGGGGCCCTGTATCTAAGCCTAACATGCGGTAGGCTTAGATACAGGGCCCATCAGACAGGATCACACATGGGCCATGTATCTACGCCTACCATGTGATAGGCTTAGATACAGAGCCTAGTACACAGGATCACACCATGTGGCATACAGGGCCCATATGTGATACTGTCTGTTAGACCCTGTATCTAAGCCTACCACAAGAATATTGTTATCAATATAGAAACAGGGGCCTGTGTATTTTATCACAAAGGCCCCATTTACTATAGTAACTGTTCATAGACGTGGTGTGGGGGGCCGCAGGCCCCGCAGGCTTCGGGACCTGGTTACAATTACAACCACTGCAACTCCTATAGCTACGCCATTATGCAGGTCGCCCGAGGATCCGGGGGGACCCGACCAAAGATCCGTGCCTTGGGCCCTGAAAGCCCGGTGCCAGTGACGCCACTGTTCTCATGACTGGTTAGAATTAGAGGATGGTGCTCATGTTACGAACTTAAAGAAAAACAAATGCAACATTCAGTGTACAAGGCATCATAGTGGACCCCTCTACCCGGCTTTTACCGGCACCTGTGGTGGTGTTGGCTACTGGGGTATTAATGGGGGCTTAGTGTTAACCTTTTCACCGGCTAACATTAAGCCCCACCTTAGTAATAGACTGTGTCAATCAGCCAGCGGCCATTACTAAGGCAGTAGTAATAAAGTTTAAAAAAATACAAGGACATTGATTTTTTTTAATTGAAATAAAAAACCACCACACAATCCTTGTTAATCATTTTATTGAGAATAAAAAAACGCCGTCATTGAAGTAGATCTCAACAACCGAACCTGTAAAAAAAAAAAACACAAAAAAAATTTGTAACACATAAAAAAGCAAAGCAATTATTATACTTACCTTTCCTGGGTCCAGCGCTGGTGCCGCAATGTCAGCAAGCTGGGCCCTATATCAAAGCCTATCATATGTGATTAAGTCTGCTGAAACAATGCATCCAATTCTATACAGTGATGTAGCTATAGGGGCCTTAAATAGGGCACTTATAATATGGTGACAGAGCCTATCTCCTACATAACCTGATCGGTGCTGTAATGTAGATAACAACAGTGTTTTTTATTTTGAAAAACGAACATTTTTGAGCAAGTTATGAGCAATTTTAGATTTATGCTAATTAGTTTCTTAATAGACAACTGGGCGTTTTTTACTTTGTACAGTTGTACAGAGGATTATATGGCGCTGACCAATCAGTGACCAATCAGTGTCGTACACTTCTCATTGTTCTTTCACTGCACAATCATGCTGGGCTGAAACAATGAGAAGTGTATGACTCTGATTGGTCAGCGTCATACACTTCTCTTTACAATGCCCAGTTGGTAAAAAGTAAGAACACGCCCAGTTGTCTATTAAGAAACTAATTAGCATTAATCTGAAATGGCTCATAACTTGCTAAAAAAAGGATAATTTTTCAAAACAAAAACCACTGCTGTTATCTACATTACAGCGCCGATCAGATTATGGAGGAGATAGGGCACTTATAATCTGGTGACAGAGCCTCTTTAAGACAGCTCGTTGATCGGTGCTAGTTTGCTCCTGTCACACGGAGTTATGGATAGGGACGAGCGGTCGTTACTTCGATCGCTCGTCCCCATACATTAATATCATGTTGGCAGCGTGTCTCCCTGTTTCAGGGAGATGCGCTGCCAACAACAATAATATTTAACTTTTTTAAAACTATACGATCAGCAGATGAACAAGCGTTTGGTCGTTCATCTGCTGATCGCTGCCCTGTTTACACAGGGCAATTATTGGCAACAAGCATTCTATGAACAATCGTTTGCCTGATAATTGCCCAGTGTAAAACTCCCTTTAGTCTTATAGATATGCTATCTCCGATATGTATGTAAAAATATTTTGGATTTCGGGGGGGGGGATAAACTTATGTCTCGAGGCTTGTGTCCCTCATCTTTTAAGACCCTAGCAGCGCCCCTGCCTGAGAACACACAACTTACCACCAGCGGTAAATACAATGCCTGTCCTTTACCAGTGAGTTTTTACTTATATAAATATGAACACTAGGAAATCATGAGGAAAGGTGTGAAAGAGGACAATGAAATTAATGTCCATCGGACAGCTATCATCCTGAACTTGAGAGACTGATTGTGGCAGGGTGCATCTTGTAACCACCATCTTGTTCACTAAGAGAGCTTGTCCCACCCTTGTAAACAAGTCCTGTCGCCCTCTCCCTATACAACTGTGGGATAACTGAACAAAGGCAATGGGTCAAGAGGACAATATTATTAAAGTGTAAGCTTAACTATTATATGGCCAAATTTCAAATGTTCTGGACAGAAAGCCTTTCTAAATGTAATTATTATTCGTATAGTTATCATTAGGAAAATAACAAACTTCCATAGACTAGGGATGGATATAAATCAACATGAAAGTTATCATAATAAGGCTTCGTTCACATCTGCGTCAGGCTTCCATTCATGGGTTCCATCAGACCTTTCCATCAGGGGAACCCATGAATGGAAACCAAACGGAAACCATAGCTTTCCGTTTGCATTACCATTGGAATTCAATGGTAATCCCTCTGTTGCAAATGGTTTCCATTTGTCTCCGTTCCTTAAGATTTCCATTTTTTTGTCCGGAATCAATAGCGTTGTCAACTGCACTATTGATCCAAATGATAATGCAAACGGAAAGCTATGGTTTCCGTTTAATTTCCGTCCATGGGTTCCCCTAACGGAAAAGTCTGACGGAACCCATGAACGTAAGCACTACGCAGATGTGAACGAAGCCTATGATGAAATTATATCAAGGACAAGAAATTATAACCGATCACCTCCTATAAACTCTTTAAAAAGACAAATGTGACAGGTCCCCTTTACTTATATACCAGTACGTCTGAGGCTATAAATATCTCTGTCTCCTGGGAGGACTGGAGAGGAAACCGTTACTGTCACAGGTGTTTATGTTTCAAAGTTTTTTTATTTTTTTGAAACAGAAATACACAATAAGAATATCACATTGTTACTAGACAGGTTGTACACAATACAAACATTTTTTAAATGCTAATGTAGCAGGTAACCGAATGTGTGATACCGTTTCAGCAATAAGCTGATCGATACAGACAGAAAACTTAGGCCTCATGCACACAACCGTGTTTTTTACTGTCCGCAAATACGGATCCATAGTCATCCACAAGTAATCTGCATATTGGGCACGCTGTCTGCAAAAACAGTCAGTCATGCATCTGTAGTACAGCTTTATTTACGAATGCCCCCAAAAAAAGGTAGGCTACAAATGATGTTACCAACATGTCCCAACCCCTTGAAAAGGTAACATGATCCCCAGGCGCAGTTACGGATGGCTCCGCATGCACATCTGAAGCTGTCCGCAATTTTGCACGCTCCCATAGACTTCTATGGGCGAGTCCATGATGCAATTGCGGATAGGAATAGTACATGTTCCCTATTTTGCGGATCATTCCTATGGCCCGGACACACATCCATAAATAAAAACTACTGTAAAGTGCATGGGGACTAAACAAGGATAACAATTTGTTCGCTCTATGTTGGTTACAGGCAAACATCTGCTCATTTCTATAATTGGAGTTAACCTTCCTGACAATATCTTGCATGGCAGGGATTTCGGTAGATGTCTGTGCAGTGGATGTAGTGGCAGTAATAAGTATATTGGATAAGACACTTCTGTTATTTTTAGAAATGTTATCCATCCCAAAGCGTAGTAAACTAAGAAGTGACCTCAATTTTTACTATAACATGTTAAAAACCCATATTTCGTTTTCAGCATGGCATTTACTCCACCAAACAATTACGGAGTGTAACAATTTTTGGGCAACTAATTATTTTATGTATTTATAGAATAAGGAACCAAGCAATGCCATGTGCCCTGGGTGCCAGGAGTGGGGGGGGGGGTGGGACTACAAAAAGCCATTCTGCCTTTGCCAAGGTATACCAGGCAAACGCAGCAAACTACATCTTTGCCCTGGGTAAAGGAAGACTTAGCTATGACTGAATATACACAGTAAAGTACTTAGTGTGATAACTTACTTGCTTACAATGCTTCTAGGGGAGAATAACTCTGTGTTAAGAAATCCTATTGAAAATGCCAGTTTTTTTTCATACAATTGTTCGTACATTTAAATTTGGAGGCCATATAGACTTTTATGTATGCTGCATTATTACTCTTTACAACTTGGAGATACGAATATGGTTGTGTGCAAGAGCCCTTATATTGATATATTTGGGACTTACGGATAATGTTGTTCCCTCATATGTTTAAAGGGTAACTAAACTTTTGAAAAACTTTTGACATGTCACAGTGACATGTCAGAAATGTTACTAGGTGGTGGTCCGAGCACGGAGACCCTCACCGATCGCTTAAATGAAGCGGCAGAAGCACTCGGATGATCACCGTGCCGCTTCTTTTCTGATTGGCTTTTCTCGGAAAGCCGTGCGAGCGGTGTATCGTCTCAATAGGAATTCTATGAATCCGTAAACCAGTCACTCGACTTTCCGAGGAAAGCCAATCAGAAAATAAGTGGTACAGTGCACACCCGAGCGCTTCTGCCGCTTCATTTTAGCGATCGGTGGGTGTCTCAGTGCTCGGACCTCCACAGATCAAATCTTTTGACATGTCTCTATGACAAAAGTTTTTTAAAAGTTTAGTTACCCTTTAAAGTGACTAAGTTGAAGCTTCACTTTACATACACTACCGTTCAAAAGTTTGGGGTCACCCAGACAATTTTGTGTTTTCCATGAAAACTCACACTTATATTTATCAAATGAGTTGCAAAATCACTAGAAAATATAGTCAAGACATTTACAAGGTTAGAAATAATTATTTTTATTTGAAATAATAATTTTCTCCTTCAAACTTTGCTTTCGTCAAAGAATGCTCCATTTGCAGCAATTACAGCATTGCAGACCTTTGGCATTCTAGCTGTTAATTTGCTGAGGTAATCGGGAAAATTTCAGCCCATGCTTCCAGAAGCCCCTCCCACAAGTTGGATTGGCTTGATGGGCACTTCTTGCATACCATACGGTCAAGCTGCTCCCACAACAGCTCTATGGGGTTGAGATCTGGTGACTGCGCTGGCCACTCAATTACACATAGAATACCAGCTTCCTGCTTCTTCCCTAAATAGTTCTTGCATAATTTGGAGGTGTGCTTTGGGTCATTGTCCTGTTGTAGGATGAAATTGGCTCCAATCAAGCGCTGTCCACAGGGTATGGCATGGCGTTGCAAAATGGAGTGATAGCCTTCCTTATTCAAAATCCCTTTTACCTTGTACAAATCTCCCATTTTACCAGCACCAAAGCAACCCCAGACCATCACATTACCTCCACCATGCTTGACAGATGGTGTCAGGCACTCTTTCAGCATCTTTTCAGTTGTTCTGCGTC
Source organism: Rhinoderma darwinii (assembly GCF_050947455.1). Classification (NCBI taxonomy): domain Eukaryota; kingdom Metazoa; phylum Chordata; class Amphibia; order Anura; family Rhinodermatidae; genus Rhinoderma; species Rhinoderma darwinii. The sequence continues at coordinate 49,252,398 of NC_134693.1, forward strand.
TCACAAATGTTCTTCTGTGTGATCCAAACACCTCAAACTTCGATTCGTCTGTCCATAACACTTTTTTTCCAATCTTCCTCTGTCCAATGTCTGTGTGCTTTTGCCCATATTAATCTTTTCCTTTTATTAGCCAGTCTCAGATATGGCTTTTTCATTGCCACTCTGCCCTGAAGGCCAGCATCCCGGAGTCGCCTCTTCACTGTAGACGTTGACACTGGCATTTTGCGGGTACTATTTAATGAAGCTGCCAGTTGAGGACCTGTGAGGCGTCAATTTCTCAAACTAGAGACTCTAATGTACTTGTCTTGTTGCTCAGTTGTGCAGCGGGGCCTCCCACTTCTCTTTCTACTCTGGTTAGAGCCTGTTTGTGCTGTCCTCTGAAGGGAGTAGTACACACCGTTGTAGGAAATATTCAGTTTCTTGGCAATTTCTCACATGGAATAGCCTTCATTTCTAAGAACAAGAATAGACTGTCGAATTTCACATGAAAGCTCTCTTTTTCTAGCCATTTGGAGAGTTTAATCGAACCCACAAATGCAAGGCTCCAGATTCTCAACTAGCTGAAAGGAAGGTCAGTTTAATAGCTCCTCTAAACAGCAAAACTGTTTACAGCGGTGCTAACATAATTGCACAAGGGTTTTCAAGTGTTTTCTAATCATCCATTAGCCTTCTAACACAGTTAGCAAACACAATGTACCATTAGAACACTGGAGTGATGGTTGCTGGAAATGGGCCTCTATATACCTATGTAGATATTGCATTAAAAACCAGACGTTTGCAGCTACAATAGTCATTTACCACATTAACAATGTATACAGTGTAGTTCTGATTAATTTAATGTTATCATCATTGAAAAAAACTGTGCTTTTCTTTCAAAAATAAAGAAATTACTAAGTGACCCTAAACTTTTGAACGGTAGTGTATGTTTGTTTTTTCCATTAATAAATGTTAAGATAGAATATTGCATAAAATAATAATTGGTGAATTGTAATTAATATAAAGTAAAACATATTCTCATTGGATGTTCAATTACATTTATTTGTGCTCTTTTGATCGCAGTTTCCTTTGTATGTAGCATAACGTCATCCTAAACATCAAAGTAGTTTACATTATAGAGGGCATAACCCTTGCAGGTGCACAAAGTGTACTCTATGTTTCTGTACACTTCCACACCCCAGACATGTTACTTTTTAAAAGTTATCAAGTCAAAATCAAATAGAGGAAGACACAATGACAATCTTGGTTAACCAAGTTGAACACAGACAAAGGGTTCACCAACCCCTTCACATTTGTGGTCATGATGTGACGTGGGAAGTGGTGTTTACAAACATGGTCCTATATGTCTTGTATGAAGCGAGAACACAGTGTGCTATTCCCACACTGCTAACAGCTGCAGTTTCACTTCTATATGTACTATAGCTGTGTTTTGCAGTGGAAATTAACAAACCAAATTGCAAGCAAGAATACTATGGCTCTGCTAAACAGTTTTTACCTATCTAAAATTGGCACATCACTATAACAACTAAATCCCCAGAAATTGAAAAATCCCATCACAAATCCCCAGATTTTACATGAAGTCCCAGTGAACACAGGATAAATGATGGTTCGGCCTACACAAAATTAGATTCTATGGTGTGTAAAGCACAGATTCAGTTGTATCAGAAAAAAATTGTCCTTATTTTTCTGTCGACATAGCTGTATGAGGAGAAGTTGGATTTTTTAATGGTACCATATAATGCACCATATAATGCACTGACAAACTTTTTACAATTATTTTGTGGGGTGGAATTAAAAAGATACAGCAAGTCTGCCATCGTTTTTTGGGTTTCGTTTTAACAGTGTTCTCTGTGCGGTAAAAATTACCTGTCAACTTTATTTGCGGGTAAATACAAATATGGCGATACTAAATTTATATTGTTTTTTTATGTTTTACTACTTAAATTAAAAACAATTTATTAAAAAAAAAAAGTTTTGTGTCACTATATTCTGAGACCAATACCTTTTTTATTTTTCCATCGATGGATTGGTGTGAGGGCTTGCTTTTTGCAGGGCAAGCTGTAGTTTTTATAGGTATAATTGGGGTACATATGACTATTTGATCCCTTTTATTACATTTTGGCTGGGAAGAGAGGCAACCCAAAAATTATTTCTGACATCTTTTTTTTCCTATGCGATGTAAATATGTGTAAAGTTCGGACTTTTACTTACGCCGCAATACCAATTATGTTTATTGGTTTTATTATTTACATTTCTATGGAAAAAATTGCTAATTTATTTTGAGCTATTACTCTTTTTTCTTATTATTCTTTTATTTTTCTTTTATTTAACATATTTTTTTTTTTTTTTTTTAAGTCTCCCGAGGAGACTTTACAATGTGCTTGTTAGACTTATTGTATTGCAGTGCATTGCCTTTTCTGTGATCTACTATTAAGCCTTGCCCCAGGGTTAATAGTAGGAGACAGAAGATAGACATGGAGGCCTTCACTAGGCTGCCATGGCTACCAATCGCCACCACGTGATTATCCACCAGGTATTGTGTGTGAAAAGTCTGTGCCACATTTGCTGCACATGTACGGCGGATGTTACCTAGGGGTAAAACAACTTGGGCAGTGTTGGGCTAGCCATCGTGAGAGAAAATGTAAACATCTGTCAGCTCCCTTTGATATGGCTGTTTTAGTAAATACTTCTATGTTTCATAATATAACAATTGTAGGGACATTTTCTCAGAACTCTGCATTGTGCCATTCCTCTATTAATCCTCCTGGAAATTTATGTATAAATTGACAAATGGACGTTACCAGTACCCTTTTTAATAAGGCATGTCCCTATATACGCTGACATTTTATTATGAGTGACCGTGTCAGACTGTGTAGGGACACACTCTATGACAAGGGGAATGTTAAACCCAGTTGTCAATGTATTTATACATTTTTAAGAGGAATAACAGAGGAATTGTAGAATGCAGAGAAAAGATGATCCAGAATTGGTATTTTATGGTGAATAAAAGGATTTGATAAAAAAACAAAAACACTTCAGAAGAGCTGACAAATCCAATTTAAATAACAATTATGTATGAAAATGAGCCAACGATTTATTGGCAGTTTCCCGGTCTCTGCATTTGTCCCCAGAACGGCAACATTACAGGTACTGTGTAATACTGTGTAGCCCCTGTTAATCTCAGGGATGGGAAGCTAAGAATAAATGCAGGGTTCTCAGACTCGATTTTCCTGTGTATCTGCTAGTTTGTGCTTTATGTATCAAAACTGTATTGAAGAAAAAGTTGTCTTGTTGACCATGGGAACAAGTTCAGGAGAGATTAGCAGAAAATAATAGGAACAATTTTATTTTGGAAATATTACTCTGTTTCCTGCTACATCAGGGAAGAGAAGCTGCTAGCATCACACTGAATCATTGGGGCAGAGAGATTAGGAGAATTTCCAGCACCACGGACCATCATAGGAAAGGATTGAGGAGGAGGGAGGCTGTCAGAGGAGGGAGAGGGTGCTGCACGCGTCATAGTGCGCTGAACAGCAAGCTAGATTGCTGAGCAAGGGACCCTGCAGTCTTTGACTGGGGAGACATGGTTAGCAGTGAGGGGGATATGGAGAGCAGAGCCTGAATGGAGTCTAAGAATGAGGAGAGCAATGATAGTTTAATGTACTGTATAAGAATGTGAGGGGTAGCTAGGGGACCAGTAATCAGAGGGGAGCCATACTGGGGAACTGCATATAGAGGGGAGCCATGCTGGGGAACTACATATAGAGGGCAGCCATTCTGAGGACTAGGAATGAGAGGGGGGCCATACTGGGGACTAGGAATGAAGGGGAGGCCATGCTGGGGACTAGGAATAAGAGGGGTGCCATGGTAGGTACTAGTAATGTGAGAGGACCCATGCTGGGCACTAGGAATGATAGGGGAGCCTTGCTGGGGACTAGGAAGAAGATGGTAACCATGATAGGGACTAGGAATGAGAGTAGAGCAATGCTAAGGGGAATGAAGGGGAGGCCATGCTGCGGACTAGGAATAAGAGGGGTGCCATGGTAGGGACTAGGAATGAGAGTGAAGCCATGCTTGGGACCAGAAATGGCAGGAGGAGTCATGCTTGAGACTAAGAATGAGCTGTTGCTTATTTGTGGGCTGTACATGTTTGCTGACGGAATTACACACTTTAACCTGCCTTCTGTGTACCTTTTTCTTTGAGAGGACCACCCCCATAAAGTCTTGAGTGGTCAGTTTAAAAAGATTTCACTGTAGTAACCCCCTCTATTTCCCATGTACAATTTCCTGGAAGTTTATGGTGCAATATAATTAAATAATAATAAGGGCAAAGAGGGGGCAGTAAAGATCCTTTTGGGTTTTTTATTTGAAACTTTATTTGTAATTTTATCAAAGGCTATAGTTTTTAGAGCAAGATGGAGAATTTTGTGGATAAGAAAAAGTTTATGTGCAAAGTGAAGGATCCAGTGTTCCTAAATGTATATGCTAAAATTAGTGGATGCAACACAGAAATTTCGATTACCTATAGCCCAGCTGTCAGAAAGTGTAAGCTGGACATGTCTTGATTTCTATTTATACCTTTCTATTCACTATAGTGGAATGTCCAGACATAGGTCAAAGAATTCAGAGCAGTGACAAATAGCTGTACTGTGATAGCACTACCTTATGTGGATAAGAACAATAAATGTGTGTCCTACTCTATGCTGATTAAGAATTATATGTAGCTGAATTGCAAAGTAATACATATAGTGTATATGACTGCGTAGTAACAGTATGCATGAGTAGGTAGCAGTGGCATACCTACCAAAGTGACAAGGTATACACTGCAATGAGGCTTGGAAACTGGGGATCCTATTTACTGAATTATATCTCCCCAAGCACTGTGTACAAATTTTAAAGTTATGAGGTGCTTGGTGAGAACCTGGTGACTGTGGGCATAAACAAGTGGAAGTGGGCCATCCACCATCACGGGCCCCCCGCAACGCCACATTCTATAGCATCTGCGTCCTTAGGACACAGATACTATTAAACACTATGGCACAGCAGGGAGATATCTCCCCGCTCTGCCATTAAAGTGGTTGTCCCACAAAACACATGTATCCCCTATCCACAGGATAGGGGATACATGTACATACTAGCCAACTGTCCTGAATTTGGCGGGACTGTCCCAAATTTAGGGAGACAGTCCTGGCAAATTACTATCCCGGGACTTGTCCCGGCAACTGCTACATTCAATTGTGGACACAGATACAATTGAATACTATGGCAGAGCAGGAAACTATCCGCTTCCTGCTTTGCCATTCACTCCTCCTGGAGCGAAATCCCCGGCCAAAGCGTTGCCGACGCCCTGGTCGAGGATTCCGCTGTAGGAGGTGCCACTGACGTCCCTGCCCTTATATGGACAGTGAAGTCAGGGATCTCTCTTTGAGCAGAATTCCCTTACAGGGCTTCAGCAACGTTTTGGCCAGGGATTCTGGCATTCCAGGAGTAGCCCATGACTTCACTGTCCATATAAGGGCAGTGACGTCAGGGGCACCTCCTGCCACGGAATCTCCGGCTAGAGCATTGCCGACGCCTGGACGGGGATTCTGCTCATAGAAGGAGCCACTGAGGACATTACTGTCCATATATGGACAATGAAGTCAGGGGCTCCTCCTCGAGCGCCGGAATACCCGGCCAGATTATTACCGATGCCTGGCCGGGGATTCTGCTCATGGAGGGAGCCACAATGGCTCTATCTACAGGGATAAGTAGGTAGGGATAGGGGTGGGGGCAAGCTCTAGTGAAGTATGTGGCACTATATACACACGGGGAGTATATGGCACTATATATAAGCGGAGTATGTGGCACTATATACAGGCGGAGTATGTGGCACTATCTACATGGTGGTGTGTGGCACTATCTACAGGGGGCTGTGTGTGTCATCATCTACAGGGAGTGTGTGTGGCATCATCTACAGGGGGTGCATGTCGCACAGTCTTCAGGGGGGTGTGGCATCATCTTCAGGGGGTCTGTGTGGCATCATCTACAGGGGGCTTGTGCGCATGCGTGGCCAGTGCTCCATTCATTTCTATGGAGCTTCCAGACACACAAGCCAGAAACAGACCGCGGAAGTCTCATGCTTCTCATGAAGCACTTTGGGGGACATTCGGTTCCCTGTTCTCCTTATCGCTGGTGGTCAGGGGATACATGTGTTTTGTGGGATAACACCTTTAACTAGGCTACATGCTGGGTTTTTTTTTGGGGGGGGGGGGGTTGGAGCTGTATGGCGCTATCTACAGAAGGGGCACTGAATGGCGCTATTTACAGGAGGGAGTACTGTATGGCGCTATCTACATAGAGGGCTATATAGCGCTATCTACAGGAGGGGGCTGTACGGCGTTATCTACAGTGGGGCAGTATGGCACTATCTACAGAGTCTGTATGGAACTATCTACAAGGGGGGCTGTATGGCACCATCTACAGGGGAGGTGGGGGCACTATCTACAAGTGGGTGTGACACTATCTACAGGGGGGCTGTATAGCACAATCAACAAGCGGGGCTGTATGGCACTATCAACAGGAGGCACTCTCTACAAGGGGGCGCTGTGGGGCAGAATCCACAGGGGAGCACTATCTACAAGGGGGGGCTGTGTTTGGCACCCAGTGGAGGGGGGGCCCAGTCAAAAGTTTGCTATGGGACTCAGTCTTTTCTAGTTACACTCCTGTATCTGCATGATAGTGCTGAAGATCAGACAGAAGATTGAGCAGAGCATATTTTTGGAGGCGGTTTTCCTCTAGGTTTTCTTCCATGAAGTAAATTCTATATACATTTCTCTGATCACCTTATTATGTTCTGACAATTTTGTATCCGTTAGGTACAAGAAAAGAAAAATAATTCTGTGTGGTCAAACTGAGCTTAGTGCGTATATAATCTTACCAGCTGTGCAGTGTATATAGCATTAGTCTACACCGATCAGCCATAGAACCATCTGCCTAAGGGTATGTGCACACACACTAATTACGTCCGTAATTGACGGACGTATTTCGGCCGCAAGTACCGGACCGAACACAGTGCAGGGAGCCGGGCTCCTAGCATCATACTTATGTACGATGCTAGGAGTCCCTGCCTCTCTGCAGGACAACTGTCCCGTACTGTAATAATGTTTTCAGTACGAGACAGTAGTTCCACGGAGAGGCAGGGACTCCTAGTGTCGTACATAACTATGATGCTAGGAGCCCGGCTCCCTGCACTGTGTTCGGTCCAGTACTTGCGGCCGAAATACGTCCGTCAATTACGGACGTAATTAGTGTGTGTGCACATACCCTAATATTGTGTAGGTTCCCATTGAGTTACCAAAACCATTCTGACCCATCGAAGCATGGACTTTACAAGACATCTGAAGGTGTCCTGTTGTATCTGTCACCAAGGTGTTAGCAGCAGATTCTTTAAAGAGGCTCTGTCACCACATTATAAGTGCGCTATCTCTTACATAAGGAGATCGGCGCTATAATGTAGGTGACAGCAGTGCTTTTTATTTAAAAAAACAATCTATTTTTACCACTTTATTAGCGATTTTAGATTTATGCTAATGAGTTGCTTAATGCCCAAGCGGGCGTATTTTTACTTTAAACCAAGTGGGCGTTGTACAGAGGAGTGTATGACGCTGGCCAACCAGCATCATGCACTCCTCTCCATTCATTTACTCAGCGCATAGGGATCCTGCTAGATCCTTATGTGCTTTCTTATACTAACACCTTAACAATACTGAAGTGTTTAGACAGTGAATAGACATTCCACGGGATGTCTATTCACAATCTCTGCACTTCGTTACCGTTTCTATGGTAGTTACAGCACAGGAAGCGTGATCTCGTTGTAACCTGTCATTTACAGCGAGATCTCATGAGATCACGCTTCCTCTGCTGTAACTACCCCAGACAGAGTAACGGAGTGCAGGGATTGTGAATAGACATCCCGTGGAATGTCTATTCACTGTCTAAACACTTCAGTATTGTTAATGTGTTAGTTTAAGACAGCACATAAGGATCTAGCAGGATCCCTATGCGCTGAATAAATGAATGGAGAGGAGTGCATGATGCTGATTGGTCAGCGTCATACACTCCTCTGTACAACGCCCACTTGGTCTAAAGTAAAAATACGCCCACTGGGGCATTAAGCAACTCATTAGCATAAATCTAAAATCGCTAATAAAGTGGTAAAAATAGATCGTTTTATTAAATAAAAAGCACTGCTGTCACCTACATTATAGCGCCGATCTCCTTATGTAGGAGATAGGGCACTTATAATGTGGTGACAGAGCCTCTTTAAGTCCTGTAAGTTGCAAGGTAGGACTTCCATAGTTTGGACTTGTTTTTGCATCACATTCCGTAGATGCTCGATTAGATTGAGATCTGGGGAATGCAGAGGCCAAGTCAAAAACTTGAACTCTTTGTTATGGTCCACAAACCATTCCTGAACAATTTTTGCAATGTAGCAAGGCACATTATTCTGCTGAAAGAAGCATGCTTAAGTAGGTGTTATGTGACTACATGAATGCCAGCCCCAAGGTTTGCCAGCAGAACATTACCCAGAGCATCACACTGCCTCCACTGGCTTGCCGTCATCCCATAATGCATCCTGCTGCCATCTCTTTACCAGGTAAGAGAGCCACACCAGGCAATCCATAATGCAATTCATCAGACCAGGCCACCTTCTTCCATTGCTCCATAGTGCAGTTCTGATACTCACATGCCCATTAAAGGCATTTTCGGTAATGGACAGGGGTCTCCATGGGCACTCTGATCGGTCTGCAGGCCCTATACGCGGCAAGCTCTGTGTTCTGGCACCTTTCTATCATAGCCAGCATTAACTTTTTCAGCAACTTGTGCTACAGTAGCCCTTCTGTAGGATCGGACCAGATGGGCTAGCCTTCACTTCACACGCGCATCAATAATCCTTGGGTGCCCATGACCCGGTTGCCGGTTCACCATTTGTAATTCCTTGTACCAGTTTTGTTAGGTACTAATCACTGTATAACTGGAGCAACCCGCAAGAGCTACTGTTTTGGAGATGCTCTTCCCAGTTGTCTAGCCGTCACAATGTGGCCCTTGTCAAAGTTGTTCAGTTCCTTACGCTTGCCTATTTTTCCTGCTTCCAGCACATTAATTTCACAAAATGAGTAGTCACTTGCTGCCTAAAATATCCCACTTCTTGATAGGGACCATTGAAACAAGATAATCAATGTTATTTACTTCACCTGGTTTTAATGTTATGGCTGATCAATGTATAAAACCATACTTTCAACTATGCAGGATTGTCCAGAAGTCTCCCGAGACAGGAGGGTAACCCTTATATAACCAATAACACAGGCAAGCCTCCTGCAAAGCCAGAGTGTTGCCCCACCAAACTGAAAACACTTCCCCGGTGCTGATCTCTGCCATTGCCAGAAGAAGTAGTCAAATTTGAGCAGCAATTTGCTGGTTGCTCACACATCACTTCCTGACAGCACTGGATTGTTGATAAGGTGGATATTTCTTTTTCCCTATTTTTTATTTGAAACAAAATGGCAAAGCTTATGGTAAACTCTCTGGCATTCTCTGGATTACATGTTTTATGGCATCACTCTGGAAATGTTTATTGCAAAACGGAGTTGTCCTAGTAGTCGATATGGCTGCTTGCCCAATATTTGAGAGCTGGACATGTGTAAAAATCTTTGTGAAAGCGATTCTGAATATCAATCCTCTAAGCTCAGCGATATTCCCAACAAAATATATACACCAAGATATTATGAAAAAGTGGTGGTCCTCTCAAAGAAAAGGGCCGATACACATATATACAATATACATAGGATAAAACGGAATTGAAAAATCTGTCAAAAGGAAATCTGGTCTAGATCAGGGCAGTCTTATCAAGGAGGTGGATTTTTGGAGAGGTTTCTCTGTATATATATTTAGGAGTTTTATGGCAGTGCAGATTCAAAACTTCTAAATTATATGAACCCGTGGGAAAAACATTTGTATAACATGAGAAAAATGAATCTATGAGTAGCGGTCTTGTTTCACAAATAATAGAGGTACCATTGGCAAATAAAAACAATTGGTCTAAATGTGACAGAGCTCTCGTGTGTGTTGAATGGATTGCGATGTCTCGTGCATACAGAGAGACCAAGTATTGTATATTCCACATCTCTCTTTATTCATATGTATATCAGCTTCTGCCATCTCTTTGCTAATCCTTTCTCTGTTTTTTTTTCCCATTCCTGGAACCGCATAAGAGATTGGGCTTTCCAAAGTACAGATTCATTAGATGTCAACCAAGGAATACAAATTGTTGAGTTTCCTTTTTTTCACACACAGGTCATAGTGTTTGAGTACAAAGTGCCTGCAATTTTGTATTACTTCATTACTCTAGGGATCAAAGAACGGCCCTTCAGCTGTAGGGTTGTGTTAGAGGTTGTTATTAGGATGCTATTAGGCACTCACAGCTGGTATGATATGCCACACCCAAAATTGCAAATTATATTAGGGTACCCACAGATAGGGAAATAAACAGAACACAATTTTTCAATACACAGTAAGGGCATGACCACACGTGGTGGATTTCCTCCGCAACTGTCCGCATCAATGCCGCACAGAATCTGCGTTGCAGATTCTGCTGCGGATCTGCACAAAATGTGCAGTAAATTGATGCGGACTAGCTGCTGCGGACTGCGGGAAAAGTGCTTCCCTTCTCCCTATCAGTGCAGGATAGAGAGAAGGGACAGCACTTTCCCTAGTGAAAGTAAACGAATTTCATACTTACCGGCCGTTGTCTTGGTGACGCGTCCCTCTTTCGGCATCCAGCCCGACCTCCCTGGATGACGCGGCAGTCCATGTGACCGCTGCAGCCTGTTATTGGCCTGTGATTGGCTGCAGCCGTCACTTAGACTGAAACGTCATCCTGGGAAGCCGGACTGGAGACAGAAGCAGGGAGTTCTCGGTAAGTATGAACTTATATTTTTTTACAGGTTGCTGTATATTGTGATCGGTACTCACTGTCCAGGGTGCAGAAACAGTTACTGCCGATCGCTTAACTCTTTCAGCACCATGGACAGTGACTATTTACTGACGTCTCCTAGCAACGCTCCCGTCATTACGGGAGCCCCATTGACTTCCTCTGTCTGGCTGTAGACCTAGAAATACATAGGTCCAGCCAGAATGAAGAAATGTCAAGTTAAAAAAGCAAGACGGATCCGCAGCACACATAACATGTGCATGACAGCTGCGGACTTCATTGCGGAAATTAGAATCTCCATTGAAGTCAATGGAGAAATTCCGCCATGAGTCCGCCACTGCTCCGCAACAGACAGAGCATGCTGCGGACACCAAATTCCGCTCCGCAGCCTATGCTCCGCAGCGGAATTTTACGCCTCGTCTAAACGAACACTGCTAAATTAAAGTGTAAGTCAATGGACAAACGGCTCCGCTGCGGATTAACGCTGCGGAGTGTCCGCAGCGGAATTTAAGTGAAATTCCGCCACGTGTGAACCCAGCCTAATGCCATAAACATGCCCCCTCATGACCAGATTAAGGCCTCATGCACACGACCGTAGCCCGACCGTAGCCGTGTGCACGGCCGTGATTTTCGGGTCGGCCGGCTGCGGACTGTCAGCGGACTGTCAGCCGCAAGCCGCCCGCACATGCACATGGCCGCGGCCATTGTTTTCAATGAGCCCGGACCGCAACTCCGGACCGTAATAAGACATGGCCGTACTTTCTGCGGTCCGGGCTCCCGGGCCGTGCACGGACCGCAAAAACTACGGTCGTGTGCACGGCCCCATAGAAAAGAATGGGGCCGCAATTCTCCCGTGGATTTTCGGGGGAATTGCGGACGCAAAAACACGGTCGTGTGCATGAGGCCTTAGGCTATGTCCAAACAACCAATTACTATAGTGGTGTAGGGCAAAGCAACTGAAGGTGAATTTTCCTGTAACCAACCACACAGTCAAATACTTGCAGGAAGATAGTTTTAGTACATAAATAGCTGCCAGAGAATAGATAGCTGTCAGAGGAGCAGTCTAAAGATACAGTATATTCAGTGCAAATTTTAATACCATTGCATTGCTAACTGAATAATACCACCATACTGTTAGGCTGGGTTCACACGAGCATGTTACGTCCGTAAAGGACGGAACGTATTTCGGCCGCATGTCCCGGACCGAACACACTGCAGGGAGCCGGGCTCCTAGCATCATACTTATACAGCCACACCTCGACCACATAGTGACTGCATAATACCACCATACTGTTACAGAATAATACAGCCACACCATGACCCCATATTACCACCACATAGTGTCTGAATACCACCTTACTGTTACTGAATAATACCTCCACACCATGACAACATATTACTACCACAAAGTGACTGAATAATGCCATCATAATGTTACTGAATAATACAGCTAAATGATCAACTTATTTCCCACTACATAGTGACTGAACAATACCACCATATTGTTATGGAATAATACTTTCCCACCATGACCACATATTACCACCATAAAGTGAGTAATGCCACCATACTGTTACTGAATAATATAGCCACACCATGCCCACATATTACCACGACGCAGTGACATAATAACACCCTCATATTGTTACTAAATAATACAGCCTCACCATGATCACATATTACTACCTAGTGAATAAATAAAGCCTCCATACTGTTACTGAATAATTTCCCCACACCTTGATTACATATTACTGCCAAATAGTGACTGAATAATGCTACCATGCAGTTACTGAATAATATCTCAACATCATGATCATATATTATCACCATATAGTGAGTGAATAATACCACCATTCCGGCAGGTTTCCGTTTATTAGACGGAATCAATAGCGCAGTCGACTGCGCTATTGATTCCGGCAAAAAAGCGGAAGCCTGCCGGAATTGTGACAATCGGAAACCATTAGCAATGTTTCCATCACCATTGATATCAATGATGAACGTTTGACTATCCATTGAGGGATTCACCCGACGGAAACCTCCGACAGAACCCCTGAACGGAAAGCGAACGCTGATGTGAATTGGCCCTTACCCTGTTCCCACAATGAGATGCTGCTTCTTCTGTGTACTGCTTTGCATCACAATGCCTGCACTGGGAGGTCTGGCTGATTAAGTTATGAAAGTTGCACTATACACTTCAATAAATTGTTTAAGTAAAAAAATCCATACATAGCATTTAAAGAAGCACTCCAGGAATACTTTTTTTTTCCTATTAAGTGTACAATAGGCTATCCTTAAAGAATAATGTTTCAGTTAATGTGCCATTTATGGGTTGTCTGCCATCTTGGTTAGTTCTTCCTCTCTAATATGGTTTATTTTAATGCAGCCTACATTTCCCATGATACTACTGGGTTTGCAGAGGTAGAGTGGGCAGAGTCTTATCACAGTGCACTTGCTCTGCGTCATTTCTAAGGGCAGCAAATGATAGATCAGTAACATAAAACTTCTGCCCCCTAACACACTGCAGAGTCTCCGTGTATGCAGCTTCAGCCTGTCTCCTCTGCCTCGTGCTAGTGACAGATCAGTGACATATAACTTCTTTACTTACACTGCAGTCTCAAAGTATCCTATGTGATGGAGCTTCACAATGCTCTCCCTATCTCTTGCTTTAGATAGATCAGTGACATAGCAGTAGAACAGCTCTCCCGTAACTCACACTGCAGAGTGTGATTCCGCTTCAGCCTGTCTCCTCTGCAGCCTGCTACTGAGAGATTTCTCTGTCAGCTGTTACAAGCAGGAGACAGGAAAGAGCAATGTGAAGCTACATCTCATAGGAATACACTGGACTCTGCACACGGCACACACAGATAGTATAGACAGTTATTGTGAGTCAGAGGAGTTTTATAACTACAGCTCAATTTAAGGACTCATCTATTATATCGCTGCACTCCTGCTCCCTTAAATGCATGGGGGACATATAGAGCTTGGTGGGTAGAGGAGGTGTCTCAAGGCTTCTAGGATGGATTTGATAGGTGATGATGTAATCTTGTAGTGCACAGAATGTTAGTAGAGACTGACCTCCTGTCTATACATGAGAGCACAGACAGAGTGAGATCACATGACTCAGCTGCCCATAATAATAGGTTTGAAAATACACAGATGCAAATGATCTGGAAAGGAACAAATGACACTGCTAGAACATTGCTGGTGATTTAGCATGATGTGTGCAAAAAAAATAAAAAAGTCGGAAAAAGTGTATAAAATATATAATCAATTTGGTGCAAACCATGTAAGCCACTTTTTTGCAGCAATTACTGGCAGGATTTTAGCACATTTTGTTACGTAAAACTCCCCAACAAAAATATTGCAGTATATGAATGGCAATTCATCCGGCTGTTCCAGTAACGTACTACATATGCAAAAGCACACCAGCTATAATTCTGAAGTACATTATAGATCCCGTTTACCCATGGATTATGTCAGATTATACCTAGACTAAAATATATAAAGGAGTCAGACACAGCGTGTTACAATCTACAGTAATGTCTAGTTCTTGAAATAACCTGATATGGTGAATTTATTGCAACAACGAAAAGAATCTGAAAAATGCTGATTATATTGAATGGAAACGTAAAGGGGTTTTCCCATAATCATAATTTATCACCTCTCCACAGGATAGGTTATCAATATCTGATAGGTGGAGGTCTGACCGGTGGTACCCTCACCTATAGAGAGAACAGGCTTACCTTGCCGTTCCTGGGAGCCCCATAGGAATGGAGTGGTAGGTCACATGCTCGACTACTGCTCCATTCATTTCTAAGGGGCTGCTGAAGATAGCGCTCGGCAGCCCTATAGAAATGAATGGAGCAGTGGTCGAGCATGCGCACTACTGCTCCATTACTGTGGGGTTCCCAGGAATGGCAAGGTACGCCCGTTCTCGTGATCAGTGGGGGTGTCAGTGGTGAACCCTCACCAATCAGATATTTATCACCTATCCTGTGGATAGTTCATAAACAATGATTATGGGAAAACCCCTTTAAGTGATTTCCTTAAATTCACTTTATTACCACAAATATAGATTATTTGAGTCAATGTAGCAGTGTGGCAGGACTTTCCTTTTTCAGGAAACCAAACAAAATTAATAGAGAAGCGGTGAACAGGATGACCTTTGGTATTTTTACTATTTTATGTAACATAATGAAGTTAGTGTTTACTGTGCAGTTGTATGGCCATCAAAATTACCTTCAACTGAAGGTATACTTATTGTGTTACTGTCATAAGAGAACAAGGACAGTACCGACCAAAACAATAAAAAAAAAGGGATCCGCCTGGCACCACTATCCACCGCTGCTCATATTTAATTTGGAGAAAGGAACGGGCCCGTTCCCTTCTCCAAATTAACTAACGCTGGGACCCTTCTTCACAAGACTGACCCTGGCTAGCATTACAATACTATGTTCGACAGCCGGCATCATGATGTTGTATGCGCCACCGCACACAACATTCTGACACTGGTCGGCATCAGTCTTGTGAAGCAGAGCCCCAGTGTCAGTATCGTCAGGCCCAAGAGGAGGAACTCCAATTTGTTGAGTGACTCTGCTGTGTATAAGCAGCAGCTTCAGTGCAATGATTTTTTATGTTGCCCCCCTGCACACCTAATGTCTCCCCTTGACTTCCCACAGAGCCCCTGCCCACCTGTCTCAACCCTGCGCCTCCATAGAACCCGTCAGTGTGCATATCCCTCCTAGCCTGCTTCCACCCCTGACACTTTCTGCTCTTAGCCCTCTCCACTCAACAGAGCTCTGCCACCAAGTCTCTTCCCCTTGTCTTCTGACAGAGCCACTACCCACCTGTCTCCTCCCTGCCTCACCACAGAGCCCCTGTCAGGGTGTGTCTCCTCCTGGTTCCACTCTCACCCCTGCCACTTTCTGCTCTCTTAGCGCTCTCCTCTCCACAGAGATCTGCCACTAAATCTCTTCACCTTGTCCCCTACAGAGCCCCGGCCCACCTACTGTCTCGGTCCTGCCCATCCACAGTCCCACTGCCAGTTTGCATCTCACCCCAGTCCCCCTCCCTCCACTCTCCATTGCCACATCCGGTAATGGGGGAGGCAGACGCTTTGACTGTATGGGGCCCAGAAATTTCTGATGGCGGCTTTGAAACCAGGGACTGGAGTTCATACAGTACAATACCGGACTTTACAATGAATATGCATGGGCAAAAGATAGTCGATATTAGGTGGTCAGAATAAACTTGTAAATAAGCGTATAATATGTAATATACTCTATTGGTTGCAGCACCGCATGGCGGCCACTGCCACACTGCTCCCATAGGGGGAGCAACCCAGAGCCCCAAAAGCAGCCATGCTGCCAAGACCACACCAATCCTCCTTGGCTCTGAGCCACATCCCCCTTCAAGAGCAGCACTACAGCAACAGATACCACCACAACATGGGAACAGATTTAATAAGCTCACCTTTCCATGCGCTCCTAGTGGCGAACTGAGAGCACAAGAGCAGAAACACTTCGGAGGTCATTCCCTAATTAAAAATCACCTGGGCCAAATGTGTGGAATGCCTCATGTTCACGCTTATATATTTTTGCCTAGCAGCTATAGATCAAATGATATATTGTGGATGTGTGGTCCGTGTTTAGTCTCACAATACTGATATTATTATGCAGTGTATCCCCCATGTGAACGGCCCCATTGAAATACATGCGTCCGTGTGACGGCCGTTGTTTTAACGGCCATCACATGGACGTATTCAACGCTCGTGTGAATCAGGCCTCATACTCAGTTGTTAAATATGGAAATTATTTGCATTATTTGTTTGTTTCTTGTGTTCTAAACTAGTAATAAAATGTACAATATAGATTTGTATAGTTTTATATGCGTGCAGGCGTTGTTAGGTTATGCGAGGCCCAGGCACATTCTTTGCACAGGGGCCCTCTGCGTCCACCTCTGCTGAGACCCATAACTTTTTTAAATTTTTTAGTCAAAAAAGCTGTGTAAGAGCTTATTCACACGAGCGTGGGGAAACTCGGACATGAAAAATAGCAGTTTTTCACATACGAGTTTCACCAGTGTGGGATCCGTTTTCACGGATCCCCATAGACTTGAGTCTATGGAGGGAACCATGAAAACGGAAGAAAATAAGACATGTTCTATTTTTCAACGGACCCTTCACACGGTTCGTTGAAACAATGGCAGTGTGAACGGTCCCATTAAAATAAATGCGTCTGTGTGACGGCCATTGTTTTAACGGCCGTCACACGGACGAATTCAAAGTTTGTGTGAATAAGCCCCAAGGACTTGTTTTTTGCGGGACAGGTTGTAGTTTTTATTGGTACCATTTTGGGGTACGTGATACTTTTTGATCACTTTTTATTATATGTTTTGGGAGGGGTGGTGCCTAAAAATAGCGATTCTGCCATTGTTTATTTTTTTTTTTGTGTTCACCGTGCGGGAAAAATAACATTATAGTTTGGGTCGTTACTAACGCGGTGATACCAAATATGTGTATATTTTTAAACGGTTTCATTTTTTCACTATAATAAAAGACTTATTATAGGAAAAAAGTCAGTTTTGTTTTTTTTTTTATCTTGAAACTTTTATTTTTACACTTTTGTACATTTTTATGAATTTTAAGGCAGATTTTGACCTGCCTGCGCATTTTTGCAGCGCTTTCCGCCCCTGACCATTGTAAGCTAATGCAAGGACCGTTGGCAAAAAACGCTGTGAAAAAGGCTCGGAAACTAGCGCTGCGGATCAGAGGTGGAACCACAGCTAAAAGCCGCCCGGCAAAAAAAACACTACTCTGCCTCCGATTTCCACATCAAAATCAGCGCCAAAAAACTCTGTGTGAACAGCGCTTTACTGTTCCCAACTGGGACTCACAATCTAAATTCCCTAACTATATGTTTTTGAGAGTGTGGGAGAAAACCCACGAAAACAGTTTAACCCCTTCCCACTTTTCATTATAGTTGTTCCATTGGAAATTTCCGTCGGAGGAACCCCTCAACGGAAATGCAAACTGAAACCATAAGTTTCCGTTTGCATTACCATTGATTTCAATGGTAATTCTTCCATTGCTTATGGTTTCCGTTTGTCACCATTGTGTAAGGTTTCCGTTTGTCTTGACGGAATCAATAGCGCAGTCGCACGTAAAAAATGCAGCGTTCTTGCTTTGCAGTTCTTTTTGGCATCCATGTACGGTACGCGTTTTTTCCACGCGTATGTCATGGGTTTTTTACGTCTGGAAAAAAAAAAAGTGTAGGAGGTGTTTTTTTTTCCTCATTTCTTTAGCAACGGGTGCATGAATCATGGACAGCACACGGGTGACGTCAGTGTGCTGTCCGTTGTTTTCACGCACCCATTGACTTCAAAGGGCTGCGTGGTGCGCAAAAACGTACAAAAAGAGGACATACAGTAAGTTTCATGCAGCAGACACACACTGCGTGAAAAACAACGCATGTCTGAATAGCCCCATTGAATTACATAGCTCCGTGTGACGGCCGTTGCTTTAACGTCCGTAACACGGACGTAAAATACGCTCGTGTGAATCAGGCATTAGCAACATAATTGAGACTTTTGTGCTTATCCCGAGTACAGGAGACTAATAAAAGGTGAATTGAACAATATTTTTAGGCCCAGGAATCAACATGTTTTGGCTCATGAGGCCACAGCAGATAAAGATTGAGAAGCCCTGCCATACATGTCCACTTTTAGGCTGGGTTCCCACAGTGCAGATTTGCTGCAGATTTTGCTTGCATTTTGTAAGCCAAAACCAGAATAGGATCCCTGAAAGCAGACCTATAAGTCCTTTCTTTATTTATTTCTTATGTTTTGGTTTTGATCCTGGTTTTGGGTTAAAAAATGCACGCAAAATCTGCAGCAAATCTGTACTGTGGGAACCCAGCCTTAAGGTATATGCACATTAGGCGGAAAAACTGCAGACTTTACGCAACAGATTTCATTGTGGAAAATCGACAGCATATTACAGCAGCAGCAAAGTGGATGAACAAATCTCATTCACACACTGCAGAAAAAAATCTGCTGCGAAAACCTGCATAAAACGACCTGCGATGCAGATTTTATAATCCGTCAATCATGTCAATTTATCTTGCAGAATCATTGCACTTTTGTTCATTGAGAAGGCAAAAGTACCGCAATAAATAGCAAATAGTGCGATTTTTGTGTTGGAAACACTGCGAACCCGCCACAAAAATTGCATCTCTAAAATAAAACTGCAATAAATGCAATAAAAAAGTTCATACTTACTTTCCTGGCATTGCAATAGTGACGGCTCCTTGTCCCCCCGACTGTTCGCCGTACTCTGGCCTCCTGGGATGACGTTTTATCTCATGTGACTGCTGCATCCAATCACAAGCTGTAAGGGTATGTTCACATGGCTTATTTTAGAAAAATCGGAAGCAGAACGCCTCCAAACATCTGCCCATTGATTTCAATGGGAAAAACGGCGTTCTGTTCAGACGGGCTGTTTTTTTACGCGGCCGCTTTGAAAAGCGGCCGTGTAAAAAAACGCTTGCGAAAAAGAAGTGCATGTCACTTCTTGAGCCGTTTTTGAAGCCGATTCTCATAGACTTTATAGAAAAACAGCTCCAAAAACGGCCGTAAAAAAACGCAGCGAAAAACGCGAGTTTGCTTAAAAAAACAGCTGAAAATCAGAAGCGGTTTTCCCTTGAAAACAGCTCCATATTTTCAGATGTTTTTAATTTTGTGTGTGCACATACCCTTACGGTCACATGGGCTGCAGCGTCATCACAGGAGGCCAGACTGCACGGAGACTTGACGTGGGAAGCAGTGACGCGTTGCTATAGCAATGCCAGTGAGGTAACAGGTAAGTGTTGTTGGTTTTTTTCATTGATTTTTTTTCTGCTATATTTTCATATATATTCATATATATTGATTCCAGCCGAAAATCTGCACCACAATTTGGTGCGGTCTTTCGGACAAAATTCCCTGCAGGTCCTAGGTCGGATATGCTGCATACTTTTCCGCAGCATATCTGACCTGTGTGGATCATAGCCTTAAAATACATTTTAGAATATACAGAACATGAACAGATATTGTGGTTGCAGTTAGTGTTATAATATAAATATACGGTGTGTGCATATATATATATATGTATATATATATATATATATATATATATATATATATATATATATATATATATATACATACATACATATACGTAGACATATATAGGACAAACCAGAAAATGAGAATTAGAAAATGAAAAGAGTCATCTGGTCCATGGGGAATAAGGACACATAATAAAAGTCATGGATAATGCCCTCCATAACATCCTTTTTTCCTCTATAGGGTCAGGGAAAACAAATAACTGCTGAGTAGGCAGAGAGCATTAACCATTGTGACAAAAAAAATAATCCACTTGTGTGACTATATAAAGAGGAAAGGTCTCTGCTAGAGATGAGCGAACCGGGACAACCGAACCCGGTTTCGGTCCGAACTTCAGGAAAAGTTCGGTTCGCAGCGAATCCGAACTTTACCGGGTTCGGCCGAACCCGTTTTGACCGAACCCGGCTACATTTTGGCGCCTGCCACATGTTACATCTAAAATGGAGGATTACAGAAGATCACCTGACATCAGGCTACCCCATAATGCCTTGCAAACGGCTCTCCCAGCCTATCGGGAGGCAGCATAGGGGCGGGCTCAAGCCTGCAATAAAAGTCTATGCACGGAGCTCAGCGGCCATTTTACAGACAGGAGCTGTAGGAATAGCATCTCTGTGCAGTAAGGGAAAGCTTTAGGAATCTAAAAGGCAGGAATTCAGAAATCGAAGGGGCTCATCCACTACTCACTACTCAGCCAGTGTGTGAATACGCTTTTATAAGGGGCTCATCCCCGTTGCATCCAACTTGCAATACAGGCAGCCTAGTAGTACTATAAGGCCCAGCATTCCCTGAGTGCACTGCAGCGAGGCTGATTGAAATTCTCATTCATTGCCATTTGCCAAGCCAGTGTCCGTGTGTGAATACGCTTTTAAAAGGGGCTCATCCCTGGAATAACAATCCAACTTGCCATACAGGCAGCCTAGAAGTACTACAACGCCCAGCATTCCCTGAGTGCACTGCAGCGAGGCTGATTGAAATTCTCATTCATTGCCATTTGCCAAGCCAGTGTCCGTGTGTGAATACGCTTTTAGAAGGGGCTCATCCCCATTGCATCCAACTTGCAATACAGGCAGCCTTTGTAGTAGTGGTAGTAGTAGTACTACAAGGCCCAGCATTCCCTGAGTGCACTGCAGCGAGGCTGATTGAAATTCTCATTCATTGCCATTTGCCAAGCCAGTGTCCGTGTGTGAATACGCTTTTAAAAGGGGCTCATCCCTGGCCGTTATTAACAGGATAACAATCCAACTTGCCATACAGGCAGCCTAGAAGTACTACAACGCCCAGCATTCCCTGAGTGCACTGCAGCGAGGCTGATTGAAATTCTCATTCATTGCCATTTGCCAAGCCAGTGTCCGTGTGTGAATACGCTTTTAA
The DNA here is from genome assembly GCF_050947455.1 of Rhinoderma darwinii. Taxonomy (NCBI): domain Eukaryota; kingdom Metazoa; phylum Chordata; class Amphibia; order Anura; family Rhinodermatidae; genus Rhinoderma; species Rhinoderma darwinii. The sequence goes on from NC_134693.1 coordinate 49,273,900, forward strand.
AAGGGGCTCATCCCTGGAATAACAATCCAACTTGCCATACAGGCAGCCTAGAAGTACTACAACGCCCAGCATTCCCTGAGTGCACTGCAGCGAGGCTGATTGAAATTCTCATTCATTGCCATTTGCCAAGCCAGTGTCCGTGTGTGAATACGCTTTTAAAAGGGGCTCATCCCTGGAATAACAATCCAACTTGCCATACAGGCAGCCTAGTAGTACTACAAGGCCCAGCATTCCCTGAGTGCACTGCAGCGAGGCTGATTGAAATTCTCATTCATTGCCATTTGCCAAGCCAGTGTCCGTGTGTGAATACGCTTTTAGAAGGGGCTCATCCCCATTGCATCCAACTTGCAATACAGGCAGCCTTTGTAGTAGTGGTAGTAGTAGTACTACAAGGCCCAGCATTCCCTGAGTGCACTGCAGCGAGGCTGATTGAAATTCTCATTCATTGCCATTTGCCAAGCCAGTGTCCGTGTGTGAATACGCTTTTAAAAGGGGCTCATCCCTGGCCGTTATTAACAGGATAACAATCCAACTTGCCATACAGGCAGCCTAGAAGTACTACAACGCCCAGCATTCCCTGAGTGCACTGCAGCGAGGCTGATTGAAATTCTCATTCATTGCCATTTGCCAAGCCAGTGTCCGTGTGTGAATACGCTTTTAGAAGGGGCTCATCCCCATTGCATCCAACTTGCAATACAGGCAGCCTTTGTAGTAGTGGTAGTAGTAGTACTACAAGGCCCAGCATTCCCTGAGTGCACTGCAGCGAGGCTGATTGAAATTCTCATTCATTGCCATTTGCCAAGCCAGTGTCCGTGTGTGAATACGCTTTTAAAAGGGGCTCATCCCTGGAATAACAATCCAACTTGCCATACAGGCAGCCTAGTAGTACTACAAGGCCCAGCATTCCCTGAGTGCACTGCAGCGAGGCTGATTGAAATTCTCATTCATTGCCATTTGCCAAGCCAGTGTCCGTGTGTGAATACGCTTTTAGAAGGGGCTCATCCCCATTGCATCCAACTTGCAATACAGGCAGCCTTTGTAGTAGTGGTAGTAGTAGTACTACAAGGCCCAGCATTCCCTGAGTGCACTGCAGCGAGGCTGATTGAAATTCTCATTCATTGCCATTTGCCAAGCCAGTGTCCGTGTGTGAATACGCTTTTAAAAGGGGCTCATCCCTGGCCGTTATTAACAGGATAACAATCCAACTTGCCATACAGGCAGCCTAGAAGTACTACAACGCCCAGCATTCCCTGAGTGCACTGCAGCGAGGCTGATTGAAATTCTCATTCATTGCCATTTGCCAAGCCAGTGTCCGTGTGTGAATACGCTTTTAGAAGGGGCTCATCCCCATTGCATCCAACTTGCAATACAGGCAGCCTTTGTAGTAGTGGTAGTAGTAGTACTACAAGGCCCAGCATTCCCTGAGTGCACTGCAGCGAGGCTGATTGAAATTCTCATTCATTGCCATTTGCCAAGCCAGTGTCCGTGTGTGAATACGCTTTTAAAAGGGGCTCATCCCTGGAATAACAATCCAACTTGCCATACAGGCAGCCTAGTAGTACTACAAGGCCCAGCATTCCCTGAGTGCACTGCAGCGAGGCTGATTGAAATTCTCATTCATTGCCATTTGCCAAGCCAGTGTCCGTGTGTGAATACGCTTTTAAAAGGGGCTCATCCCTGGAATAACAATCCAACTTGCCATACAGGCAGCCTAGTAGTACTACAAGGCCCAGCATTCCCTGAGTGCACTGCAGCGAGGCTGATTGAAATTCTCATTCATTGCCATTTGCCAAGCCAGTGTCCGTGTGTGAATACGCTTTTAGAAGGGGCTCATCCCCATTGCATCCAACTTGCAATACAGGCAGCCTTTGTAGTAGTGGTAGTAGTAGTACTACAAGGCCCAGCATTCCCTGAGTGCACTGCAGCGAGGCTGATTGAAATTCTCATTCATTGCCATTTGCCAAGCCAGTGTCCGTGTGTGAATACGCTTTTAAAAGGGGCTCATCCCTGGCCGTTATTAACAGGATAACAATCCAACTTGCCATACAGGCAGCCTAGAAGTACTACAACGCCCAGCATTCCCTGAGTGCACTGCAGCGAGGCTGATTGAAATTCTCATTCATTGCCATTTGCCAAGCCAGTGTCCGTGTGTGAATACGCTTTTAAAAGGGGCTCATCCCTGGAATAACAATCCAACTTGCCATACAGGCAGCCTAGAAGTACTACAACGCCCAGCATTCCCTGAGTGCACTGCAGCGAGGCTGATTGAAATTCTCATTCATTGCCATTTGCCAAGCCAGTGTCCGTGTGTGAATACGCTTTTAAAAGGGGCTCATCCCTGGAATAACAATCCAACTTGCCATACAGGCAGCCTAGTAGTACTACAAGGCCCAGCATTCCCTGAGTGCACTGCAGCGAGGCTGATTGAAATTCTCATTCATTGCCATTTGCCAAGCCAGTGTCCGTGTGTGAATACGCTTTTAGAAGGGGCTCATCCCCATTGCATCCAACTTGCAATACAGGCAGCCTTTGTAGTAGTGGTAGTAGTAGTACTACAAGGCCCAGCATTCCCTGAGTGCACTGCAGCGAGGCTGATTGAAATTCTCATTCATTGCCATTTGCCAAGCCAGTGTCCGTGTGTGAATACGCTTTTAAAAGGGGCTCATCCCTGGAATAACAATCCAACTTGCCATACAGGCAGCCTAGAAGTACTACAAGGCCCAGCATTCCCTGAGTGCACTGCAGCGAGGCTGATTGAAATTCTCATTCATTGCCATTTGCCAAGCCAGTGTCCGTGTGTGAATACGCTTTTAGAAGGGGCTCATCCCCATTGCATCCAACTTGCAATACAGGCAGCCTTTGTAGTAGTGGTAGTAGTAGTACTACAAGGCCCAGCATTCCCTGAGTGCACTGCAGCGAGGCTGATTGAAATTCTCATTCATTGCCATTTGCCAAGCCAGTGTCCGTGTGTGAATACGCTTTTAAAAGGGGCTCATCCCTGGAATAACAATCCAACTTGCCATACAGGCAGCCTAGTAGTACTACAAGGCCCAGCATTCCCTGAGTGCACTGCAGCGAGGCTGATTGAAATTCTCATTCATTGCCATTTGCCAAGCCAGTGTCCGTGTGTGAATACGCTTTTAAAAGGGGCTCATCCCTGGAATAACAATCCAACTTGCCATACAGGCAGCCTAGTAGTACTACAAGGCCCAGCATTCCCTGAGTGCACTGCAGCGAGGCTGATTGAAATTCTCATTCATTGCCATTTGCCAAGCCAGTGTCCGTGTGTGAATACGCTTTTAAAAGGGGCTCTGAAATGTCTGGGAAAAAAAAGGTTGTGAAAGGACGGGGTAGAGGAAGAAACACCCATGCCGTCTCCTCTTCCAGTCCAAATGTTGGATCTGTTGGTGCCAGACCCAGTAGCAGCATTTGTGGCACAAGACATGTGCCCAGTTCCACTAGTAGCAGCTGCCATGTGCCTGCTAGTAGTAGTATCAGCAAGCCAGACTTGTCCATCTCCTCCGGTGGGCGGGTTACTTTAGACAATACGGCCATTGTGGACTGGTTGGCTGGCTCGCGGTCATCTCAGCAGGAAGACTCTGACGATCTGGCTTCAAGCCAGGTTTCGTTGGATTCCAGATCCTCTACAGTTCCTTGGCACGGTGACAGTAGTAATATAGGTATTTCTAGCGTTTCCATTCCATCATCTATGTCTTCGCTCCCCCTTCCTAGCGGGAAGCCATCTTTCCTGAGAGTCCTAAGAGACATCTCCTCGGGTGCGAAGGAAGATACTGAACAACATAGTGATGATGATGATTTGTTTTCCGCGAGTCAGCCAACGGAGTGTGTTGCGGCGGTGGTGGAGGTGGAAGCGGTGACCGAGACGCATAGCTGCGGTAGTGGGGGTGTTGGTGGTGGTAGCCGTGGTGGCAGACGCAGTAATGAGGGGGGGCATGGAGCCCGCCATGATGTCACATCACATTCACAACACAGTGACAGAAGTGGCGGGGATGATGAGGAAGGCTATGATGATGATGTTGTTTTAGACAGGACGTGGGAACCAGGTGACGAGGTGATGACGGCGTCAGAGGAGGAGGGTAGTAGTGGCGGCACTGGATGTGATAAACAGCCAAGCCGAGGTAGGGGCAGAAGTCAATCTGCAAAACGTTGCAGCGGTAGGGTCAGCTCAGGAGCCGGTGACGGCGACACAGATGCTGGTGTAGGTTCCCGAAAAAAGCCTGCCAGACAAGGGGCAAGCTCGGGTGGTTGTGGTGGTGGTGGTGGTGGTGGACGTGGTACTACCTCTTTACGGTACTCTGCCGTGTGGCAATTTTTCTGTACCTTCCCAGAGGAGGAAAACATGGCACAGTGCCGTATCTGCAAGCAGAAAGTAAGGCGTGGGCAGGGCAGCAATGTAGGAACTACTGCTCTACGTAAACACATGGAACGGCATCACAAGGCCATGTGGGACAATCAACATGCCCCACCATCATGTACATCTAATGAAGACCCCTCTTCCGCTGCTGCTGCTGCTCCGAGTCCCTGTCATCTAAGTAGTAGCCAGGCCTTATCCACCATGTCGTTGTCATCATCATCATCACTGTCATCTAGTGCTCCTCCTATGTCCCGTCAGTTATCCATTACGGAATCGTTGTCCAATAAGCAACAATATATACCCAGTCATCCACTTGTCGTGCGGCTTAATTCACACCTGGCAAAGTTGTTGGTGGTGCAGTCGCTGCCATACCACCTGGTCGACTCCGCCGGCTTCAAGCAATTGATGGCGTGCGCTCAGCCTAGGTGGCGAATACCTAGCCGACATTACTTCTCCAAAACAGCTGTCCCTGCCTTGCACAAGCATGTGGAGGAAAAGGTGTCCAAGTCCTTGCAATTATCCGTGTGCAGCAGGGTACATGCCACCGTCGACACGTGGAGCAGCAACTATGGGCAGGGACAGTACATGTCTTTCACGGCCCACTGGGTCAATATTTTGCAGTCCGATGCACCACCGCAGCAATGCCAGGCATTACCACCTCCACGCTTGTATGTTTCTAGTTCAACTCCGGACACCAGGCGCCTACCATCCTTCTCCTCCTACTCCTCCTCCTCCTCCTTGCCTTCCTCCTTGGAGGTCTTCCCGTCCCCGACAGGACACAGCGTATCTTCCACTCCTCCTCCCTCCTCTTTTCATAGGTGCAAGGTGAAGCGCCACAACGCTGTCTTACACCTGCTGAGCCTGGGCGAGAAAAGCCACACAGGGCAGGAGCTGCTGCTGTGCATCAAGGAGGAAATCGCACGCTGGCTGTCTCCTCTGAAACTCACACTGGGCAATGTTGTCTCTGATAACGGCAAGAACGTTGTGGCTGCACTGCGTCTAGGTCACCTGACACACGCTCCTTGCATGGCACATGTGATCAATCTGGTCATAACACGCTTCTTAAAGTCATATGTTGGTTTGAAGGGTGTGCTGGCCATGTCCAGGAGGGTTTGCGTTCGCTTTAGACGTTCGTATGCATTTAAGCACGCCCTCCTGGACTTGCAGCGTCAAAACAATCTCCCAGAACACAGCCTGATTTGCGACGTTCCAACACGATGGAATTCCACCCTGCACATGTTGGACCGTCTGTACGAACAGCGGAAAGCCGTGAATGATTTCCTGATGCAGCAGACGGGCAGCGTTTGGAGCCAGTGTAATTTCGAGCTCAGGCACTGGCAGCTGGTTAGAGACGCATGTCGCGTTTTGAGGCCCTTTGAAGAGGCCACACGATTTGTGAGCCGTGACGCTAGCGGAATGAACGATGTTATGCCGCTGATATTCATTATGGAGCAAACGCTCACAGCGATGATTCAGCAAAGGATGGAGGAAGGATCACATCTGGCTATGGATGTTGAGGAGGAGGAGGAGGATGAGGAAACAGGACCTGAAGAGGAGCTGGATTTGGAGATGGAATCACAGGAAGGGATAGGGGACGAGGCAGCCGCACAACATGACAGTGATGGTGGTGATGACGAGTCTGACGACGACCTTGATGATGGACAACCATGGCAGTATGGGGCGGAGATGGAACCAACCGGGCCCTCTGAAACGCTGGCCAGGATGGCGAGCTGTATGCTTCGTTACTTGCGCGCTGACTGTCGTATTGTTAGCATGAAGCAAAGAGATGACTACTGGATAGCCACACTTTTAGACCCTCGGTATAAAGCCAGAATGGGGGAGTTTTTTGCGCCTTCCGAGAGGGAGGCAAAATTGGCTTATTATAGAGAGAAGCTATGCAGCCAGCTTGTCATGGCTTTCAAACGGCAGACACCCGCTGCAAGCATGTCTGACCGGGGGGCCACTCTCCGCTCCCCACTGTCTCATCGTTCCACCGCCTCTGGCAGAGCTACCTCTGCAATAGGCGGCAGCCGTGGCAGCAGCGGCAGCAGCAGCAGCAGCAGCAGCCAATTCAGTTTGGAAAATATGATGACAACATTTTTACATCCAATACCCCGACCTGACACACATCGTAGCACTAGTCACCAAAGGGATGTTCACCATCTCCAGGTGCAGCACCTAAACAACCAGGTTCACTCGTACTTGGACTGTGCCCTTTCTCCGTCAGAAATGCTGATCCCAGACCCCATGGACTTCTGGGTCAGCAGATTGGATCATTGGCAAGAACTGGCCCAGTTTGCCATGGGTGTACTGTCTTGTCCACCCTCCAGTGTAGCGTCAGAGAGGGTATTCAGCGCAGCAGGGGGCTTCGTCACCCCTAAGCGAACAAGATTGTCCGCCAACAGCTTGGAAAATCTCACGTTTCTGAAAATGAATCAAGCGTGGATCGGTGAGGATTTTAAAACCCCTGTGCCTGATGCCACTGATTAGATCTTACATTGCTGCTGCTGCTGCCGCCTGCTACTGCCGCCTGCTACTATGGGATTCTGTCCTGTCCACTCTTTTTTTAATGTGCCGCTGTTGGTGCTGCAGCTGCTACTACTTCTACCACCAATCCACCCCAGTGCCGTCTGCTACAAGCAGGCCTGCCCCACCAGAGGGCTTTGTCCTGTGACTCTCCAGTCTCTTTTTTTAATGTGCTGCTACTACTGCTACTACTGCTTGCACCCTTGCTGTCTGTGTTGGCTAGTACCTCTACTACCACCAATACACCTACACTGCCATCTGCTACAAGCAGGCCTGAGGCCTGCCCCACTACAGGGCTTTGTCCTCCTGTGACTGTCCAGTCTCTTTTTTTAATGTGCTGCTACTACTGCTACTACTGCTTGCACCCTTGCTGTCTGTGTTGGCTACCTCGACTACTACCACCAATACACCTCCACTGCCGCCCGTCTGCTACAAGCAGGCCTGAGGCCTGCCCCACCACAGGGCTTTGTCCTCCTGTGACTGTCCAGTCTCTCTTTTTTTTAATGTGCTGCTACTACTGCTACTACTGCTTGCACCCTTGCTGTCTGTGTTGGCTACCTCTAATACCACCAATACACCTACACTGCCGCCCGTCTGCTACAAGCAGGCCTACCCCACCACAGGGCTATGTCCTGTGACTGTCGTCCAGTCTCTTTTTTTAATGTGCTGCTGCTACTACCAGTCCTACCACCCTTGCTGTCTGTGTTGGCTAGTCTACCTCTACTACCACCAATACACCTCCACTGCCGTCTGCTACAAGCAGGCCTGAGGCCTGCCCCACCACAGGGCTTTGCCCTCCTCTGACTGTCCAGTCTCTTTTTTTAATGTGCTGCTACTACTGCTACTACTGCTTGCACCCTTGCTGTCTGTGTTGGCTACCTCGGCTACTACCAGTCTACCACCAATACACCTCCACTGCCGCCCGTCTGCTACAAGCAGGCCTGAGGCCTGCCCCACCACAGGGCTTTGCCCTCCTCTGACTGTCCAGTCTCTTTTTTTAATGTGCTGCTACTACTGCTACTACTGCTTGCACCCTTGCTGTCTGTGTTGGCTACCTCGACTACTACCACCAATACACCTCCACTGCCGCCCGTCTGCTACAAGCAGGCCTGAGGCCTGCCCCACCACAGGGCTTTGCCCTCCTCTGACTGTCCAGTCTCTTTTTTTAATGTGCTGCTACTACTGCTACTACTGCTTGCACCCTTGCTGTCTGTGTTGGCTACCTCGACTACTACCACCAATACACCTCCACTGCCGCCCGTCTGCTACAAGCAGGCCTGAGGCCTGCCCCACCACAGGGCTTTGCCCTCCTCTGACTGTCCAGTCTCTTTTTTTAATGTGCTGCTACTACTGCTACTACTGCTTGCACCCTTGCTGTCTGTGTTGGCTACCTCGGCTACTACCAGTCTACCACCAATACACCTCCACTGCCGCCCGTCTGCTACAAGCAGGCCTGAGGCCTGCCCCACCACAGGGCTTTGTCCTCCTGTGACTGTCCAGTCTCTCTTTTTTTTAATGTGCTGCTACTACTGCTACTACTGCTTGCACCCTTGCTGTCTGTGTTGGCTACCTCTAATACCACCAATACACCTACACTGCCGCCCGTCTGCTACAAGCAGGCCTACCCCACCACAGGGCTATGTCCTGTGACTGTCGTCCAGTCTCTTTTTTTAATGTGCTGCTGCTACTACCAGTCCTACCACCCTTGCTGTCTGTGTTGGCTAGTCTACCTCTACTACCACCAATACACCTCCACTGCCGTCTGCTACAAGCAGGCCTGAGGCCTGCCCCACCACAGGGCTTTGCCCTCCTCTGACTGTCCAGTCTCTTTTTTTAATGTGCTGCTACTACTGCTACTACTGCTTGCACCCTTGCTGTCTGTGTTGGCTACCTCGACTACTACCACCAATACACCTCCACTGCCGCCCGTCTGCTACAAGCAGGCCTGAGGCCTGCCCCACCACAGGGCTTTGTCCTCCTCTGACTGTCCAGTCTCTTTTTTTAATGTGCTGCTACTACTGCTACTACTGCTTGCACCCTTGCTGTCTGTGTTGGCTACCTCGACTACTACCACCAATAAACCTCCACTGCCGCCCGTCTGCTACAAGCAGGCCTGCCCCACCACAGGGCTTTGTCCTGTGACTGTCGTCCAGTGTCTTTTAATGTGCTGCTACTACTCACCCTTGCCAATAAAAAGGGTCAATTTTTGGAGGGCTTGTGAAAAGCCATTGCTTGTTGCTTTTACATCCATGTATGGAAGAACCCCGGCAGGCATCTGCCAATAAAAAGGGTCAATTTTTGGAGGGCTTGTGAAAAGCCATTGCTTGTTGCTTTAATGCTTTTACATCCATGTATGGAAGAACCCCGGCAGGCATCTGCCAATAAAAAGGGTCAATTTTTGGAGGGCTTGTGAAAAGCCATTGCTTGTTGCTTTAATGCTTTTACATCAATGTATGGAAGAACCCCGGCAGGCATCTGCCAATAAAAAGGGTCAATTTTTGGAGGGCTTGTGAAAAGCCATTGCTTGTTGCTTTAATGCTTTTACATCCATGTATGGAAGAACCCCGGCAGGCATCTGCCAATAAAAAGGGTCAATTTTTGGAGGGCTTGTGAAAAGCCATTGCTTGTTGCTTTAATGCTTTTACATCCATGTATGGAAGAACCCCGGCAGGCATCTGCCAATAAAAAGGGTCAATTTTTGGAGGGCTTGTGAAAAGCCATTGCTTGTTGCTTTAATGCTATTACATCCATGTATGGAAGAACCCCGGCAGGCATCTGCCAATAAAAAGGGTCAATTTTTGGAGGGCTTGTGAAAAGCCATTGCTTGTTGCTTTAATGCTTTTACATCCATGTATGGAAGAACCCCGGCAGGCATCTGCCAATAAAAAGGGTCAATTTTTGGAGGGCTTGTCAAAAGCCATTGCTTGTTGCTTTTACATCAATGTATGGAAGAACCCCGGCAGGCATCTGCCAATAAAAAGGGTCAATTTTTGGAGGGCTTGTGAAAAGCCATTGCTTGTTGCTTTAATGCTTTTACATCCATGTATGGAAGAACCCCGGCAGGCATCTGCCAATAAAAAGGGTCAATTTTTGGAGGGCTTGTGAAAAGCCATTGCTTGTTGCTTTAATGCTTTTACATCAATGTATGGAAGAACCCCGGCAGGCATCTGCCAATAAAAAGGGTCAATTTTTGGAGGGCTTGTGAAAAGCCATTGCTTGTTGCTTTAATGCTTTTACATCCATGTATGGAAGAACCCCGGCAGGCATCTGCCAATAAAAAGGGTCAATTTTTGGAGGGCTTGTGAAAAGCCATTGCTTGTTGCTTTAATGCTTTTACATCCATGTATGGAAGAACCCCGGCAGGCATCTGCCAATAAAAAGGGTCAATTTTTGGAGGGCTTGTGAAAAGCCATTGCTTGTTGCTTTAATGCTATTACATCCATGTATGGAAGAACCCCGGCAGGCATCTGCCAATAAAAAGGGTCAATTTTTGGAGGGCTTGTGAAAAGCCATTGCTTGTTGCTTTAATGCTTTTACATCCATGTATGGAAGAACCCCGGCAGGCATCTGCCAATAAAAAGGGTCAATTTTTGGAGGGCTTGTCAAAAGCCATTGCTTGTTGCTTTTACATCAATGTATGGAAGAACCCCGGCAGGCATCTGCCAATAAAAAGGGTCAATTTTTGGAGGGCTTGTGAAAAGCCATTGCTTGTTGCTTTTACATCCATGTATGGAAGAACCTCGGCAGGCATCTGCCAATAAAAAGGGTCAATTTTTGGAGGGCTTGTGAAAAGCCATTGCTTGTTGCTTTTACATCCATGTATGGATGAACCCCGGCAGGCATCTGCCAATAAAAAGGGTCAATTTTTGGAGGGCTTGTCAAAAGCCATTGCTTCTTCTTTTACCACCTTATATGTATGAACCCTGGCAGGCATCAGCCGCCTAAAATGGTAAATTTTTGTACCTTTTTTAACAATGCATTAAGCATACAACATGCACAAGTGCAGTGGTTTCTGTTAGTTATCTCCGTGTCCCATCCGTTTTCCTAGAGCCATACATGTTGGCGTAACTTTGACACCAACTTTGCATTAAAGACAGCTCAAAAGTACTTGGATACACTCATGGGTGACCTAAGAGTGTTATACAGGGCTTCTAGGGCTTTAAAACAGTGTTATACACGATTTTTAGGGGCTTTCTTGTATTACAGGTTCGGTCAGAACTAGTTCGGTCCGAATCGAACTTTTGCACGAAATTCGGCGAACTTGCCGAACCGAACTTTTCATAAGTTCGCTCATCTCTAGTCTCTGCTGTTGTGTGGAATTTTTGGCAGTTTTTGAAAGTAAAGGGTTCCGTTTCCTCCAAGTGTCTCCTTAGGACTAGGTCTGACTTGCCAGATAAAAGTTTCCGGGCACCTTGTATGTATGGTAATGCAGTCAATGATAGGAGTGTGGTTTAACGGCAAATTAACTGTACATTTATTACGAAAGTATTTGGAAGTAAACAGCGTTGTGCATGGGGATAAGATATTTTTTTTCACCACAGACTTGAACAGTTTGAACGATGACCGTTGCAGGACAGTATAGATAATATACTTACACAACAGTGCCCCCTTTTGGTTATAAGAACCACACTACGCCAACATTTTCGCAAAGGTTACACAGAACAGTTTTATCCAATAAAGATGTTTCAATGAAGGGTTTGTCATTTAGCAGAATTCCTTGAGAGATCATCGAGTCTACAGCATAATCTTTTTTTCATGATTCCTAATAATAATTTAGCTTTGCTACACCTCTGCTTACCACATGCAGTGTGGCAACGTATTTTGTCATATGTTAATCTTGAATCTAAAAGAAATTGAATAGTCATCAACAAAATTTCTTTCAAACGAAACTTTGGGTAATATTGCGAAATATAGTTAAAGCAAATTTACCTATTGGATATTATTAAGACATCAAAAACATTATTCTGCTCGGTTACGTTCACAGTTCTTTTTATCACTTTAAACCTTTAATGACGCAGCCTAGTTTGGGCTTTAAGGCTCAGAGCCCATTTTTCAAATGTGACGTGTCACTTTATGTGGTAATAACTCTGGAATGCTTATACCTATCCAAGCGATTCTGAGATTGTTTTCTAGTGACACATTGGACTTTATGTCAGTGGTAAAATTTGGTTGATATATTCAGTGTTTATTTGTGAAAAAGAGAAAAATGTAAAGAAAATGTTGAAAAATTAGCATTTTTCTAAATTTAAATGTATCTGATAGTAATACCACACAAAATAGTGACTAGTTCACATTTCCCACATGTCTACTTTTATGCTTGCATAATTTTTGGAACATTTTTTTATTTTTCTAGGACGTTACAAGACTTAGAATATAATCAGCACTTTCTCATATTTTGATTTAAGCCATTAGAAAGAGGGGGCGGCCCCCTCCAACAGCCCATACCCCCCCCCCACAATGCGATTGCGGGGTGCCGATGGTTGTCATGGCAGCCCGGAGGTCTAATAAAGCCCCCAGGTCTGCTTTCTCTATGCCTGTGTTAAACCCTGTCTTTGGCAGTGCCTAACAGAAGCTTGTAAAAATGACTATACACTTCAATACATTAGCATTGCGGTGTATTGAACCAGCGATCTGATGATAGCTGGTTCAAAGTCCCCTAGGGAGAAAAAAATATATTAAAAGTTCAAATAAACAGCCTGTTCCCATTTTTTTGTAAGGTAATGTAAAAAATAAACAAAATTGGCATCGTTGCATCCGGAAAAAGTCAGAACTATTACAATATAGCATTATTTAACTCGCACAGTGAACTCCGTAAAAAAACAAAATGGCAGAATCGCTGTGTTTTGTTCAACTTAGCGGTAAAAAAAAAAGTAATAAAAAGTGATCAAAGATGGTACCAATAAAAACCACAGCTCGTGCCGCAAAAAATAAGCTCTCACCGCTCAATCGATGAAAAAATAAAAAAAGTTATGGCTTTCAGAATATTACAACACAATTTTTTTTTTAACAAATAGTTTTTTATTTTTAAAGAGGCTCTGTCACCACATTATAAGTGGCCTGCTACATAAGGAGATGGGCGCTATAATGTAGGTGACAGCAGTGCTTTTTATTTAAAAAAACAATCTATTTTCACCACTTTATTAGCGATTTTAGATTTATGCTAATGAGTTTCTCAATAGACAACTGGGCGTGTTTTATTATTGACCAAGTGGGCGTTGTACAGAGGAGTGTATGACGCTGACCAATCAGCGTCATACACTTCTCTCCATTCATTTAATCAGCGCATAGGGATCCTTTTAGATCTCTATGTGCTGTCTTATACTAACACATTAACGATACTGAAGTGTTTAGACAGTTAATAGACATTCCACGGGATGTCTATTCACAATCTGTGCACTCCGTTACTGTTTCTATGGTAGTTACAGCAGAACAAGCGTAATCTCGTTGTAACCTGTCATTTACAGTGTAATCTCGCGAGATTATGCTTGCTCTGCTGTAACTACCACAGAAACAGTAACGAAGTGCAGGGATTGTGAATAGACATCGCGTGGAATGTCTATTCACTGTCTAAACACTTCAGTATCGTTAATGTGTTAGTATAAGACAGGACATAGAGATCTAAAAGAATCCCTATGCGCTGATTAAATGAATGGAGAGAAGTGTATGACGCTGATTAGTCAGCGGCATACACTTCTCTGTACAACGCCCACTTGGTCAATAGTAAAACACGCAAAGTTGTCCATTGAGCAACTCATTAGCATAAATCTAAAATCGCTAATAAAGTGGTGAAAATAGATAGTTTTTTTTAAAATAAAAAGAACTGCTGTCACCTACATCATAGCGCCCATCTCCTTATGTAGGAGATAGGGCACTTATAATGTGGTGACAGAGCCTCTTTAACCCCTTGCGTACCTTCAACGTAATAGTACGTCGCTGGCCGCTTATTCCAGCGTACCTTCGACGTACTATTACGGCGCAGGAATAAACTGTCACTATGTGAAATCACATAGTGACAGAACAGCGGCGGCAGCTGTCATTGACAGCTAACCGTCTCTGCTACCGGCCTGGGGACCAATTAGCAGTCCCCAATGCCGGCGATTGCTGTGATTGGTCAGTCTCTGAAGACTGACCAAGCACAGCCGTCTGTGACGTCGTCTGCAGGAGAAAGCTCCTGTCACTTTCTCTGATCTCCTCACTTCTGTGAGATACGTGAGGAGATCAGAGAAAGCGGTGTAAAAAAAAAAAACACTATTTTTATTAACCCCTTCCTGAAAATGGGCGTATAGTAACGCCCTGAGGATGAAGCGGGCACAGGAGCTGTGCTCGCACCATCTTCATCGGATGTCGGCTGTAATATACAGCCGACATCCCACTGCAACTACAGCAATCACTGTCCTCTCCGATCGCTGTAGTTTAACCCCTTAAATGCCGCTGTCAATAGCGACAGCGGCATTTAAGTGATTGATACAGAGGGAGGGGGCTCCCTCTGTACCCCATTGCCCCCCCCCCCCCCCCCGCGAAAAATTGCGGGGTTCTGATGGTTGCGATGGCAACCAGGAAGCCTAGCAACGGCTTCCTGGTTGCCAGGTACGGGAGCCTATTAGGTCCTGCCCAAGGCAGGACGTAATAGGCTCAACTGTCAGTTGTAAAGTGACAGTTACAATACACTGCACTACATCAGTACATACAGAAGTAGTGCAGTGTATTGTGCAGGGGATCAGAAGATCAGATCTTCCAGTCCCCTAGTATGTGTAAAATAAAAAGTGAAAAAAAAGTCAAAAAAAAGTTTTAGATAAATAAATAAATACAAGTTTTACATAATGAAAACAATAATCGCCTTGTTTCCCTGATCAAGCCCTTTATAATTAGAAAAAAAATGAAAAAAAAGACAAAAACTAGACATAATAGGTATCGCCGCGTTCGTATCGGCCTGACCTAAAAAAATATCATATTATTTATCCCGCACGGTGAACACCGTAAAAAAATACCATAAAAAACAATGGCAGAATTTCCTTTTTTGGTCACGTTGTTTCCAAAAAAATTGAATAAAAAGTGATCAAAAAGTCGCGCGTAGCCAAACATGGTACCAATAAAAAGCGACAGTGTATCACGCAAAAAATGTATGTACTCCGCACAGATTACATATGCCCCCACATTATAAACTGAAACACCAGTAAAACACTAAACAAAACTACTACCAAGCAAAATCTGCGCTCCAAAAGCCAAATGGCGCTCCTTCTGGGCCTGGCAGTGTGCCCAAACAGCGGTTTATGACCACATATGGGGTATTACCGTACTCTGGAGAACCGCTTAACAATTTATGGGGTGTGTATCTCCAGTGGTACAAGCTGGGCCCAACGCATTGGGCACTGAAATAGCATATATGTGGAAAATGTCAATTTTTAATCTGCAACATCCACTGTGCACTAATTTCTGCAAAACCTTTGGGGGTCAAAATGCTCACTACACTTCTAGATGAATTCCTTGAGGGGTGTAGTTTCCTAAATGGGGTCACTTCTCGGGAGTTTTCACTGTACTCGTACCTCAGCGCAATGCAACATGGCGTCAAAAACCAATTTTGTAAAATCTCCACTCCAAAAACGAAATTGCACTTTTTCCGTTTAGACCCTTGCCGTATGTCCAAATAGCCGTTTACAACCACATATGGGGTATTTCCGTAATCAGGAGAAATTGTGTAACACATTTTGGGGTGTCTTTTCTCCTGTATTCCTTGTGGAAATGAAAAATTCTGAGCTAAAGAAGAGGCTGGACGCAGCCGCAGGGTTAAGGGAAGCCGACATGACCGTCCTGGTAGGGAAAGGGTTAATGAGGTGAGGGAAAGTTGAAGGAGCTGAAGGAGGGACGGGGAGGAGTTAAGGGGGACGGGGGGGCCGTTACTGCGCTTCCCGCTGTTTCTCGGCATTGAGCCGGAAGCAGCGGGAGGAGTAACATACAATAAGCAAGCTCCCCGTTGCCCGTGCTTTTAATGATGGCAGAAGCCCTGATGTTAGAGCGGCTGCGTGCCGCTGCTGTGCACCACGGTCTCGGATGGCTAGAGGAGACCGTGGCTGCCATAACGAGGATCCCGGACGCCGTTTCGCCACGTCGGGCACGGCGTTCGGGGTCTGTTGAAAAGGACAGGCTCCCCTCCCCCGGCCCCCTTACGAGCATGGCTATGGCGGCGGGGGGGGAGTCGGCAACAACCGCTCCTGCGCTGAGCAGGCAGAGAGCGGTGCCAGGGGAGACGGCGACGCAGGCTGGGTCGACCCGTCCCTCTCGGCGGTCCCGACCTCCAGAGCGCCTCAGCCCGGAGGTAGTCCCGCGGACACGGCGTCGCAGAGGGAGTCCGATCCCGGACGCTGCAGGCCAGGCAGCTGGGAGGACCGCCCCTTCCCAGGCCCTGCGTCCTGGCAGGAATCCCAGGCCGCGACGGGGTCCGGCGGTAAGCAGGGAGTCGCAGGCTGGGCTCCCTGTCACCCCTCCCCCATCAGATGGAAGATTTGGAGGACAAGGTACGGCCGCCCCGCATGGTGATGTTCCGGCCAGGGGGCAGGCTTCGTCAGGATCGTCTAGACGGACGCCTAGAGCTGCAGCGACGTCGAGGCAACAGGTCCGGTCGGAAGTCTGGGTCCCGGCGGTCGGGCGGCAGGTTGCCGGCCCATCGGTCAGCGCGTCCTCATCCCCGTTCCGAAGATGTCGTTGGGAGGGACAGTCGTCGGCGAGAGAAGAACTGGAGGAAGGTGAACTGGACGTGTATCGTCGAGGTCAGGATGGTCCGGCTGACGGGAACACAGCGCCTGTGCAGCCCGGTGAGTGTATAACTCCATCATTGTCTTATCCAGCGATTTTTATGTCGGGTGTCGGCGGGGGGGCTGCTAGCATTGCATCGGGGGCCGGTAGTGGCACGGGCGGACGCGACGGAGCGGGTTTGGCAGATTTAGTGGGTTGCTTACGGGAGCTGGTGGGGCGCCTGGATAGGGCCGCGGCGCCGGTAGTAACGGAAGTGTCTCCTGCGATAGTTTGGGAAGGCCCCAGGGACGTGGGATCGTTACAGGCGCGTCCTGCGGCGGCGGTTAGAGAGGCGGTCGCGGTGTCGGTACAGACCGAGGCACAGAAGGACGGCGATCGAGTGCGTATGGACGATCGTGCTCGGGGGGAGGTGTATGTTTGTTTTGAGGGTCCGTTGGGGGCGCATTTAAAGCAGGAGGTGCGTGATCGGATCTGGAAAGACGAATACGTTGAAATTTTTTCTCTCTTGCCACTGGCTAAATTTAATTTGGATAAGAGCAAGCGGGATGAGAGTAAAAAGGACGAGGAGGAACGGCGGCGGTATAGGCTGATCCCGCAGACGTTCGTTAATTGGTCGCAGGCGTTCGCCATATTGGCTAGTGTGATAGGGGAAAAGGCGCCGGAAAATTGTTCGGCGCTGTTTTGTTATTTTGATGCCATTGGGGAGGCTCATAGGGCGTATGGTGGTCAGGCGTGGCTGCGATATGATGAGCAATTCCGTCAGCGGAAGGCGGTTCGGCCGGCGATTCGGTGGGACCAGAAGGATATTGCTCTCTGGTTACGGGTTACGGCTCCGGTTAGGCAGCCCTTTCCCGGGAGCGGTGGCCAGGGAGGCCAGTCTAGTCAGAGTGGACAAAGCGGCGGGGGAAAGGCGGGGTTTTGCTGGCAATTTAATGAAGGTCAGTGCAAGTTCGGGGCCACGTGCAAGTTCAAGCACGTGTGCTCCGAGTGTAATGGTGCATCACACGGGGCGGCAAAATGCATGCGGAAAAAGAGGTCAGGGAACCAGCATGGGGCTGGTCAAGGGGGTGTCGCCGGTGAGGTTGGAAAGGATGGCCCCTTATCTAAATGAGTATCCGGATAGGGCGGCAGCTAAGTTGCTTTATGAAGGGTTTCGTGTTGGGTTTGTTATTCCTCCACCTCCTTATGAGGTTCCGGTTACGCGGAGGAATTTAAAATCGGCTTACTTGCATGCGGAAGTCGTGTCGGAAAAGTTGTTAAAAGAAGTTTCGTTGGGTCGCATGTCGGGGCCATTTGTTGAGTCGCCGGTAAAAGATTTAGTTGTGTCCCCTTTGGGTATTGTCCCAAAACGCGAGCCCGGAAAGTTTCGTTTGATTCAACATTTATCGTATCCCAAAGGTTCGTCGGTAAACGACGGGATTGATCACGAGTTGTGTTCCGTAGTTTATACCTCATTCGATAAGGCGGTGGGGTTAGTGCGGGCTGCGGGTCCTGGGGCGCTGCTAGCAAAAACTGACATCGAGGCGGCGTTCAGGTTGTTGCCGGTTCATCCAGAAAGCCAACGGCTGTTGGGTTGTTTTTGGAATGGGGTTTTTTACGTGGATCGGTGCCTTCCGATGGGGTGTTCCCTTTCTTGTGCATACTTCGAGGCGTTTAGTAGCTTCGTGGAGTGGGGAACGAGGGTAGCATCCGGGGTCGACTCGTTGATCCATTACTTAGATGATTTTTTGTGCGTTGGCCCGGGGGGTTCGCCGGTTTGCGGTAATTTGCTTCATGCTCTACAGAAGGTGGCGAGGGATTTTGGGATTCCTTTGGCGCCGGAAAAAACGGAGGGCCCGGTAGCGACGATTTGTTTTTTGGGAATCGAAATAGACTCGGTGGCAATGGAGTGTCGTCTCCCGGCGGATAAGTTGGGTGCTTTGAGGCTGGAGGTTCGACGGGCTTGTAGAAGGAAGAAAATGTCGCTGAGGGAGCTTCAGTCGCTGCTGGGGAAGTTGAATTTCGCCTGCCGGATTATGCTGATGGGAAGGGTGTTTGGTAGAAGGTTGGCGGCGGCAACGGCGGGAGTGCGTGCGCCGCATCATTTTGTGCGGCTCAAGGAGGAGCACCGAGCTGATCTTCAGGTTTGGGATGACTTCTTGGGCCAGTACAATGGTCGCTCGCTATGGATGGCCCCAGCGCAGGATACGAGTGATTTGAATATTTTCACGGATGCGGCTGGGGCGGGTGGCTTTGGAGCTTACGGGGGAGGTCCGTGGTGCGCAGGTCAATGGCCGGCTAGCTGGGTGTCCAGTGGACTCACGCGGAATCTGGCCCTGCTCGAGCTGTTTCCCATCGTGGTGGCGGCTACCATTTGGGGGGACAGGCTCAGGGATAAGAAGGTCCGTTTTTACTGCGACAACATGGGGGTGGTGCTTGCCATTAATAACATCACGGCGTCCTCTCCTCCGGTAGTTCAATTGTTGCGACATTTAGTGTTGGTGTGTTTGTCGTTGAACGCGTGGGTGGTGGCGGTGCATGTCCCGGGTGTACGGAATTGTATTGCTGATGCTCTTTCTCGCTCGCAGTGGGACCGGTTTCGGCAATTGGCCCCGGGAGCGGAACGTCTCGGTTTGGCTTGTCCAGAGCATCTTTGGGATCTGGTATCGGTCCCGTAGAGCAGCTGTTACAAAGGTCGTTGGCGCGCACAACGTGGAGTGCTTATGCTGCTTGTTGGAGGCAGTGGGAGGAGTGGGTAAGAGAGTTGGGTGACGTCAATACGGATAGATAAGTAGCGGGGCTTGCGGGATGTATCGAAGGAATTTCTGGTATCGCAGGCTTTGAAGGGGAAAACTGATAGTTTTGTTCGCTCTCCCGGGGTCGGTCATGTGCCCAGTGGAGTGCATGCGGGGTTTTACGAGAAACAGGGGGTCTCCAGATTTGCCTTTGTTACGTCATATGGACGGGTCGTTTTTGTCCAGGTTTCAGTTTGGAGCTGTATTTAAAAAGTGTTTGACGGCGGTTGGGGTTGCGGCAGGCTCATATTCATCTCATTCCTTCCGGATTGGCGCAGCAACGGAAGCGGGGCGCTGGGGGTTGGATGATGAGGGGGTGAGGCGTATTGGTCGTTGGGAGTCTAAAAGGTTTAAGTCCTATGTCCGCCCCCATATGTTGTAATTTTGTTGTTTATGCTTGAAAATGTTATATGGTGGTGCCTAACTGTGTTTTCCGTTTCAGATTCGCCTCCTTGTCTGGTGTGGTTGATGGGTCATTCGTACGTGTACTGGGGGGCTTTGAGGGCGGACGTCCGCCCGGATGGTCGCCAGTTGCGCATTCCGCGACAGGATGCGGTTGTGCATTGGCTGGGTTTTAGAGGTATGTCGTGGAACAGGGTGTTGGCGGAATTCCAGACATATGTGCGGCTTGATAGGGTTCCGGAGGTTTTAGTGTTGCACGTGGGTGGGAATGACTTAGGAGTCCGCCCTTTTCGTGAGTTGGTGCGGGATATCAAACATGATATGTTGTGTTTGTGGGTATCTTATCCCAAGTTGGTGGTAGTGTGGTCGGACATAGTCCCAAGAAAGCATTGGCGGTTAGCTAGATCGGTGGAGAGAGTCAATAAGGCTCGCATAAAAGTTAATCGGGCGGTGTCCCGTTTTGTGGCAAAGAACGGGGGCATTTGCGTGAGGCATAGGGATTTGGAGTCAGGAGTGGGGAATTTCTGGAGAAGTGACGGGGTTCATCTGACCGAGGTTGGCATTGATCTTTGGAGCTTGGCGATAGCAGAAGGCATAGAAAGGGCGGTGGTGGTGTGGAGGAACTCACAGGCTTAAGGTGGTCAAGGCCTGTTTCGCGGTGGCGGGGGGAGTCCTTGAGGCCAGTCAGTACAAAATGGTGGGGGGGTCGCATCGGGGGTATGCGTCCCCCAAAAAAGGTACATGGTTGAAGACTTCATCGGGTGTTATCCCTTTGAAGTGGTCTTCTGGTAGAAGGTATATCACTTGAAGGCTTCATCGGGTGTTATCCCTTTGAAGTGGACTTCTAGTGGTCGGTATATCACTTGAGGGCTTCATCGGGTGTTATCCCCTTGAAGTGGACTTCTAGTGGTTGGAGCCATCTGCAGAGGTGAACGGTGCTTCCGAGCTGGTTTACGGCTGGAGGTAATTGGTGGTTTGCAGATGGCTAATTCGGTGTGTTCTTGAAAGGAACATCTGAAGGGGCTTCAAGGACTTCCTCTGCTCGGGTTAATGTTAACGTTTAATTGTTATTTATGATTCTGACCCATGTTGGGTCATGTGAATTATTAGGAGGAATTCTCTGGTGGATTCCTAACTAGTTATCCGAATGTTTCGGATTTAAATTGTTTTTATAAAACTGTGAAATTAATAAACGGCTGCTGTGGCCATTTCACATCCAACCTCGGTGTCATGTGTCGTTACTAAATGGGGGTGGGGGATAGTATGGTTTAAGGTTAACACACGACTCTACCTAGGCAGGTCAAGAAGAGGCTGGACGCAGCCGCAGGGTTAAGGGAAGCCGACATGACCGTCCTGGTAGGGAAAGGGTTAATGAGGTGAGGGAAAGTTGAAGGAGCTGAAGGAGGGACGGGGAGGAGTTAAGGGGGACGGGGGGGCCGTTACTGCGCTTCCCGCTGTTTCTCGGCATTGAGCCGGAAGCAGCGGGAGGAGTAACATACAATAAGCAAGCTCCCACCCTCCCACCCTTGGTTTGTTACTCCTTAGGTCTGATGTACGTCCGTCTATGAGCGTTGTGTTTTATTTTGTGTGCTTATTTAACATGTTTTTCTTTTTTCCGGAGTAGGTTCTGTTGTCATGGCAGCTGGCGGGGGGAGTCCTTGAGGCCAGTCAGTACAAAATGGTGGGGGGGTCGCATCGGGGGTATGCGTCCCCCAAAAAAGGTACATGGTTGAAGACTTCATCGGGTGTTATCCCTTTGAAGTGGTCTTCTGGTAGAAGGTATATCACTTGAAGGCTTCATCGGGTGTTATCCCTTTGAAGTGGACTTCTAGTGGTCGGTATATCACTTGAGGGCTTCATCGGGTGTTATCCCCTTGAAGTGGACTTCTAGTGGTTGGAGCCATCTGCAGAGGTGAACGGTGCTTCCGAGCTGGTTTACGGCTGGAGGTAATTGGTGGTTTGCAGATGGCTAATTCGGTGTGTTCTTGAAAGGAACATCTGAAGGGGCTTCAAGGACTTCCTCTGCTCGGGTTAATGTTAACGTTTAATTGTTATTTATGATTCTGACCCATGTTGGGTCATGTGAATTATTAGGAGGAATTCTCTGGTGGATTCCTAACTAGTTATCCGAATGTTTCGGATTTAAATTGTTTTTATAAAACTGTGAAATTAATAAACGGCTGCTGTGGCCATTTCACATCCAACCTCGGTGTCATGTGTCGTTACTAAATGGGGGTGGGGGATAGTATGGTTTAAGGTTAACACACGACTCTACCTAGGCAGGTCAAGCTACAGGTTATTGGAAAAAAAAATGTTTTCATTTTCACGGCCCAATTCTAATAAAATCTATAAAACACCTGAGGGCTCAAAATGCTCACTACACCTCTAATTTAATTCTTTCAGGGGTATAGTCTCCAAATTGGGATCACATCTGGGGAATTTCTACTGTACTGGTACTTCAGGGACTCTGCAAATGCGACATGGCCCCCAGAAACCAATTCAGCAAAATCTGAGCTGCAAAATCCAAATGGTGCTCTGTCCCTTCTGAGCCCTGCCATGGGTCTAAACAGCAGTTTATGACCACATATGGGGTATTACCGTAATCAGGAGAAATTGCTTTACAAATGTTGAGGTGCTTTTTCTCCTTTATTCCTTATAAAAATTAGAAAATTCTGTGTTTTTTCCAAAAAAAAGTCTCTTTTCATCTTCACAGACTAATTCCAATAAATTCAGCAAAAAACCTGTGGTGTCAAAATGATAACTATACCACTAGAAAAATTCCTTGAGGGGTATAGTTTCCAAAATGGGGTCACTTTTGGGGGGATTCCACTGTTTAGGTCCCTCCAGGGCGTTGCAAACGTGACACGGCACTGAAAACCATTCCAGTAAAATCAGAGCTCCAAAATCCAAATGGGGGTTATTCCCTTCTGAGCCCTGCTGTGGGTCCAAACAGCAGTTTATTACCACATATGGGGTATTTCCGTAATCACGATAAATTGCTTTACAAATGTTGGAGTGCTTTCTTTCCTTTATTTCTTGCAAAAATTAGAAATTTTTACGTTTTTCTAGAAAAAAAGTAGATTTTCATTTTCACAGACTAACTCCAGAAAATATAGCAAAATACCTGTGGGGTCAAAATGCTAACTATACCCCTAGATAAATTCCCTGAGGGGTGTAGTTTAAAAAATGGGGGTCACTTTTGGGGGTTTCCACTGTTTTGGCACCACAAGACCTCTTCAAACCTGACATGGTGCCTAAAATATATTCTGAAAAAAGGAGGCCCCAAAATCCAAGAGGTGCTCCTTTGCTTCGGAGGCCTGTGTTTCAGTCCATTAGCGCACTAGGGCCACATGTGGGATATTTCTAAAAACTGCAGAATCTGGGCAATAAATATTGAGTTGCGTTTCTCAGGTAAAACCTTCTGTGGTACAGAAAAAAATGTATTACATATGAATTTTGTAAAAAAAAATGAAATTTGAAAATTTCAGCTCTACTTTCCTTCAATTCCTGTAAAACGCATAAAGGGTTGAAACACTTTCTGAATGCTGTTTTGGATACTTTGAGGGGTGCAGTTTTCAAAATGGGGTGTTTTATGGGGGTTTCTAATATATAAGGCCCTCAAAACCACTTCAGAACTGAACTGGTCCCTGAAAAAAATCGCTTTTTGAAATTTTCTTAAAAATATGAGAAATTGCTGCTAAAGTTCTAAGCCTTGTGAGGTCATAGAAAAATAAAAGGATGTTCAAAAAACGATGCAAACATAAAGTAGACATATGGGAGATGTTAATTAGTAACTATTTTGTGTGGTATTACCATCTGTTTTACAAGCAGATGCATTTAAAATTGGAAAAATCATAATTTCTTCATATTTTCTCTAAATGTTGGTGTTTTTCACAAATAAGCAATGAATTTATCGACCAAATTTTTGCACTAAACTAAAGTACAATATGTCACGAGAAAACAATCCCAGAATCAATTGGATAGGTAAAAGCATTCCGGAGTTATTACCACATAAAGTGATACATGTCAGATTTGAAAAAATGGGTCTGGTCCTCAAGGCCAAAATGAGCTGGGTACTCAAGGGGTTAAGAGGAGTAAAACTTTAAAAAATGTATACAAATTTGATATTGCCATAATCGTATTGACCAGCAGAACAAAGTTTATTTGTCGTTTCTACCACATGGTGATAGATGTAAAAACTAAACCCTAAAGAAAATGGATGAATTGCAGTTTTTTCCAATTCCACCTCTCATAGATTTTTGTTTTCGTTTTCCAGTACATTATATGGTACTTTAAATAGTGCCATAGACGGAAAAATAAAAAAGTTATGGTTCATGGAAGGCGGGGAGTGAAAAAGGAAAATGAAAAAAACAAAAAATGGCTTGGACTTCAAGGGGTTAGGCCCCATGCACACGACAGTATTTTTCATCAGTAATTACAGACCCATTAATTTCTATTGGCCATTGACACCTTTCAGTATTTTTACTGATGGGTGTCCGTGCTGAAAAAATTATAGAACCTGTCCTATTCTTGTCAGTAATTACGGCAAGAACTCTCCCATAGAGGTCTATGGGAGCTTCCGTAAATACGGACGGCTACTGATGTGCATCCGTAAACCGTCCGTTTCTACAGAAGCATTGCTGGGCAACATGTTGATGACATCATTTGCAACCTCCCTCTTTTTGTAAGGATCCGTATATACGGATGAAATACGGATGCCTACAGATACTTATTTACGGACAGTATTTCGGGATAGATGAAAATACTGTGTGCATGGGGCCGTTTTTTTGCGGCCGCAATTCACCGGCAAATCTGCGGGTGAATTGCGGCCTCATTAATTTCAATGGGCGCATGCACACGTCCGTGGTTTCCACGGTCCGTGCATGGTCCAGGCTCATAGAAATTAATGCACGCGGCCATGTGCATTGCCCGGGATTTGCGGGCAACTCGCGGGTGACACTCCACGGCCGTCCAAGCCGCAAATCACGGCCATTAACAACCAAAAAGGTCTCACAGGTATGGTAATTTGGCTAGGTATCACCCACAAGGCGAAATGTTCTACCTCCAAAAATGTCACTATAAGCTAGCGAAAACTCCACAATAACATTAGAAACCAAGAGGAAAAGGAGTCATAGACTATAGGTACACAAGAAAATATAATTTTATTGTTACACTCAGAAAATACAAAAATATATAAAAACACAGGTACACAACGAGGTGTATAAAATTGAAAGTCGATAGGTGGATCAGATGTCAAAAACCCTCAACACGGGCATGCCATATGTACAACAGTATAAGAGGTTCCGTTAGTAAATAAATATATGGGGGAGAGAAAGCACCTCACCGTCACATACAGACATTGCTGGTTCACTGCAACGGGAGCAGTGCAATCTCACCACCAGATAGTGCATGCAAGTCAGCAGCAGATGAAAATAACAACTACCGACTAGTAACACAAGAGTTACGTCTAACTCTTCAATTGCATGGTCCCAGAAATAGATCAAGGGAAAAGGAGCCGGCCTACTATAGCCTGGTGTGAAGGGGAACCGAACGTCCGTTTAACAGAACCACTGATGTGGCAAAACTAAAAATGAAGGCTTACCCATGGAGGTGTTTTAGAAGTGAAGTGACCCACCGAGTGTTGAGGCACCCCGACGCGCGTTTCGCAAGTATCGCTTCCTCAGGGGGTGTGGATTGCTGTGTGTCCTGTCCGTATATATCGCCCCTACATCTGTCTGTGAATGTGATCAGCTGTGTCCCTTTCCTAGGTCCACGGCGCATGTGCGGAAGTGCTCGGGGTCACGCAACCTCCATCCCCCGTCGTCATACAAGCACCGCGCCTGCGCGTCTCCAAAGACGCGTCTCCAAGGAGACAGCGCAGGCGCAGAGCCAGCGACCAGACGAAGGGAGACAGAGACGGGCACCCGGCATTCACGCTCCATGCGCAACCCCAAGGAAAGGGAATAGGGTAAGTATTGCCGCCCATGTCTGTAGTCATTACGTTAGAGTCCTTTCCCTTGTACTATGTCTGAGACCATATATTGTGAAAAATTGGATTGTAATGGACTCAGCAAAAATTGAAGAACCCATATATAAATACTATGTGTCCTACGAAGTAGAGAACAGGGGAATAGAGACAAGGAAAAAATAAATATAACAAGAAAAACTGAGGCAATGAAAAAAGTATATACATATAAAGTACATGTAGATAAAAAATATATACATACAGACACAAAACAGTGTATATCTGAAGGGATAGAAACTAGCACATCCCTATGGAAGAATATGATATTAAATCAATCATATACAAAGTGAGTACACATTCATAATAAATGAAAAATATAGAAATATATATATAAAAATAATGTATATATAAAAAATAATAAATATATACATAAGTGCATAGTAATAAATATTAATATTAATAATAATTCATAATAAATTACATAAATGGGTGAGTGCATGAAATGAGAAGTGTTTGAATACAGAATAGTGAAAAAACACATACACAAGTGACTAGCTGTCATCTCTACAAATCAAAAAGATTTTTGATAACAAAATATCAAGAGTCAATGATAAGGTGATACGTGGTAAAACGTACCAAAGACCACCAATTACAAATAGTGAAAAAGACGAACACATATAGTGAACAAACCACTGTTCATTCACTGGATAAGTACAACGTATTAAAGTACATGGGAAGGTCTCCACGAAAGGACCTATACACAACACAGCGATATTACAATAATGTTAATAAAATACAGTAGTCAGATGACTAGATAAAGGATCTCCCTTCTCCGGTATCCAACATAGATGATCAATTAAACATTCGTCAGGATAATATTGTTCACGTCTTCCCTGAACATCCATGAGGTCAACGTGATACGAAGATAATTCAGCAACTAAACTCAAAAGCATCAAAAAAACATAGTTAATATCAGATACAGGACAGAAAAAACACATTTTTTAGCCTCTATATGATAAAAAGCTACTTAAAAACTTCTGGTGGGTAGATAGAATATTATAAGAAGGCGGAGAAACTCAACTGTTCATTTAATCCAAACGGAGTCAGGGTGCCTAGCGTGGTAATCCACCTACACTCTTTCTGTTCCAGGATCTTCTTTGCATTACCACCTCTGACACCACAATGCACCATATCTATCCCCCAGGCCATAAAGGTTTTGGGATTACATCCATGGTGTATTTTGAAGTGTTTAGGGATAGTTTTTAGTAGTGACAGATCGTCAATATCTTTTGCAGCCCTAATGTCTCTAACATGTTCCCTGATCCGAATTCTCAGTTGTCTTGAGGTTAGACCAACATAAATCTTTGGGCATCCACATTTTGCATAGTATACCACATGAGTCGAACTGCATGAGATATAGTGCAAAATTTTAAAGAGGCGTCCATTGACGGAATTAAAGGTTGTTGTCCGTGCTATATTAGCACATGCTACACAGTCCCCGCACGGATAGCAACCCTGAATAGGGCCACGTTTTGTGAAGGGATTTGGTTGTACAGGTATATAGTGGCTTTTTACCAAAATGTCTTTGAGATTTTTGCGCCTTCTGGCCGTCATCTGAGGTTTAACGGGTAAAGCGGTCGCTAGAGCAGATTCTGTGTTTAGAATAGGCCAATGTTTTTCTAATATCGATCTCATGACTTGCCACTGGTTGTTGTAGGTGGAGATAAATCGGATTTTATTATTGGCTGGACTGTTCTTATTTATTCCCGTCGAGTGTAGGAGTTGTTTTCGTTCTGTATTTCTGGCCCTATTATATCCCTGTTTAATACTTCTCTGACTATAACCCCTATCAAGGAATCTATCTTTAAGGTCTCGAGACTGATTTTCAAATTTCTCATCAGATGAGCAGATCCGCTTCATCCTTAGGAACTGACCAACTGGGACAGCCTTTATCGTGGAGTATGGATGTGATGACGAGGCGTGTAGAAGGGAATTGACAGACGTCTTTTTTCTAAAGACGTCCGTCTGCAAAGTTCCCTCCTCATCTGCCTCAATGGACACATCTAAGAAATCGACCTTTCGTTTATCAAGGATGTATGTCAATTTTATGTTAAATGAATTCACATTTAACTCCTGCATAAACTCAGTCAGCTGTGTTGCTGTCCCTTGTCAAATCATAAGTATATCGTCTATGTAACGTAGCCAGCACAGCACATGGTCGGCGGCGCAGGCGCCGCCACCCTGCAGAACCTGCCGCTCCCAAAAGCCGAGGAACAGGTTAGCGTATGACGGCGCGCACGCCGCGCCCATGGCCGTGCCTTGCCTCTGTACATAGAACACATCCTTGAAGACGAAAAGGTTGTGTGTAAGAATATATTCAAGAAGTTCGATTATCAAATCACACACCTGACTGTCCCAGTTGCTCATCCCCAAGAAAAAGCGGACCGCACAGATGCCATCATGATGCCGAATGCTCGTGTATAGCGACTCAACGTCGGCCGTCACAAGGAGCATGTCAGGTTCAAGGCAGATCCCATCTAGTCTAGTAAGTACGTCAGTAGTGTCTTTCACGTACGAAGGTAGACACTCGACCAGGGGTTTCAAATAAAAATCTATAAATTTACATATAGGGTCACATAACCCCCCTATCCCTGACACAATGGGTCGGCCCGGTGGTTCAACTACATTCTTATGAACTTTGGGAAGTAAATAGAAAGTAGGGATTTTAGGGTACTGGACCACTAGTCCATCAAAGATTTTTTTCGGGATTATCCCTTTTTCTAGGGCCAGATTCAGTAGTTTCCCTAGTTCTGAGGAGAAAGTGCCAATAGGGTTATATGTTAATCGTTGATAGGTCTGTTTCTCCCTCAATTGGCGGAATGCCTCTTTTTCGTACAACTTAATTGGCCAGATCACAATGTTCCCCCCCTTGTCCGCAGCTTTATATACCACATCATCATATGTTTGTAATTCTTTTAAGGTTAGTCTTTGGGCTGCCGTGAGATTATCACCTTGTTTGTTGATGGCGATTTGTTTGAAATCTTCCATCACTAATTTGGTGAAAATTTCTACTTGTGGACATAGGGACAAGGGGGGGAACCTTGTTGATCTTGGAACAATTGATGTTGGAAACCCACCTTGTTCAGGGGGGATCTGTTCCTGTAATAGTTCCTCCAGGGCTGACAAGGTTTCTTTTTCCATAGCGCTATTCAATCCCACATCTAATTCTCCCTTGCTGTGGAGTTTTCTCAGGACCAGTTTGCGTGAGAATAGCTGAAGGTCTTTTAATGCTGTGAAATAGTCAAATTGATTGTTAGGGGAGAACGTAAGTTACCTTACTCAGAACATGGGATTGTGTGTCAGAGAGGATGTGCGCAGAAAGATTGATTACCTCCAAGAATTTAGATTTTTTCCCTCTTTGATATGGGGATGGGGTCTTTCGCTTTGATGCTTGTCTTTCTTTGTTCCTCCGTGGCAGAATTGGGTCCTGCCTGTTCAGGCTAGTTTCCCCATTCCATCTGTTACCAGGCTGTTCATCAGAGGTCTGCGAAGATAGAGACCCTGATCTCGAGCGGGGCCCTAGTCGGGATTTTCCCTGTCGCCATCTATAGACTCTGCCATGTTGAGTCTTGTACATCTCTCTGAAATTTCTTAGTTTTAATGGAACAGATCTCCTGTTCCCACTTGACAAATTCCTTCTCTAGATCTATGTTTAATTTCTCGAGTGCTTCACTTGAGAGATCTTTTTTGAGGACCAATTGTATTTCCTCCACCTCCTTCTCAATAGATCCCAGGGATGCCTGATTGGATTGGACCAATAGGTCCATATATCCTCGTGAGCATGTTGTAGAGAGTGTCTCCCATTTATCTTTAAAATTATCTTCTTCCATGTGGAAAGAAGGGAACACTTGAATTCTGAGACCCCTAGGAACAAGGCTCTTACTCAGATATCTCTCGAGAAAGGCCTTGTTCCACCAGATCTTTGTTCTTTGTTTGAGCAAATCTTTAAATCTACCGATTAATGTTTGCGTATCTTTCCCACCACTATCTAAAAGCACGTTAAAATCATCTTTAAAAACCTCGTTGAGTTGCGAGATCCAAGATTGGTCTCGCAAGCGAAAATCCATATTAGGCCTGGAGCCAGATGCTGTGAAAAACACAGAAAGATACACAATTAACAACCAAAAAGGTCTCACAGGTATGGTAATTTGGCTAGGTATCACCCACAAGGCGAAATGTTCTACCTCCAAAAATGTCACTATAAGCTAGCGAAAACTCCACAATAACATTAGAAACCAAGAGGAAAAGGAGTCATAGACTATAGGTACACAAGAAAATATAATTTTATTGTTGCACTCAGAAAATACAAAAATATATAAAAACACAGGTACACAACGAGGTGTATAAAATTGAAAGTCGATAGGTGGATCAGATGTCAAAAACCCTCAACACGGGCATGCCATATGTACCGAACGTCCGTTTAACAGAACCACTGATGTGGCAAAACTAAAAATGAAGGCTTACCCATGGAGGTGTTTTAGAAGTGAAGTGACCCACCGAGTGTTGAGGCACCCCGACGCGCGTTTCGCAAGTATCGCTTCCTCAGGGGGTGTGGATTGCTGTGTGTCCTGTCCGTATATATATCGCCCCTACATCTGTCTGTGAATGTGATCAGCTGTGTCCCTTTCCTAGGTCCACGGCGCATGTGCGGAAGTGCTCGGGGTCACGCAACCTCCATCCCCCGTCGTCATACAAGCACCGCGCCTGCGCGTCTCCAAAGACGCGTCTCCAAGGAGACAGCGCAGGCGCAGAGCCAGCGACCAGACGAAGGGAGACAGAGACGGGCACCCGGCATTCACGCTCCATGCGCAACCCCAAGGAAAGGGAATAGGGTAAGTATTGCCGCCCATGTCTGTAGTCATTACGTTAGAGTCCTTTCCCTTGTACTATGTCTGAGACCATATATTGTGAAAAATTGGATTGTAATGGACTCAGCAAAAATTGAAGAACCCATATATAAATACTATGTGTCCTACGAAGTAGAGAACAGGGGAATAGAGACAAGGAAAAAATAAATATAACAAGAAAAACTGAGGCAATGAAAAAAGTATATACATATAAAGTACATGTAGATAAAAAATATATACATACAGACACAAAACAGTGTATATCTGAAGGGATAGAAACTAGCACATCCCTATGGAAGAATATGATATTAAATCAATCATATACAAAGTGAGTACACATTCATAATAAATGAAAAATATAGAAATATATATATAAAAATAATGTATATATAAAAAATAATAAATATATACATAAGTGCATAGTAATAAATATTAATATTAATAATAATTCATAATAAATTACATAAATGGGTGAGTGCATGAAATGAGAAGTGTTTGAATACAGAATAGTGAAAAAACACATACACAAGTGACTAGCTGTCATCTCTACAAATCAAAAAGATTTTTGATAACAAAATATCAAGAGTCAATGATAAGGTGATACGTGGTAAAACGTACCAAAGACCACCAATTACAAATAGTGAAAAAGACGAACACATATAGTGAACAAACCACTGTTCATTCACTGGATAAGTACAACGTATTAAAGTACATGGGAAGGTCTCCACGAAAGGACCTATACACAACACAGCGATATTACAATGATGTTAATAAAATACAGTAGTCAGATGACTAGATAAAGGATCTCCCTTCTCCGGTATCCAACATAGATGATCAATTAAACATTCGTCAGTATAATATTGTTCACGTCTTCCCTGAACATCCATGAGGTCAACGTGATACGAAGATAATTCAGCAACTAAACTCAAAAGCATCCCGTCGAGTGTAGGAGTTGTTTTCGTTCTGTATTTCTGGCCCTATTTCTGGCCCCGTGTTGAGGGTTTTTGACATCTGATCCACCTATCGACTTTCAATTTTATACACCTCGTTGTGTACCTGTGTTTTTATATATTTTTGTATTTTCTGAGTGTAACAATAAAATTATATTTTCTTGTGTACCTATAGTCTATGACTCCTTTTCCTCTTGGTTTCTAAAATCACGGCCATGCACAACACTACGGTCGTGTGCATGAGACCTTAAGGATAATGTTCCCCAATACCTAGGTTCAAGGATTTGTGGACTGGCGGACTGCAATTTGCAGCGTGCCCAATATCCTGTCAAAGTTGCTAACAACGAGCGTGAACATTTCCTGGCAGCAAGCTAAACAGTAGGTGCCAGTGGCAGCATGAACCCAGGAAGAGCCCCAAGCGCATGTGGGTCTGCGTTATAGCCCTGAAGCGCTACGCCAAATGCTGGTAGGATGAGACAATAAGGATTGAATATAAGAGAGGGTTTTGGTGCCAGGGGAGTTAATGCGGTTAGACCATGTGTGGTGCCTGTAGACTCATTTTTGCTTGTCCATCCTGATAAAGTCAGTGGGCAGTAGGCCTGTGTGAGTGACAAGGTGCCTCAGAAAACGCTGTGCATTTGGTTACCTAGAGTTCTGTGGGAACCTAGAGAACTTAAAATTCAGGTACTGCCATACCTGCTTCTCAATCTCATTGTAGCACACTCAGAAGCAGCAGCAGCATGGAGGGCATTATACAGCAGTACTTAGCAGTGTAGCTATAAAACCAGCACTGTCTCAAGATAAAATACTTACTACAAGCTGCTGCAGCAGCGTGTGTGTGTCTATGCCCAGGGGCATACACAGAAATCATAGGACGCCATAGCAAAAAATGAGTGGGGGCACTACAATTACCCCCCTCCGCACCCGCACGCACTCTAACTATATGAAGTGCTCCGACAAACGTATAACCTTTTATCAACAATAATGTTCAGGTCTATTTTGTTACATATCTTTATACGGGTGGGCGCTCCTTGTTTCACACATAGAGCTCCAAATCCCTTTCAAAAGTTATAATATTAAGGGCATGTTCACACGGCAGTGTCCGTTACGGCTGAAATTACGGGGCTGTTTTCAGGAGAAAACCGCTCCGTAATTTCAGCCGTAATGGCATGTTGAGGCGCTTTTTCGCTGCATCAATTACGGACGTAAATGGAGCTGTTTTTCCATGGAGTCAATGGAAAACGGCTCCATTTAACGTCTTAAGAAGTGACAGGCACTTCTTTGACGCGGGCGTCTATTTACGTCCCGCCTTTTGACAGCGGGGCGTAAAAAAAATGACCGTCGGAACAGAACATCGTAAGACCCATTCAAATGAATGGGCAGATGTTTGCCGACGCTATCGAGCCGCATTTTCGGACGTAAATCGAGGCGGAAAACGCCCGAATTACGTCCGTAAATAAGCCGTGTGAACATACCCTAAATGATAAAATGCTAGATGCCTGCAGCCACCACTAGGGGGAGCTCACTGCATATGGATTAAACACAGCCACCTTGAACTTAATGGACTCTATGAACATCTCTATTCAGTGAGCTCCATTTAGTCGTGTCTATTGGAAATCACTATAAGGCTCTGTTCACACCGGTTTTTTTTACACGTTTTTTGACGCGGAAACCGTGTTGGAAAACACTGCTAAAACCGGACGAAAACTCCTCTCATTGATTTCAATGGGAGGTGGAGATGTTTTTTCCAGCGAGCAGTAAAACCATCTCGCAGGAAAAAAAAAAAAAAGTGACTTGCCCTATCTTCGGGCGTTTACGTCTCTGACCTCCCATTGACATCATTGGGAGGCAGAGAAAGCCTTTTTCGCAGCGTTTTTGCATGTGGCGCTCAATGGCCGCGGGTGGAAAATGCAGTGACGTAGCGGCGTAAAGGCAGATCAAAATCTGCCTCAAAATTACAGACGGAATTTTGACGCAGAATTTTCTGCCTGCAAAAACTCAGTGTTAACGTACCCTTAGGCCCCGTGTACACGAACGTGCTTTTGCGGCCGCAATTCCACCGAAAATCCACGGGAGAATTGCGGCCCCATTCATTCCTATGGGCCCATGCACACGACCGTGGTTTTCACGGTCCATGCATGGCCCAGGAACTTGGACCGCAGAAAGAACGGACATGTCTTATTACAGCCGTGTTCTGCGTTCCAGGCTCATAGGAAATAATGGACGCAGCCATGTGCACGGCCCGCGATTTGCGGGCGGCTTGCGGGTGACACTCTGCGACCGGCCGACCCAAAAATCACGGCCGTGCACATGGCTACGGTCGTGTGCATGAGGCCTAGTTCATACGGAGTATTTTGCAGCCAGAAAAAAATCTGACTCAAAATTTGAGGCAGATTTTAAGCTGTCTGCGCTTTTACTCACACCGCCATTGAGGACCACAGGCAAAAAAATGCTGCGAAAAACGCTTTTTCTGCCTCCCATTGATTTCAATGGATGGTCAGAGGCGGAACTGTGGCAAGCAAGGACATGGCAGTTTTTTATTCCCACTTTTAGTCGCTCGGGAAAAAAAATGCCTCCGCCTCCCATTGAAACATGTCGGGGGGCTAGTCTCATTTTAATTCAATGCGGTATCTGAAATGGTGTTCCACTAGTAGCGGGCTGCAGCCGCTGTCTATGCTCACTTGTGTAGTGCGGTGGTATCTTCACTGCACTACATGGACTTCGCAGTGAGACCGGTTACTCTAAACTCAACTCTACCACTATTTAGAGTATCAAACCGCTTTGTTATTTTAAATGTTTGCGTGTATTTCGCTCCTAAAATTGAAATAAATAGAAGGTAATTTAACAGGTACCTGGGAAACAGGGGCTATTTCATTTGCCACTGGCAATTTGGTCTTTTGTCTCTAATCTTTGGCCACCAGCTACCTGGGCACAATTGTATATGTGGAACTTTATACCAATAGGGCAATCTGATGTCACATTGTCTATATATTTTCTAACATTGTGTTTCGGTTCATTTATATTTGCACTTTAGATTTCACTTTATGCATTTCCTTACTTCTTCCTAGGCAGGTATATTCTAGCACATTTGTAAATTGTTGCTGGACAGCAATTTTTGCACTTATTTGCACTATTTTCATGCCATTGGACTGCTTATATTGACGTACATTGGGAACTTATATGAGAGAGACATTAGACCCGTTTGTATTTTGTACACCTTATCATGGGTGAATTCTGCAGTTGGCCCTGTAACATATCGCATGGATCGGTTCCTTGTCTGGTTTTAGATGTTTTTAGATTTATCTGTATCAAAATAATACAAATTTGCTGCTTTACTATATTGGGTGTGCACTTGTTTATAATGTGTTTCTTGATTTACTTGTATATTCTATCAGGCTATATAGTTATGTGAAATTATCTACGCTACTGACTCTTTATCCCAGTCTTTTATCTGATTCTTTCAATGTATTAAAAGGAAAAAAAAAAACACACAAAATAAGGCCCCATGCACACGAACGTAAAAACGCCCGTAGTTACAGGCTGTAATTTGCTTACGGGAAGGTGCCCGGGCCGTTGAAAAATATAGAACATGTCCTATTTCAGGCCGTAATTACGGCACAGGCAGGCCCATAGAAGTCTATGGGGTTCCCTTAATTATGGGTGGCTACGTGCATGCACCCGTAATTACGGGAGCTTTGCTACGCATGGTACTCACTGTCCAGCGGTAGTCATTGTCCAGGGTGTTGAAAGAGAGAAGAGGCTGCCGATCAGAGCTGGATAGAGAGAAGAGGCTGACGATCAGTGCTGGATAGAGAGAAGGGGCTGCCAACTACTGCAGTGCAACATTACTCTCTATGTGTAAAGAAAAGCAGAAAAAACGGGTCCGTAAATACGGGTGGAATACGGGTGACAAAGGACCCCTATTTACGGGAGGGAAAAAATATGGTCGTGTGCATGGGGCCTAAGAGATTTTAATACACAACAACAAGAGGTTCCATTATTATTGTTTTATAAAAATAATCAAATAATTTTTTCATTTTTATTATGAAAATGCATAAATCAAGTTTAGTCATTGGCTTGTACAAAAGATTTTTCCAACATCTATTTCAATTTATGGCAGAAGATAAATCCTAAATAAAGCAGAATAATATTTAAAGATAAATGTCAATAAACTTTATCCGCTTACAATAGACAACGTATCCATGTTGCCATAAACGTAAATTAACTAATGTATGAAAAACATTCTCTAATTGGATAAATATTTCGAAACCTTTTTTTATTTTTCTGACAAATAATTACAGTCTGTACGCCTAAAGCTTAGATTTGTGATTGGCATAGTTTGGAAAACCAAATTGTGAGATCATTATATTGGAATATACCAAAGGCATCTTTCCATAAATACCAGTTAACTTGTTAAGACAGTATGATCTCTGCAACAGATGTTCAGCCCGGTGCCACATTCCTGTGTACCCACTACCAGCATCTTTTTCCAAATTTCTCATATCTATAGGTTTCACCAGCACACCAGATGACATGCCTGTATGATTTGCCACCAAGAAGTTCATGGTGATATCATCACAATTTTGCGTCTGGTCGATCATCTCATGGATTGGATGGGGCAATTCTTGGAAAAGTCTCAGATA
Source organism: Rhinoderma darwinii (assembly GCF_050947455.1). Classification (NCBI taxonomy): domain Eukaryota; kingdom Metazoa; phylum Chordata; class Amphibia; order Anura; family Rhinodermatidae; genus Rhinoderma; species Rhinoderma darwinii. The sequence continues at coordinate 49,310,192 of NC_134693.1, forward strand.
ATCTTTATGAAAAAATGCTGCTCCAATAAGAATCATTGAATACTTGTCACCACGTCCAGTGTCTGGAGCCTGCAATTCAAAACTACCATAGCTAAAAATTTCTGATGGGGAGACAACGTGCTTCCTGGGTACAAAACCCACAATTTGGCTGGTGAATAGCTGTAAAATAAAAGCAGATTACAAGATTTATTGCCAAAATATTTGCAATTTCATGAAAAAATTTAAATTAACATAACCCAGATACAACTGTAGAAGACTTGGATTTGTCAGTTCTGTAAGAGCGACTCCCACTGTGGCCAAACCCGGCATGTCCATGCATTTGATCAGATCACTGCCATGCCAGCTTCTTTTTGAAATGGGTCTGTCTTCTTTAGACAAACCCTTTGAAGGGTTTTTCCCCACAATTAACATTTAGCCCTTGTGTACAGGATAGGCGATAAATGCATGATCGCTGGGGGGCCCGCCAATACTGGGACCCACACCGATCTCTAGAACGGGGCTCCGTACCCCCATTCTTCCTCGCTGCAATTGTGCGCTGTTCTCAGTGGTCTCCATCAGCACCATAGACATTGAATGGAGCAACGCATTTGGGCCCCTTATACACTATGAACATTTTTTAGTTATGTCCAGAACATTTCTTGACATGTTCCACACAGGGGAAAAATGAGGTTTGAACATAAGACTGCAAAAGGTTATCTTTATATCGGACTGAGTTGTGCCAAGTAGCAAACATTAATTTAAAATCACTGAAAAATGCCATACTCAATCATACAAGTGCAGGTACAAACCCCAATTCCCAACAGGATGCAGACAAACCACAATGCCGCATAGAGGGAGACTGCTCAGGTGCAAAATACCAATTAAGAACCACACTCACGCCTACTATTCATAAAGAGGGTGACTGCTTAGTATCATTGCAGACAGATATAGGCTCTATAGCTATATCTGTATGCAATGATACTAAGCAGTCACCCCCCTCATGAATAATACGCGTGAGAGTGGATGTTCATTAGTATTTTGAACCTGAGCAGTCACCCTCTATGTAGCATTGTGGTTTGTCTGCATCCCGTTGGGAATTGGTGTTTGTACCTGCCCTTGTATGATTGAGTATGGCCTTTTTCAGTGATTTTAAATTAATATAGTTCTTTTTTTCTGTGATTTGTTTGTAAATAGCACATGTATCTAGGTTACATCATCTCTATATAACAATATGTAAGATAAACATTCTATCTTTCCTGTGAACTACAACACTTTGGATTTCCTTTGCAGAACAATGTTATCTTTCCTGTACAAGAATCATTACAGACTTTATGCATTATGGAAGCACTTAGAGGCTCTGTCACCAGTTTATAACTGCCCTATCTTCTACCTATCTTCTACCTAATCTAATAATAGGCGCTTTAATGTAGATAAGCAACGTGTTGTTTTTAAAAAAAAACACTTTAATTTTTTACAAAGTTATGAGCATTTTAAGTGTTATGCAAATTTGTTCCCAATGCCCAAGTGGGCTTTTACTCTTTACTACGCCCACTTGGTCAAGAGAAGTGTATGACGCTGACCAATCAGCGGCATACACTGCTCTTCATTCATGTCCAGCTTAATCCACAGCACAGCGTGATCTCGCGAGATCACGCTGTGCTGTCACTTACTCTTGTAGTTCCTTCACACAAGCGATGGGAGTATGACCAGACATCGCCTCCAGTCTGGTGTAACTGCCATTCACTACAATGGGAGTTACGGAAACAGCGTAGCTCAGCGAGCAACGCTGTTTACGTAATTCATGGTCAGAAATCACACGCTTCAGCCACAACACAGAGCAGTAGAATGGGGTTTAGGGTGCCCCGTTCTAGAGATAGGTGCGGGTCCTAGAGTTAGGACCCATATCTATCTGACATTTATGACATATCCTGTGGATATGTCATAAATGCCTCTGATGGGAAAACCCCTATAGGGTATATTCACACGCTTAACAAAAAATGGCTGTAAAATATGGAGCTGTTTTCTAGTGAAAACAGCCCCTGATTTTCAGCCGTTTTTTATGCATCAGGCGTTTTTTGATGCGTTTTTTTACAGCCGTTTTTCGGGGTGGGGTTTGGGAGGGAGTTGAAAAAAAACAACCAGCTATTTCAGCATTGTTTTACACGTTTTAAATTTACGCCGTTCACTACATGGCATACTTTTATTCTAGGAGTCGGTGCGATTACGTCGATACTATATATGTATAGTTTTTTTATGTTGTACTACTTTTGCACAATAAAAACACTTAAAGATAACCTTTCACCTCCCCATACATTTGCGGCTGAGTGCAGCATATAATAGGCAGGGCTGCACAAACGCTGGGGCACTTTACATTTTTTTTCTACCCTCCTCCGATATTTAGATATCGGTGCCGTTATATTTGGCGCCCGATATTTAAATAACCCCCTGAACGGTCAATGGGGCTTGTACTGGCAAGGGGTGTGTTACTATGGCTGTGACACTGTCCAATCGGATGCGGACAGTGTTACAGCAAAGAGCAAGGATAGAGTGCGCGCACGCTCTCACTCTTCAGCTTTCAAAATCAGTCTTCTGCCGAGCTGGCAAGGGTGCGTGTCAATGCTACGGACAGTATAAGAGCTGTGGCGAGGAGAGCGCACATGCTCGCTCTTATCTCTTCAGCTCTTGCGAGAGATCAGTCTTGTACTTTGTCTGCCGAACTGGCAAGGGGGCGTGTCTCTGCTACGGACAGTGCAAGCTGCTCGGCCATGGAAACCCATGCTATGAAGCTCCCGGGCACAGTTTTTGTGCCGATGTTAATGCCAGAGGAGTTTTGGAATGCAGTTATTAAGTCAGCAGAGCGTTGGCGACTTTTATTCACCACGCACCTTAGCACTCGCCCACTCTGCTCTGTAATGTGGTCTGCTACTTCGTGGCGGAGCTGCTGTGCTTCCTAAACGCTTCCACTTTGTAATACTACCACTCACAGTTAATAGTAGAATATCTAGGAGGGGAAGAAATTTCACGAACTGACTTGTTACAATGGTGGCATCATATTTAAGTACCACGCTCAAATTCAGCGAGCTCTTTAGAACGACCCATTCTTTGACAAATGCTTATAAAAACGTGTGTCACAATACTTTAGTTTATATAGTTCATAAAAGCTTGATTCAAGTTAAAATAGAATAACTTCTGTAAAAACAACTTATTTATTGTAGTTTTGAAGGGGGATTTAGGTTTTTTATTTAAATACAGCTTTATCAGTACATTAAAAAAAAATGTAAAAAATAAAAATAAAAAAATTAAATCGAAAGTGAATTCCAAACTATATTTAAGATATTTCCAGTCAGTTAATGAAAAAACTCGCTCACATTGAGAAACAACAAACTGGTACATAGCTAGTCCTGCCTGACACATTGTAGCAAACTACCAAAGAGATTTGTGCAGCTACTGCTGATGTACACTATATGGCCAAAGGTACGTGGACAGCTCTCCTAATTATTGGAGTTCAGGTGTTTCAGCCCCACCCATAGGTGCATAAAATCAAGCACAGAGCCATGCAGTCTCCATAGACAAACATTGGAACATTGGTAGTAGTTTGGGTCGTACTGAAGAGCTAAGTAACTTTAATAGAATGCCATCTTTGCCACAAGTCCGTTTGTGAAATTTCGGATCTGCTAGGTCTGCTCTGGTCAAGACATTTTGGACAATTATATGCTTCACAATCTGTGGCAACTGTTTGGGGAAGGCTTTTTTCTGTTCCAGCATGACTGTGCCCCTGTGCATTCATTGAGGTCCATTAAGGCAGGATTTCAGTGTGGAGGAATTAAAAAGGCTGCACAGAGCCCTAACCTCAACCCCACCAACACCTTTGGTATAAATTGGAACGTGGACAGAGAGCCAGACCTTTTTATCACCTTTTTTAAATAAATTAATAATTAGAAAAAAATAAAATTATATGGGGTCCCCCCCCCCCCCCCCCCCCCCCGTTTTTCATAACTAACCAGAAACAACATAGTAGTAGGCTAGCATTACCAGGGTGGGAAAGGTGTTATAGGGGGCATCAGAACTAAAAGTGCCTAGGGCAGCATCAACTCTAAATACAGCCCTGCTTTCATCTAAACTCTCCACCTTGGACCCCACTTAACCTCTGCCTCCTTCTATGCCTCTTTCCCCCTCCTCCCACAGAGCCTCTGCCACCATCTGTGCCCCCCACCACAAATACAGATCCAAATCCTCTTAAGTGTCTCCAGCACCCAATGAGACCCTCCTAACACTTTCTGTTCCCCATAGTACTCCTACCACTTTCTGTGCTCCCCCCCCCCCCACCTGCCACCTTGTGTATTCCCTGTTGGACACCCTAATAGAGCCCCGGGCACATTCTGACCACACAAAGAGCCCCTTCCTCCGACTTCTGTCCCTCTCACCTACAACAGTGGCCTGTCTCCTGCTGTCTACCCTGTCCCTGCTCCCTCGCAGAGCCCTGACACCTTCTGAACCCTGGTCAGTTCTTCGTTCAACATCTGCTGTTGCTGTCCGAATTGCCGAGAAATCAGCCAAAGCTGCAGTACACGGTTCAATGGTGGTGAGGACATGGTAGCAAGTAAAAAATAAAAAGCAGATAAAACGCCATGAACCAATGCTAATGCAGAGGGATCAGACCAAGCTGGGGCGTAACTAGGAAAGACTGGGGCCCATAGCAAACTTTCAACTTGCACCTCTCCCCTGGGTGTCACATACAGCCCACCCTTGTAAGTAATGCCCCCCTGTAGATTCTGCCACTTAGCGCCCCTTGTATATAATGCCCCATGTAGATAGTGCCATAGAGCCCCCCTGTAAGGAGTGTCACACCCACTTGTAGATAGCATCCCCCACCTCCCCATTGTAGATAGCACCATACAGCCCCCCTCCTGTAGATCGCGCCATACAGCCTCCCTACTGTAGATCGCCCCATAAAAAGCCCCCCACTGTAGATCGCGCCATACAGCCTCAACCCCTCCAAAAAAAAAAAAAAATGGCCTGTAGCCTAGTTAAAGGGGTTATCAAACAAAACACATGTATCCACTATCTACAGGATAGGGAATACATGTGTAATCGCTGGGGGTCCAAACGCTGGGATCCCCAGCTATAAGGAGAACAGGGATCCGAAAGTCCCCCGAAGTGCTCCATGAGAAGCATGGGACCTCCGGGGTCTGTGTTTGGCTTGTGTGTGTAAAGGATCTGCCAGACACAGCTTCTGTGTCAATGCCCATAGGTAATCAGTCTGCACCTGCTTCTATGTCTGTGAGACTGACTCCATCTTCCACCACTCAGGATGCCAGGCTTAGGAGTGGGAGTGCCTATCACAGCCTGGCCAGACGGAGCTAGCTCCCACCCTCTGTCTATTTATACCTGCCTTTCCTGTTCCTCCTTTGCTTGTGATTCTTCTCTGCTGGTTTCCTGGCCCTGCTGCAGCTTCTTGAACTACTGACCCTCTGCTTGTTATTGACCTTGGCTTTACTGACCACTCTTCTGCTCTGCGTTTTGTACCTCGTTCACTCCAGGTTTGACTCGGCTCGTTCACCTCGCTTGTTGCTCACGGTGTTCCCGTGGGCAACTTCCCCATTTCCCCGGCTTCTGTGTACCCGTCTGTTTGTCGGTCGTGCACCTATTGAGTGTAGGGACCGTCGCCCAGTTGTACCCCGTCGCCTAGGGCGGGTCGTTGCAAGTAGGCAGGGACTGAGTGGCGGGTAGATTAGGGCTCACCTGTCTGTCTCCCTACCCCATCATTACAGTGTGTCTGGAAGCTCCATAAAAATGAATGGAGCGCCGGGCACGCATGCGCACAAGCCCCCTGTAGATGTTGCCACACAGACCCCCTATAGATGATGCCACACACCTCCCTGTAGATAGTGCCACATACTCTCCCTGTATATAGTTCCACATGCTTCCCCTGTATATAGTGCCACATGCTCCCCCTGTAGATAGCCCCGACCCCCCTCCATGCAGAAAGAGCCATTGAGGCTCCGTCTATGAGCGGAATCTCCAGCCAGAGTATTGCAGACGCCTTGCCGGGGATTCCGCTGCAGGAGGTACCACTGACACCACTGCCCTTATATGGACAGTGAAGTCAGGCTTTCTTTATGAGCAGATTTCCCGGCCAGGGCATCAGCAATGCTCCAGGAGGAGCCCCTAAATTAATTTTCCATATATGGACAGTGACGTCGTCAGTGGCTTCCTCTGAGTGGAATCGGATCGGATGCAAAACGGCCGTCAAAAACAGACCAAGACGGCCAGACGCCATCGTGTGAATAGAGCCTTAAAGGGATTGTACCCATTAAAAAAAATAAAAATAAAAAAAAATAAATGAATGGCCTATCGTCAGGATAGGCCATCTATATTTCATCTGTGGTGTTCCGACTCTCGACACTTCCACGAATCAGCTGATTTGAAGGGGTTGTGGTTCTTCCCCTTCAGTGCTTCATACTGTAAAACGCTGACACACTCATAGCGGTGGTTCACAGTATCACAGCCTTCTCCCATTCAAGCGATGCAAGCTAATCAATGGCAGCTTGCTCAGAATGCATAGTTGCCAACAGTCCCTGAAATTTGCCGGGTCTGTCCCGAATTTACAGAGACAATCCTGGCAATTTACTGTCCTGGACCGTGTCCTGGAAAAGTAAACCGGCGACTGCCGTATTAAATTGTATCTGCGTCAAGATGCACATACAATTGAATAGTATGGCAGAGAAGGGAGCCTACTCACTGCTATGCCATTCACTAGGCTACAGGCCACATTAGGCCTGCAGCCTATAACACACTGGGACAGGATCCCCGCGCATTCCGGCGCGATGATCTCACTGGATCGCGCAGGCCTACGCGGGGATCCTGTCTCGGCGCCTCATAAGCTGCAGCGACTGAGGAGACTATGGAGCTCCGTTCTTCGCGGGTACGGGGCTATGTAAAAACAAGGTTTTTTTTTCATTTGTTGGGGGGTACCATCTTCGAGGGAGGGAGTGTGTGGCTCTATCTACATAGGGCACTATCTACAGGGAGCATTGTGTGGCACTATCTACTGGGGACAGTACGGGGCACTATCAACACTGGTTTTTATGCTACCAGCACATATCGCCTAGCCCTAGTGATAAAGTGAGACATCACCTGCCTGTATTCATTCAGATAACCGGAGAGATATACTCCCCACCATAGTAGTGGTCAGCCAAACTAGTGCAGACATTTTTGTTTGTTTATTTGTATGCAGAAATTTTGGGAAGAAACCCATGTCCCATTAGCCAAACCCACCAGACAAAATCACACCCCATTACACACCCAACAGATAATCCATACCCTATATGTCCCGGGGGAAAAAAAAAAACCAACAAATGTTGGCAACTATGACAATGTTGTATCAGATTTCCAGTAGCAAAAATCAGTGGGTGGTGTATATGGTCAGCTTCAGTCTGCTCCTGCTTGATTACATATATTATTCAAAGTGCAAGGTTATTGGAGTAGTCAGAGACATTATGGTTCAACAATCACCTGCCAGATGGAGAAGGCAAAGGAGACATCATATGCACTAACAAGTGTGTCATCATCCATCATAAGTACAGCTGCAAGACAGAATTTATGGCAAGCATTGAATACATGGCTGTTCAGATTAGTACACAGTCTATAGAAAGTACCCACCCCTAAGGCCCTGTTCACACAGAGTTTTTTTTGCACGTTTTTTGCCGCAAATAACGGTTGAAATTGCCTCCCTCTGTTTTCAATGGGAGGTGGAGGAGTTTTTTTCCCGCGAGCAGAAAAAAACGCTCGTGGGAAAAAGAAGCGACATGCCCTATCTTGAGGTGATTCTGCATCAAAAACCCCATTGAAAATCAATGGGAGACGGAAAAAACGCTGTGAACTGCCGATGCGGTTTATGTCAAAAACCGCTCATGGTTTTTTCCTTTACCAGTTGAAGAAATAGGTAAAAAAAAAACATCAAAAAACGTCTGTGGTAAAACCGGAGCTGATTTTCCTAGCAGAATTTTCTGCCTGCAAAAAACTCTGTGTGAACATAGATTTTCATGCTCTATTATTTAACATTGAATCACAGCATGCGCAAACTAGGGTATTTTTGTTGTATGTTTTTATTTAACATTTTCGGGCAACGATGAAAAGAGGTTCTTTGGACCCACAAGAGGAAATAATCGTCAGTGTCAAGTCAAATTGTTAAACATAAGTGGTCGTCCTCCGACTCTTCCTATGGAAATTTGGAAAGAACAAATCATTCCAACATCAAGCAAAGTAACTAAAGTTATAAGTCTAGGGGTTGTCCCACCATTAAATATCATTCCGTTTTTAGATCACAAAAAAAAAAAAAGTTTGCCATTCATATACTGTAAAAAAAAAAAAAAAATCCATTCAAGAGTTAAGACATTTACTTACATAGTATGTGGTGCCACCTAGTGTTCAAAGTGTATAGCAATTTGCACATCCACTTAAAACGTAATAGCGATAACATCTAATTTTATAAGCTTAGATGTGATCGCTATTAGGTTTATCCTGTGTGATAGAGATAGACAAGACCCGCTCTCAGCCGAGCCATCGATCCAGCTGAACTGACAAATTAGGGTGAGAGCGCTTGATGCAGTTTCTATGTATACATAGAATCTGTATACTATATCAAAAACAATAGAAAATTCTTAATAAATGTTATAATCAGCAATTATATACATTCAATTTATAAAAGATGGCGTTTTCATCTACGACAATGGTTACTAATATATATATATATATATACACACACACATAAAGAGAGAAAGAGCGCGCGAGAAAGAGAACGCGCGAGAAAGAGAGAGCGCGAGAAAGAGAGCGCGCGAGAAAGAGAGCGCGCGAGCGCGAGAAAGAGAGAGCGCGAGAGCGCGCGAGAGAGAGAGAAAGAGAGCGCGCGAGAGAGAGAAAGAGAGAGCGCGCGAGAGAGAGAAAGAGAGCGCGCGAGAGAGAGAAAGAGAGAGCGCGCGAGAGAGAGAAAGAGAGAGCGCGCGAGAGAGAGAAAGAGAGAGCGCGCGAGAGAGAGAAAGAGAGAGCGCGCGAGAGAGAGAAAGAGAGAGCGCGCGAGAGAGAGAAAGAGAGAGCGCGCGAGAGAGAGAAAGAGAGAGCGCGCGAGAGAGAGCGCGAGAGCGAGAGCGCGCGAGAGAGAGAGCGAGAGCGCGCGAGAGAGAGAGCGAGAGCGCGCGAGAGAGAGAGAGCGAGAGCGCGCGAGAGAGAGAGAGCGAGAGCGCGCGAGAGAGAGAGAGCGAGAGCGCGCGAGAGAGAGAGCGAGAGCGCGCGAGAGAGAGAGCGAGAGCGCGCGAGAGAGAGAGCGAGAGCGCGCGCGAGAGAGAGCGAGAGCGCGCGAGAGAGAGCGAGCGAGAGAAAGAGAGAGACCATAGAATGGAGTGTTTTACACTTTACGCCCATGCATAATTTATTCTACCTATATATGAATTGATAAAGAAATGTTTGCACTTTAAATACCAGCCTTTGAGATAGGTTGGGTATCATATTTATATATGTATTTTATGTAAACTGTACACTTAATAGGCTTTCTGTGAATTACTGAACTGAAACGTCGCTCAATTGAGGTGAATAAATCCACCCGGTTTCATATACGCCCCCCCCCCCCCCCCCCCGAAGTCCTGGTGCCGTTACTTCGTTCTATGGTTGCTTTCTATTTCAAGTTGGGGATATAAGTTGGGAATCAATATTCATCCCCTGGTAACGAGCACATGGGCTGATATATAGGTATGTTGGAGTGCTGTGTTCATCTGTGTGTGTGTGTGTGTATATATATATATATATATATATATATATATATTATTATTTTTTTTTACACATTCACTCAAATAAGCGAACATAACTCACCCTTGGTTTCTATCTCTGGAAAGTTTTGCAGTCTGTTCCTCATGAGATTGACAGTCTGTTTCTTGAAGAAGACAGGCACAGGATGGGGTCCTAGGTTATCCCACAATTCTTGAGGAGGATCCTGTCCCACATTATTCCATACCACAATCACACGGTGAAGCTGAGGCATGGCCTGGTAATGGTTCAACATTTTAAGCAACAAATCAGTTCTATTATAGGTTTGCATTACGAGTGTGAAAGAGTCTTGTGGAGATGGATTGGAACGGGATATTCCCCATTGAACACCCATTATAAGATCTTCATGTGCAGAGGGAAGCAAAGCAGCAAGGCCACCAAGGAGGAAGAGGAGAAAAATGAGGAAAGCACAGGACACACGGAGCATCTTGATCCTCAATGTTCTTCTCAAAAATCTGTTTGCAATAAACAATATAATTAAAAGGTAAAGAAAGTAAGTTTGGCATGTTCTGCAAGAAGAATTTTCTAAAGATAAAATCCTATATTTTACCAAAACCACCGAAAAAGGCCATACTTACAAATGGACACAGCCAGGTCAGAAATGCTGATGAAGGGCGAGCAGGTGCTTTAAATAATAATAGCCACTCCCACTAGTCTTGAGGGGAGTGGCGTGTGGTGCATGGGATGTGTAGTAAGAAATAATAAATGAATAGTGTGTGTGCAAATGTAATACTATAAGTGAAATATAGGGGGCAGTAATGAGTGAAGTGCCTCAATAGAAATAAATGGATAATGGGGTGCAAGTGAGTGAAACATGGAGGGATAGTGTGTACGTCATGAGGCACAACGTGTATAGCCAGGTAGAAGCCTATTTGTGACGCCTTGATAATTCATAGAGCGGGCTACCCTGCTTGCTATGCCAAACAACAACACACCATGCTCTCCCAGCATCAAAGACCCGGCTGTGTCCAAGAGAAGCGAATATACATAATAATGAAAAATACCTGGGGTATTGGTAATCATTTTGGCCAAAAGGACGCAAGCTCGCAATCCACGACAAGCACCTGCTCGCCCTTTCATCAGCATTTCTGACCTGGCTGTGTCCATTTGTAAGTATGGCCTTTTTCGGTGTTTTTGTATATGTCCCTGTGTTTTTATCGGTTCTGTTTGTGTATCAGGAACGTTCTGTTCCAGTTTAGGAGTTAGGGACTCGCAAGTCTGGGGATCCTTGTCGTGGATTGCGAGCTTGCGTCCTTTTGGCCAAAATGATTACCAATACCCCAGGTATTTTTCATTATTATGTATATTCGCTTCTCTTGGACACAGCCGGGTCTTTGATGCTGGGAGAGCATGGTGTGTTGTTGTTTGGCATAGCAAGCAGGGTAGCCCGCTCTATGAATTATCAAGGCGTCACAAATAGGCTTCTACCTGGCTATACACGTTGCGCCTCATGACGTACACACTATCCCTCCATGTTTCACTCACTTGCACCCCATTATCCATTTATTTCTATTGAGGCACTTCACTCATTACTGCCCCCTATATTTCACTTATAGTATTACACTTGCACACACACCATTTATTATTTCTTACTACACATCCCATGCACCACACACCACTCCCCTCAAGACTAGTGGGAATGGCTATTATTATTTAAAGCACCTGCTCGCCCTTTCATCTGCATTTCTGGCCTGGCTGTGTCCATTTGTAAGTATGGCCTTTTTCGGTGTTTTTGTATATGTCCCTGTGTTTTTATCGGTTCTGCCTATATTTTACCAGTAGTACGGGTTAAAGTGATAAGAACCGTAACAGAGTAGCTGTGCCAGGGGAAACTACAAAGCTCCTGCCATTTAAATAGATACTCCAGTGATTATTTTATTGCGGCCCCGTTTGTAAAGTACACCCGGTAAAACGTAGGGCAGGTAATCCTCTTACGGTATGTTCACACAAGGCGGATAAAATCACACAGCATATCCGCCCTAGGTGCCACAGGAAGTTCCAGCCGAAAAACCGTACCAAATTATGGTGCAGTTATATGGCTGGAACGTCCACTGTGGAAAACTGCACATAAAAAGAAAAAAGTTTGATACTTACGTAGCCATGGCGACGCGTCCCTCTGCCGTACTGCAGGCCAACCTCCTGGGATGACGTTTATTTGCGGCGGAATCGCTGCTTATTCGCTGCAAAAACCGCAACATCTGCTATTTGTTGCGGGTCTTATCTCCCCAATAAGTTTAAACCCACAACAAATAAGCGATTCCGAAAATACAATTGACATGCTGCAGATCAAAAAACCACACCGCCGGTGAATTTCTGAGCGTATTTTCTACTCAGCATTTTCGCAGCGTGTGGATGAGATTTATTATAATCACATCCACTTTGTTGCTACTGTATTACGCTGCAGATTTTCCGCAACAAAATCTGTTGCGGAAAATCCACAGTATTTACACTGCGTGTGAATTTACCCTAACTGGGCGCTTTGTTGCCATACTATTCCGGCCACTGTCACGTGCCCGCACTCTGACCGGCCGACTCCTACAGTGTCTGCCGTGTGGACCGGAAGTCTCTTTCACTATGCATTCCTGAGACTCACATTGAGCATCTCATAGGAATGTATAGTGAAAGAGACTTCCGGTCCACACAGCAGATGCTGTAGGAACTGGCCAGTCATAGAGAGGTCACGTGACATAATTGTGGCCGGGATATTTTGGCAACAAAGCGCCTGGTAAGAGGATGACCTGACCTACCTTTTACCAGATGTACTTTACAAACGGGGGCCACAATAAAAAAATTATAAAATCACTGCAGTGTCTCTTTAAGAGAACAGCAGAGCTATAATTGCTCAAAAGGCATGGTAAAATATAGTACAAAATAAACAATGATGTTATTACCCCTGGCAGAGGTATCTCATAAAAAAAAAAACCTACATATTGCACTTACAGTGACGCGATCACATACTGTGTTGCAAGGGGGGTGAATGGTTGAGTGACGTTGGCTTAGGTAGAGCAGAAGACATTTTAAAGTGCACCTCTCCTGACATGTCTGTTTTAATAAACACTTGTATAGCCCATTAAATAACAATTCTGGAGAATACTATCTTAGAACTCTGCATTGTGCCGTTCCTCTGGTATTAATCCTGGAAATATATGAATAAATTGACAACAGGATGCATCCTTATGCCAGTTGCACACGACCGAGCGCCACTCAGGACGTTTTTCACGGCATCAGAATAGCACCTGATAGTTTTCACTGGCTCATTCACTTCAGCCGGGTGAATCGGGTGCGTGAAAACGGATCCAACTTTCCTATCCGTGGCAAGATAGGACACGTCCTATCTTTCCATGGATTGCGGACGGGACTCGGCCGGCACACACTGTTATAGTGGTAACACCCAAGAGTAAATTTATTCATACATTTCCAGGAGGAATAACAGAGGAACGACACAATGCAAAGTGGACTGTACAAAGTAAATTGTTATTTCATTAACAAGCCCAAAGAGTACTGTACGGAGAAGGAGACAGGTGACCCAAAATTGTACCTCATGTTCTGAAAGAGCTCCTCTTGCTGTAGAAGATCTCATGAAGACCTTACCAGGAATGACAAAAAGATAATGCTTAGAATGTAGAATTTAATTAAGAGAAGTATATTACTGTGCAATAAGCACCATACGTTTCACGTTTTACGCTCTTATTATAATGAAATAAAAACATAAAAATATGTTAGAGTCTGCACAAGGTCTTAAGATCAACCACATGTTCAGTTAATTATTTTTTCCGTAGGAGTGTACCGTTATAGTAATGGGTGTCGGCGGGAAAAAAAAAACCTGCAGCAATCATACGTTACAATATTGTACGACATAACCAACTAACCAAAGAAACGTGCATCGTATGAAAAATTTAATAAGTGCACTGCCCCCAAGTGGTGAGAAAAATGTTGCTGTAATGTGGCCAAGTGCCTGAGCTCTTTATCTGTCAGGCATCGTTCACATCTGCGTCAGGATCCGTTCATGGGTTCCGTCGGAGATTTCCGTCAGGGGAACCCATGAACGTAATTCAAACTGAAACAAATAGAAACCTGTGGATCTGTCACCATTGATTTCAATGGTGACGGATCCGGTGCAAATGGTTTCCATTTGTCACCGTTGTTTAAGGGTTCCATCGTTTTGACGGAATGAATAGCGCAGTCGACCATGGTATTGTTTCCGTATGTTTCAGTTTGGATTCCGTTAATGGGTTCCCCTGACGAAAAGCTCAGACGGAACCTGTGAACGGAGTCCTGACGCAAATGTGAACGATGCCTAACAGATAAAGAGCTCAGACACTTGGCCACATTTTGTATGTCGTAATATGGCTTCCATAGAGGTGCATGAGGACTCTACTGTACCTCCGTATGCTTCAGATTTCACATGGAGGCATACAGAATTTTTCCTGTAAGATTCCACACAAATCCAACAGAAAAAAAAAAATAATAATGGCATGGCATGGTGTGTATGGAGGTATTCTCCCCCGATACCGATTTTATCTAGGGGAGAATATCTCTATACACATGCAGTCTGACAAAGTCTATACGGCAGTCTATAAGACCCACCATAGTTTGAACTCTTATTAAGGCACAAATAGGTCATTATTTTTGACCCCTGAATAAATTCAGACCTTAGACTAGACCCATAAATAAATTAAGACCTCAGACCAGACTCCTATATAAATTTAGACCAGAACCCAAAATTTATTTAGATTTCAGATCTGACCCCAAAATTATTGAAATACGCATGAGACTAAATTCAGGGAGTACAGATGCCTTTTACAGACGCCAATGAAACCTGTAGAGATGTTGTTGTGACACACACAGTGACACACAGTCTCACACACACACACACACACACACACACACACAGCCGTAATCCCAGTTTGCGATTCCGGCAACAGACATTAATCCGCATTTGTGGGCCGTGCTCCCATTGTAAAGTATGGGAGCACCGTCTATAAAATCCAAAAATAGGACATGTCCTTTTTTTTTGCGGAGCCTTTCTATGGCCGGACACCTTCCTGTAAATATACGGGAAAGAGTCCGTGGGCAACAGAAACTAATGGGTCTGTACTTTGATACGCAATTACGGTCCATAATTGCGGATCAAAATTACGGTCCTGTGCATGGGGCCTGAGAGAGAGATTGGCTTCCGCAAAGCAGACAATGTAGGAGTCGTCTAGTCAGAGTGTAGGTCACGTAATCCAATGGCAGAGCGACTATTTTACAATAAAGCTACTTTCACTAGATCTTACCTAACCTACTTTACAAAACGAGGGAAAGAAAACAAGATGTATGAACGTGGCTTTAGGTGGCATTGGTAGCTTTGTAATGTGCAAGGCTGAGGTAGTATGGGCTGAGTGTAAGTAGAAAGATGAAATAGCGACCAGGATGATGGCAAAACAGCCTCAGTAATCAGATCGGTGTAAGGCCGGATTCACACAAAGCGTAAAATCCGCTGTATAATACAGTAGCAGCAGAGCGGATGAGATTTGAGCAAATCTCATCCACACGCTGTGGAAATGGTAAGTGGAAAAAGTGCTCAGAAATTGACCTGCGGTACGGCGTTTTAATCTGCAGCACGTCAATTGTATTTGCGTAATTGCTGCTTTTTGTTGTTGCAGGTTTTCCCCATTGAATTCAATGGGAGGTAAAATCTGCAACAAGTAGCAGATGTTGCGATTTTTTTCAGGTGTAAAATCGCAACTCAGAAAAAAATAAATCGTACTTACATACGCAGAATTCTGTGCTTCTTTGTCCAGGCCGGCCTACCGGGATTACGTTTCACCCCACGTGTGCGCTGCAGCCAATCACAGGTGTGAATTTAGATGTGATAGATTACAGGTGGATCCGACCCGCTTTCACTGAACCCGTCAGTCCCGTATGACCAGACGGGAACAGGGTTTAGCGAACGATACAGCTGCTCTGCACCAATCACACTGACTGACATATATATATATATATATATATATATATATATAATTGCCTTTCAAATGTTTACAAAGCCTTTAACACCTGCACTGACACCCGTTAGACAGCAACAGCCACCTTTTATATTCAAAGCACCACCCCTAGCAGGAGAACGCAGCATAGCCACGCTGGTCACGTCCCCAAAATGCTCTAAGGGCATGTTCACACTGGGCAGATACGCTGCGTAAAAGTACTCACCGCAACTGACCTAGAACACGGAGGGAATTCCGGCCGAAAAACTGCACCAGATTGTGGTGCAGATTTTCGGCCAGAATCGCCACTGCGGAAAACAGAGCAGAAAAAAAAGGCCTAGACTTACCTTCAGTGGCTTTGCAGCAGTGACGCGTTCCTCATGCAGCCGTGCGATGACGCTACAGCTCATGTGACCGCTACAACCTGTCATACGAAACGTCATCCCAGGAGGCAGGGCTGCTTGGGGAACATCTGGTGAAACAAGAAGCTATCGCTATGACAATGACAGGGGGTAAGTATATATTTTTTTTAAATTCTAATTAAACTTGAAGAGCTTTTTGAGGTTTGCGTTTTTTGCAGCAGAATCGCAGCTTTTCCACCGCAAAAATCGTAACATTTGCTATTTGTTGCGGCTTCTACCTCCCCATTGAACTCAATGGGGAAAAACCATAAAGAATTCCGCAGCATAAATTGACATGCTATGGATTTTTTTTTAAACGCACCGAGGGTCAATGTATGCACGTTCTCTCAGCCGTTTTTTTCTGAAGCGTATGGATGAGATTTGTTCAAATCTCATCTACTTTGCTGTTACTGTGGTACGCTGCGGATTTTCCGCAATGAAACCCTTTGCGGAAAACCGCAGCTAAGATGGTGTCCAGGCCGTTTTTCCCAGTGCCAAATAATTTAAAGCAACAGTAGCCAGCCATCATTGCCTGAACCTGCAAATACAAACAGCACCGTGACAATATAACATAAGATATCCATATCTTGCACGCACAAAATAATATTGATCTTGGATAAACTCTCCTGGGGAGGGAAGAGCAGTATATCGCATGCCATTTTTTTTTTTAAAGAGACAGTACTAAACAAGGTACGCCACAATCTGGCACAGTATACAACATGCATACAGCACAATTTATAGCGCTATAAAGAACGGTGATTATCCCCATATTCTTACAGCTTCAAGAAACGTCTCAGATCTTTGATAAATATTGATCACTTATGATCGCCGTCAGGACCCTGTCCGTTATACAGCTCTGACACATTAATAAAACTGCCCCACTGCGTCTCCTTGTGCAGGGATATGTCCACCAGGCAGCGCTATAGTATTCATTCTGTGGTAACGCACTTAATATTCTTACCCAGAGCCGAGGTTCGTATAAGGAGTGCAGAAAAGTTCTTTCATGTCAGAAATCCACATCAATCCTCCCTCACATCTCAGATTTGAAACCAGCAGCTGAGTTTCTGCTCAGGGATGTCGCACTGATTTCCTGTTGCAGACACATTCCCAGAATGCTTTGCTCTTCTGTGTGTTCATTCCTTGCTGCTCAGGTTACAGTCATCTCCCATGTCATGCGCACAACGTGGCTGCCAAATTCACAACGAATCTCTGTGAGACTTATATCAGTCACATCAATATTTTAACGAGAATGACAAAATAAAAGTTGCAATAGCAAAAGGACAAAATGATAAGGCCATACACAAAGTGATTAACCCCTTAGGGACGCAGCCTTTTTTTGAAAGAAGAGGCGATTTTTTTTTGGGTTGTTTTGCTTTTAATTCACCGCCTACTGAAAGAATTTATTATTTTTTTCTTCCTTTCACGTATCTGTATGAGAGCTTGTTTATTGCAAGATAAGTTATAGTTCTGAATAGCACCATTTTTTAATACATATAATGTATACAAAAACTTTTATTAAAAAAACAATTCTGCCATTATTGTGGTTTGGGTTTCGTTTTTACGGCGATCACTGCGCAGAATACATGACATGATAACTATATTTCGCGGGTAAGTAAGATTACAGTAATACCAAATATATTTATTTTTTTATGTTTTAATAATTTTGTTCAATAAAAAAAAGTTTTTTGTCACCATATTCGGACAGTCATGTCTTTTTTATTTTTCTATTAACAGAGCTGTTTAAGGGATTGTTTTTTTGCGGGATGAATTGACGTTTTAATTTGTACAACATTGGTGTACATATGAATTTTTTGATCTTTTCTTATTCCATTTTATATAAGGTTGGATGAATAAAAAACACCAATTCTCACATTGTTTTTTATTTTTTTATGGCGATCACCGTGCGGGTTAAATAATGTCATTGTTTTATAGTTGTCATCATTATGGACGCAGCAATGTTAATTATGTGTCTTTTTTTACTGTTTATTTTTTTTACAAAATGAAGCATTTTATAATAGAAAAAAAGTGTTGTTTTTGTTTTTTTTCTTTATGGTTTTTTTTTGTAACATTTTATTAGGCACTGTTTGCACGACTCTGCTTCCAAGCCTTATTCAACTGATGATGGGTCACATCTCTGGCTTGGGAGAAAAGGGAGGCAATACAGTAAGCATAAAGTTCTGAGGCCAATCCCTTCATGAATTTTGGGTCTCGATAGGGGGGTGCGTTTGAGGCAGGCTGGTTTACTGACTCTACCGATATATTTATGCAGCAGGGATGAGAGAAATTTGGAAATTTTTTTAAAGATCACAGTAGGTTGGGTCTGAAAAAGTGTACATGGGGAGCAGTGTGTGAGGAGGGGAGTACATGGGGAGCAGTATGTGTGAGGAGGGGGATACATGGGGAGCAGTGTGTGAGGAGGGGGGTACATGGGGAGCAGTGTGTGAGAAGCGGATACATGGGGAGCAGTGTGTGAGGAGGTGGTATATGGGGAGCAGTGTGTGAGGAGAGGGGACATGGGGAGCAGTGTGAGGGGAGTACATGGGGAGCAGTGTGTGAGGAGGTGGTATATGGGGAGCAGTGTGCGAGCAGGGGGTATATGGGGAGCAGTGTGTGAGGTGGGGGTATATGGGGAGCAGTGTGTGTGAGGAGGGGGGTACATGGGAGCAGTGTATGTGAGGAGGGGGTACATGGGGAGCAGTATGTGAGGAGGGGGTACATGGGGAGCAGTGTGAGGGGAGTACATGGGGAGCAGTGTGTGAGGAGGGGATACATGGGGAGCAGTGTGTGAGGAGGGGGGTATATGGGGAGCAGTGTGTGTGAGGAGGGGGTACATGGGAGCAGTGTATGTGAGGAGGGGGTACATGGGGAGCAGTGTGTGAGGAGGGGGTACATGGGGAGCAGTGTGTGAGGCGGGGGGTATATGGGGAGCAGTGTGTGTGAGGAGGGGAGTACATGGGGAGCAGTATGTGTAAGGAGGGGGATACATGGGGAGCAGTGTGTGAGGAGGGGGGATACATGCTGAGCAGTGTGTGAGAAGCGGATACATGGGGAGCAGTGTGTGAGGAGAGGGTATATGGGGAGCAGTGTGTGAGGAGGGGGTATATGGGGAGCAGTGTGCGAGGAGGGGGTATATGGGGAGCAGTGTGTGTGAGGAGGGGAGTACATGGGGAGCAGTATGTGTAAGGAGGGGGATACATGGGGAGCAGTGTGTGAGGAGGGGGGATACATGGGGAGCAGTGTGTGAGAAGCGGATACATGGGGAGCAGTGTGTGAGGAGAGGGTATATGGGGAGCAGTGTGTGAGGAGGGGGTATATGGGGAGCAGTGTGCGAGGAGGGGGTATATGGGGAGCAGTGTGTGAGGCGGGGGTATATGGGGAGCAGTGTGTGTGAGGAGGGGGGTACATGGGAGCAGTGTATGTGAGGAGGGAGTACATGGGGAGCAGTGTGTGAGGAGGGGGTACATGGGGAGCAGTGTGTGAGGAGGGGGGTATATGGGGAGCAGTGTGTGAGGAGGGGGTATATGGGGAGCAGTGTGTGAGGAGGGGGGTATATGGGGAGCAGTGTGTGAGGAGGGGGTACATGGGAGCAGTGTGTGAGGAGGGGATACATGGGGAGCAGTGTGTGAGGAGGGGGGTATATGGAGAGCAGCGTGTGTGAGGAGGGGGTACATGGGGAGAAGTCTGGAGACAGGGGCATGAGCGGCAGTCAGGGGGTCACTGGAGGTACATGTGACGCTGTGGGATACTTGTTTAGTGATGTGTTGTGAGTATTGTGTGTGTAGCTAGTGCTGATGTGGTGAAGTGTATGTACAGTCTGTGTGTGAGACATGTGAGTGGTAAATAGAGGGGTCTAATCTGAGGATCTACTATTTAGGTGTCTTTTTGCGGGTCTGAATTTATTTAGGGGACAGAATTCATTTTTTAAGGAGGACCTGTCTCCAGGTCCTAACATCCCATTTACATGTTTTACCTTTACCCCACTTACTCCCTTTTTTCAGCGCGAGGCAGTTTAGAACAAATGCGTTTGATTAGAAGACTTCTCCCTGCGCGGTGTCGCTGGACAAGGCTTGTCATAAGCTGCTTCGCGCTGATTGGACAGCATCAGAGGCTGTGAAGATGGCTCCACCCAGGAAGATTCACTGTAGTTCACACCTGTAGTTCCAGCCAGTTAACTACAGAGAATTACCATATTGGGTGCCTAAAGTACGGAGCATCATTACTCAGGAACGGGGGAGCAGAACAAAAAGAAAAACAGCGTTGGAAACAGGGAGCGGGCGGGCTAAAGGTAATATATGTGAGTTGGATGTTAGGACCTGGTGACAGGTCCTCAAGTCTAGTGTATTGGGGTATTAATCAGGTATTATTGCTTTTAATGGACACATTGTACTATTATATTTTGCTCAGAATCTAACCCGTGACTTTCGGGATATTTAGTTAAAATTCCCTTGACTAGGGAGGTATTCTTCATAGAGATAGAAACAATCTGTTGCGACGCAACCATACCATTTCCAGACGGGTAGGGAAACAGTTTTTAAATATTTTAATCCCATCCCTAGTTAGACTGAATTCACACACAGCGTTTACTCACATTTTCGGTGGTGTTTCTCGCTGCGTATTTGTGCACCTTTATTTGTCCAAAAATTGTGCGGCTAGATGTTAAAGTCTATAATATATGAGTAAACCTACGTACACAGAATTTTGGCTTGAGGTCTTTTTTTTTTTTCAAAACATACTCTAGGTTTTTTTTTTCTGGCGTTTTTCCATAGGCCTCTTTTTAGGACTTCAAATATAAGGAAAAATTCCTGTTCAAAAGGACACTACATAAAACACGCCACCAAAACTATTGTTAAAATTGGCATTAAAAATGCATGGTACTTTTTTATATGCGTTTTAAAAAAAAGTGTGTGTCTAGGAGGCCAAAAGCAGTGAAAAAGAAAGGTCCTCCCAGCACTCTCCAGGGATTTAAACATATGTCCTTTATTAGTTACAATCTGTTAAAAACTATAATAGAGTCTGTACAGGGTCAGGGACTCTATTATAGCGTAAGGTGAACAAAGTCACAGGCAAACTTGGAGCCATTGCAAAAAATAGTCTTCGTAAGAAATCTTAGGCTAGATGAGTATCCTGATAAAAAGGTCCTGTTTTTCATGTAAAAAAAATTATATCAAAACAGGATACCTATCCTATAGTATACTGTTGCCTTAAGGGTATGTTCACACGGCAGCGTCCGTAACGGCTGAAATTACGGGGATGTTTTCAGGAGGAAACATCCCCGTAATTTCAGCCGTAACGGCATGTGCAGGCGCTTGAACGCCGCGTCCATTACGGACGTAATTGGCGCTGCTTTTCATTGGAGTCAATGAATAACGGCTCCAATTACGCCCCAAGAAGTGACAGGTCACTTCTTTGACGCGGGCGTCTATTTACGCGCCGTCATTTGACAGCGGCGCGTAAATATACGCCTCGTGTGAACAGACAATAGTCAGCCCATTGCTTTCAATGGGCAGATGTTTGTCAACGCTATCGAGGCGCATTTTTCGGACGTAATTCGGGGCAAAAACGCCCGAATTACCTCCGTAATTAGTGTGTGTGAACATACCCTTAGACTTGCAATGTACAAAAAAACTGATCTGCCAGGATCCAGTTGTTCAATGAGACAATCAAAAGCAGGCCTAATGGGAACTTGTAAAACTGACACTTTTAGGCTGGGTTCACACGAGCACATTAACGTCCGTAATGGACGGACGTATTTCGGCCGGAAGTCCCGGACCGAACACACTGCAGGGAGCCGGGCTCCTAGCATCATAGTTATGTACGATGCTAGGAGTCTCTGCCTCTCTGCAGGACAACTGTCCCGTACTGTAATCATGTTTTCAGTACGGGACAGTAGTTCCACGGAGAGGCAGGGACTCCTAGCGTCGTACATAACTATGATGCTAGGAGCCCGGCTCCCTGCACTGAGTTCGGTCCGGGACTTCCGGCCGAAATACGTCCGTCCATTACGGACGTTAATGTGGTCGTGTGAACCCAGCCAAAACCATGACGGAAACCCCATTGAAAACTTATGGATCCATTTGAAAATGGAAAAGAAAAACACCACAAACTAATGTTTGAACAGGATGCTCAAACGTGATGTGGTAGGGACTTAGTCCACACCAATTCCTTGCTAGACAGATTAAAACCATTAACCATTAGGGTACGGCCCCACGGAGTGGCAGCGACGTGGCCGCGATGCAGACAACAGCCACGCCGGCACCCTGTTCGTGCAACTGTCAAGTTGCTATTATGATTGCGCATTATTGCAGGTAAAAGGTGTTTCTAAACATCCCGATCTCCTTGTTTGTTTCTAGATTTGTCTCTCTTATTTTTAAGCCAGGTCCTCAGACGTTTTAATACAGACTTTTTCTTGGCTACTTTTTCTTTATTCTGTTTCTTTTTGCTATGATTAGTCAGTTCTTCATTATTTAGCAGAAGACAATCTTCAGCCTTCTCCTCTTCCTCTTGATTCTCCTCCATTGTTAGCTGTTCTTTGCTATTTTTCGCAATTTTGGCACACTCAGTTTGGCGCCTTATGGACTTGTTTGGTTCCTCTGAAACAACTAGAATATAAAATGGAAATCATTAGAAGACTGTAAATGTTTTTGTACTATTTAGGGAAATATTTGGGTACAGCTTAAGTTTGAGCCTTTTATTTTAAAAAAGGTTATTCCCATCTTAGAATGTTATGACAAATTGCTAACATTATGACCTAACAGCAACAATCCTAAGGCTGGGTTCACACGAGCACATTACGTCCGTAATGGACGGAACGTATTTCGGCCGCAAGTCTCGGACCGAAAACACTGCAGGGAGCCGGGCTCCTAGCATCATAGTTATGTACGACGCTAGGAGTCCCTGCCTCGCTGCAGGACAACTGTCCCGTACTGTAATCATGTTTTCAGTACGGGACAGTAATTACACGGAGAGGCAGGGACTCCTAGCGTCGTACATAACTATGATGCTAGGAGCCCGGCTCCCTGCACTGTGTTCGGTCCGAGACTTGCGGCCGAAATACGTTCCGTCCTTTGCGGACCGAACATGCTCGTGTGAATCCAGCCTAACCCCTTTAATTACAGCTTTAGTAGTATCAAATGCTGCCTATAATTTGTCATTAGCATTTCAAGCTTTGCTTGTTGCAGAGCTTTAGCTCGTTTTTCTTCGCACAGTTAGGCTATGTTCACACACTAAGGTGGAGTTCACACTGAGTTTTTTTGACGAGTTTTTTTACGCGGAAACCGCGCCGCAAAACGTCCGAAAATGCCTCCCATTGATTTCAATGGGAGCCGGAGGCATTTTTTTTCCTGCGAGCGGGAAAAAGAAGGGACATGCCCTATCTTCGGGCGTTTACGCCTCTAACCTCCCATTGACATCAATGGGATGCAGAGAAAGCATATTTCGCGGCGTTTTATGCCCGTGGCGCTCAATGGCAGCGGGCGAAAAACGGCGCAAAAATCGGCGTGCAGGCAGAGGAAAATCTGCCTCAAAATTCCAAACGGAATTTTGAGGCAGATTTTCCTCCTGCAAAAATCTCTGTGTGAACCCGGCCTTAACAAAAAACCTCTGAAAATACCGAGCTGTTTTCAAGGGAAAACAACTCCTGATTTTCAGCCGTTTTTTCAGCAACTCGCGTTTTTCGCTGCGTTTTTTACGCCCGTTTTTGGAGCTGTTTTTCTGTAGAATCAATGGAAAACTGCTCCAAAAATGTCTCAAGAAGTGACATGCACGTCTTTTTCGACGGCCGTTTTTTTACGCGGCCGTTTTTTAAAACAGTCGCGTAAAAAACGGCCCGTCGGAACAGAACACCGTTTTTCCCATTAAAATCAATAGGCAGATGTTTGGAGGCGTTCTGCTTCCGGTTTGTTGGCCGTTTGGAGGCCGTTTACGGCCCGAAAATAAGTTGTGTTCACATACCCTTACTTTAACAAAGGCCGCTATAGTTGAAAACTATCCTGATTTGGCCAGGACAGTCCTGATGCTCAGACCTCAGTCCCATACTGAGCTTTGTTCTGCTGTTGTATATATGTATTGAGCTTGGTTCTGGTGCTGTTTATATGTATTGAGCTTTGTTCTGGTGCTGTGTATATGTACTGGGCTTAGTTCTGGTGCTGTATATATGTAATGAGCTTTGTTCTGGTGTTGTATATATGTATTGAGCTTTGTTCTGGTGCTGTATAAATGTAATGAGCTTAGTTCTGGTGCGGTTTATATGTAATGAGCTTGGTTCTGGTGTTGTGTATAGAACTAAAATGCTTGCAAAATGAATAAAAGTTTTTATGCTCGAGTTACATAAAAAAAAATGTGGAAAAGAAATGACACGTCATTGATTGATAAAGAAAACAAACATGGCGAGGGGGAAGGAGATGTCGGGAAAGAGGTTGGTGGGGATAGGGTGCCAAACTGAATTTTTGCCCCGGGGGCTGGAGAACCTAGCCACGCCTCTGGTGATAAGGATTACAAGCTGGAGGAACGAAGAGTGGCAAATATCTGCAGTCTGATCTGAGGTCTGTATTTAGCGGGTCTGTATGACTTTTCGAGTTCTGTATTCGTAGGCCCTGTTCAGACGGAATCTTTTGCCGCGGAAACCGCAGCAAAAAACGGCTGAAATTGACTCCCATTGATTTAAATGAGAGGTGGAGGCGTTTTTTTACCGCGAGCAAAAAAAAACCCTAGCAGGAAAAAGAAGCGACATGCCCTATCTTGAGACATTTTACGCCTCAAATACTCCATTGAAATAAATGGGAGACGGAAATAGACGTGTTTTTTTGCCGCGATTTTTGACGTTTTGTATCAGCAGAAAACACGCGCGGAAATGCACTTTGTCCCTTAAAAAACGCAGCAAATAAACACATCTGAAATCGTGTCAAAAAATACGTGTGGTGCAAAACCACTTCACAAAAACTGGAGCTGATTTTTCCAGGCAGAATTTTCTGCCTGCAAAAAAACTCAGTGTGAACAGGGCCTTAGGGGTTTAGTCAGCAGTCTGTTCATAGAGGAGGGGTCTGTTTTCATTTTGGGCTGTGGAGAGGGTCATATGCACTATTTGTGGTTCAAATGCCTTAGGTTGGGGTTGTGTCTTATAACATTGGCTGGGTATAATGTAGAATAATTTTTATTTTTCAGATTCTCCCTGGCTTTCCTTCTTGAAAATTGTCAAGTATACACTTTGGGGTCCACGTCTGGGGGTCTGAGACCACTGTAGAGGTTTGCAGTTGGATATGAAATCACTGGAGGTCTGGAATCAACCCACTGTGCGACCCGAATCTGCTGAAGAATGACTAAGCAGCAGTGGAGGGGAGCCGCCGCTCACTTCTATTCTGTGATGTAGCGCTACGTTCGGTAATACGCCCTGACGTCAAGACGCAGGATAACAATTCCGCCATCTTTGTGGCTGGCGCCGCTGCCTTCAACTAAAGCTCCGTCAGCGCTGCTCTCTGTGGTGTTCGCACCAGGAAGTCAGCAGTTCGCTTGTTCATGTGATTGGTTGCCAAGTGCCTGAGTGTCAAGCCGGCCGCAACTCCCCCGGAAGAAGGAAGCGGCTCCCGGAGCTCGGCACGGAAAGTACGGCATAGGAGGCATCTGCTTCCCTGGTGCCCCGATAAGAAAAAGTGCCCGCTTCAGTCTCTGGGGGCACAGGACTCTGTGGCATATTAACCCTTGGGTGTGCCGCGTCAACGAGTGTTGTGGTGTGTCGGGCACCGGGTGTCAGGATGTTGCCGTTGTCTATTAAGGACGATGAGTATAAGCCGCCCAAATTCAACCTACTGCGGAAAGTGTCCGGATGGATCAGGTAGCCGTGTATACGTGTCACCCCAGGAGCTGTGTCTGCACTTCACACCTACATGCTGTAGATATACATGTACACCGTGCTGGTATCTATACACTATACATGTATATATGTACGCCGTGCTGGTATCTATACACTATACATGTATATATGTACCCCGTGCTGGTATCTATACACTATACCTGTATATATGTACACCGTGCTGGTATCTATACACTATACCTGTATATATGTACACCGTGCTGGTATCTATACACTATACCTGTATATATGTACGCCGTGCTGGTATCTATACACTATACCTGTATATATGTACGCCGTGCTGGTATCTATACACTATACCTGTATATATGTACGCCGTGCTGGTATCTATACACTATACCTGTATATATGTACGCCGTGCTGGTATCTATACACTATACCTGTATATATGTACGCCGTGCTGGTATCTATACACTATACCTGTATATATGTACGCCGTGCTGGTATCTATACACTATACCTGTATATATGTACGCCGTGCTGGTATCTATACACTATACCTGTATATATGTACGCCGTGCTGGTATCTATACACTATACCTGTATATATGTACACCGTGCTGGTATCTATACACTATACCTGTATATATGTACACCGTGCTGGTATCTATACACTATACCTGTATATATGTACACCGTGCTGGTATCTATACGCTATACCTGTGTGTGTATATATGTACACCGTGCTGGTATCTATGTACACCGTGCTGGTATCTATACGCTATACCTGTGTGTGTATATATGTACACCGTGCTGGTATCTATACACTATACCTGTGTGTGTATATATGTACACCGTGCTGGTATCTATACACTATACCTGTGTGTGTATATATGTACACCGTGCTGGTATCTATACACTATACCTGTGTGTGTGTATATGTACACCGTGCTGGTATCTATACACTATACCTGTATATGTACACCGTGCTGGTATCTATACACTATACCTGTGTGTGTGTGTGTATATATGTACACCGTGCTGGTATCTATACACTATACCTGTGTGTATATATGTACACCGTGCTGGTATCTATACACTATACCTGTGTGTGTGTGTGTATATATGTACACCGTGCTGGTATCTATACACTATACCTGTGTGTGTGTGTGTGTGTGTATATATGTACACCGTGCTGGTATCTATACACTATACCTGTGTGTGTGTATATATGTACACCGTGCTGGTATCTATACACTATACCTGTGTGTGTGTGTGTGTATATATGTACACCGTGCTGGTATCTATACACTATACCTGTGTGTGTGTGTGTGTATATATGTACACCGTGCTGGTATCTATACACTATACCTGTGTGTGTATATATGTACACCGTGCTGGTATCTATACACTATACCTGTGTGTGTATATATGTACACCGTGCTGGTATCTATACACTATACCTGTGTGTGTATATATGTACACCGTGCTGGTATCTATACACTATACCTGTGTGTGTATATATGTACACCGTGCTGGTATCTATACACTATACCTGTGTGTGTATATATGTACACCGTGCTGGTATCTATACACAATACCTGTGTGTGTATATATGTACACCGTGCTGGTATCTATACACTATACCTGTGTGTGTGTATATATATATATGTACACCGTGCTGGTATCTATACACTATACCTGTGTGTGTATATATGTACACCGTGCTGGTATCTATACACTATACCTGTGTGTGTATATATGTACACCGTGCTGGTATCTATACACTATACCTGTGTGTGTGTGTGTATATATATGTACACCGTGCTGGTATCTATACACTATACCTGTGTGTATATGTACACCGTGCTGGTATCTATACACTATACCTGTGTGTGTGTGTGTGTGTGTATATGTACACCGTGCTGGTATCTATACACTATACCTGTGTGTGTGTATATGTACACCGTGCTGGTATCTATACACTATACCTGTGTGTGTGTATATATGTACACCGTGCTGGTATCTATACACTATACCTGTGTGTGTGTGTATATATGTACACCGTGCTGGTATCTATACACTATACCTGTGTGTGTGTGTGTGTGTGTGTGTATATATGTACACCGTGCTGGTATCTATACACTATACCTGTGTGTGTGTGTGTGTGTGTGTGTGTATATATGTACACCGTGCTGGTATCTATACACTATACCTGTGTGTGTGTGTGTATATATGTACACCGTGCTGGTATCTATACACTATACCTGTGTGTGTGTGTGTGTGTGTATATATGTACACCGTGCTGGTATCTATACACTATACCTGTGTGTGTATATATGTACACCGTGCTGGTATCTATACACTATACCTGTGTGTGTATATATGTACACCGTGCTGGTATCTATACACTATACCTGTGTGTGTGTGTATATATGTACACCGTGCTGGTATCTATACACTATACCTGTGTGTGTGTATATATGTACACCGTGCTGGTATCTATACACTATACCTGTGTGTGTGTGTGTGTGTATATATGTACACCGTGCTGGTATCTATACACTATACCTGTGTGTGTGTGTGTGTATATATGTACACCGTGCTGGTATCTATACACTATACCTGTGTGTGTATATATGTACACCGTGCTGGTATCTATACACTATACCTGTGTGTGTGTATATGTACACCGTGCTGGTATCTATACACTATACCTGTGTGTGTGTGTGTGTGTGTGTATATGTACACCGTGCTGGTATCTATACACTATACCTGTGTGTGTGTGTGTGTATATGTACACCGTGCTGGTATCTATACACTAAACCTGTGTGTGTGTATATGTACACCGTGCTGGTATCTATACACTATACCTGTGTGTGTGTGTGTGTATATGTACACCGTGCTGGTATCTATACACTATACCTGTGTGTGTGTGTATATATGTACACCGTGCTGGTATCTATACACTATACCTGTGTGTGTGTATATATGTACACCGTGCTGGTATCTATACACTATACCTGTGTGTGTATATATGTACACCGTGCTGGTATCTATACACTATACCTGTGTGTGTGTATATATGTACACCGTGCTGGTATCTATACACTATACCTGTGTGTGTATATATGTACACCGTGCTGGTATCTATACACTATACCTGTGTGTGTGTATATATGTACACCGTGCTGGTATCTATACACTATACCTGTGTGTGTATATATGTACACCGTGCTGGTATCTATACACTATACCTGTGTGTGTGTATATATGTACACCGTGCTGGTATCTATACACTATACCTGTGTGTGTATATATGTACACCGTGCTGGTATCTATACACTATACCTGTGTGTGTATATATGTACACCGTGCTGGTATCTATACACTATACCTGTGTGTGTATATATGT